>NW_026866259.1:0-410772 GCF_026571515.1 Ruditapes philippinarum | reverse complement strand
TTAAACAAGACATTTAGAAACTGCTATAATTATATGCACAATATACAAGCGGTTTTGTACATGAACGAATGTGAAAAGTATTACAAATTGTAATTAATTGTATGCATAATGAATCGGCGTACTGTATATAATAGTGTGTCAACAATCAGTAATTATTCATCACAATAATAACAAGAATAGTAAAGTAAAAAAGAAAAACAAAAACCTTGGATCGTTAACTAACTTTAGATATTTGCAAAAATGGGTGGAAATAATCGGTTGTACACTTCAAATCGATATTTCTTATATCACAGTTTATAAAACTCGTTATGATTGAATGGCCGTATATAAAATAGAAAAAAAGCAATCCCTAAAGAACGTTCAAAACGGCAAAATTGAGAGGGGTTGCAGGCTCTGAGTGATTGAGCCTGTTCATGGACGGTGGAAAGTACAAGCCACCTTTCACGTCCCTTCCACCGGCTTAAGCAGAATTTAACATTTGGCATTTTTTTTGGATAAATATTTTATTATATCTCATATTTTAATTTATCATTTGGTTTAGAGCAGAAGCAATGTATTGGGTACAGTTGATTTTCTCGTCAAAATTTTTCGTTTTTCCTTATTATAGATTATTAAACACAGTCATGTTTGTTGCAATATGTCGTGATTATGCGTTACGAATTAAGAATAAACGACTTGCTTTAGATTTAGATCTTATTTGCTCTAATACGACAGATGTAATATTTATATATATTGTGTTTTATTTATAGATATTGTCACACAAACATGTATATAGATGATTGTGGAGATAAACAATAATAAAATAAACTTTAGTGCACACATTCAATGATTTGATAAAATCTATAAATTTGAAAATAACGTTACCGGCTTCTTTTGACAGCCAATTTCAATCAACTTTTCATAGTGTATCAGTTTCGGGTACATTTTTCTGGATATATATTTTCAATTAAAATTTACTGTTGATGGAAAGCGCTTACTAGATATCAAGCGATAATTTCATTGCAAAAATGTTTATACACACATAAAGAAATATTATAATAAACAGAAAGTAACGAATCATTTCTAATACTTCCTTGGACATATATTTCCATAAACTAACATTTCTCCATTTTTACATTTAAAATCAATTCCACATATGTTACCACTGACATCGTCTAGCGATATGATTTTAAAACTGTTACATTTGCCTATAAAGGAAAACACAAATATTGATGTGATTTATATCCAAGTGAATAATCAATTTCTCAAGTATGAAGAGTTACTGCTCTTTTTCTCGCACAAAAATCTGCCCGAACTCAAGGACTGGTGTAATAATGATCCTTATAAGTTTTACATTATACATTTTAAGCACTAGGTCATCACTCACTTTTGTGTAATATTGTATTGGTGCAATAAAGGTAAATGTCCATGACTTTGTGCTTCTACTTCATCTCATTAAGGACATCACCGTTGTCTTGGCATGCCCAGCTGGGGTCCGCACTCAATTTACCATAATACACCAGTCATAGCTCGGTCAGTCTTTATGGTTGAACTAATAACTTAATTTACTTCTATGATAATCTTCATGGCATGTCCTAATTGTGCCTTTTTTGTTTCCAAATCGAGTGTCTGTTGGTTGCCATCTAGACCAGGCCATCATAGTAAAATTACTATTACACTGTTTCATAGTTTTCAGGTTTCTGTCTTGGACGCACACAGATATGTAATAATTGTTTTAACTGATTTTTATTGAAAGAAAAAGCTCACCTTTTCCACAAACAGCACCGAACCATTTTCCTTCTATAATTTTTTGAGAATTTCCTTCTAAAGTCCGAATAACATTCATATCTCATACCAAACTTTACATTTCCCTATAAAATGTCTTCCTTAAACTGCCAACTGACAAGTGATAAATATAAGTGTATAAAAATTGTATAATATCTGATTTTGTGTAATAAATTTTGTATTTAAAGATTGTATCGAAAATACAATATATTATCTTTGAGGTCAAAGTTCATCTAGTGGACGCTATATATTTATTTATTTATACATGTATATAAAACATGATTTCGAAACCGATGCAGGGCTACTATTTACATTTGGGCTAGTCATTCCTCTGGAAATATAAGTTGTATGTAGGGCGTGAGGGAAAAAAAAGTTAAATTCAAAAGCGTGGCAACCCAAAACGAAACCCCATTTGTTTCCCTTCTAGAACCAGACAAAGTTATATATAATAATTATAGTGACAAAATATATACTTTTAAACAATGACTTCCTGTCTTTATGAAAATCGTATCTTATAGTCAATTAATATGTGTTTGAATTTTCAGATTTAATTGTGTATTGTAAAAGTAGATTTGAGCTTGATAACACGAAATCATTTTACATCTTTTCATTAATTAAGAAATCATAAGGCAAAATAGCCCTAGGAAATATTGTATACATGTTTGAAGTTCATTATATTTTCTATACTTTTTTACCACAGGGACTTTGAACCGCCGTTCAAATTAAAAACTAAATCCATCTTACGGTATAACCTCTGTAGAGCAACACCCTGTAGAAGGTAAGCTTCTTGGTTGTTGCTGAAAGTTGTTGTTCTAGGAAGGTTAAATTCATTCAAGTCTCGAGTATTTTCTGTCTCTACAAGGAGTGTGTGCGTGTATGTGCATGTGTTCGTGCGCGCTTGTGCGTGGGCTATGGGGGTTCTGCTTGACAAGAAACAAGAACAACTTAAAGTGCAGACTATTCAAGACAAAAATTGAAAAAATTTCACATTTGACAAAATAAAGTATTTCAATTAAATTAAACATTTGAAACTCATTTTGACAGATGGCGGATTTGGGCGAAGGGGCGTAGGTCTAGAAACCAACCAACCAACCAACGAACCAACCAACCAACCAACCAACCAACCAACCAACCGACCGAGAATGCAAACATGTTTCTTAAAAAGGATTTTGAATAGTTAAAGTGGTAGCGGTTCCTTTTATCATTCCCTAGAACGAGAAGACGCCCGTAAACGTCAAAACGTCATGTATCTTTCATTTTTTTACATCGTCTGCTTATTATTGCAAAAACAAAAGTCAAAATTGGCACTAAAACCAGGAATAGTATATGAAAGCGTTTTTCTATAGATATCAGCCACAGCAAACTCGAAGAGTTCGCTGAAGCTGTCAACAAAGTGCTTACAAGAGTCAATGTCTACAAGAGTCAATGTCTCATGGAAAAAAAAGCGAAGTTAAAGTTTCAACTGCAGTGCCGTCGGTATTTATTTATCCATTCCACAGATTCCTGTGCAATGGCTAAATTCTGCGTCCACTGGAAGTCCTAGAAAGACGATTTAATCGACAGACTGATATGAAAGAGCCCAAGGTAGAAACGTACGTGTTTTAAGTTGTTACTCTCTTCGAACCTTGTGCCTCACATTTAGATTTTATAATAATGTTAATGATAATAATAATGATTATCAAGGTTCGTTTTAAGAAAGCCACGTCATATCACGGACCTCCAACCTGACCCTGTGTCATCTCTCGTGATGAAATTACGACATACTCGTTACGCCGAGGAAAAGTTTGCAGTGCTAGAGAAGTTGGTGCAGCAAGTGAAGGAGAGGAGAGAAAGATTGGATGACGACGATGTCTCAAACCAACAATTAACAGGTAACTGTTGTGACCTATAAACACATTTAATAAGTGGCAACGGCATCGCTTTTTATAAATTTGTCATACCTGTATGAAAAATGATCAGAAGCGTCCTTCAAAAATATTCACCATAGACTTCTACACACTTTTCCAGACTCAGAATCCATTCAGAAAAGGCATTTTTTGAACTGTTCTTTGGGTATACTGTTTACACATTGGCAGAGAGCGCTTCTGACGGCACTAAGTGTTTCGAACCGGCGACCGCGAAGGCAAGATTTGATGAATGGATTTAACCAAAAGTCACAAGCAGAAATGTCAGGACTATAAGCGGGATGTATGAAAATCTCAATTCTCTGTTGGAGTAATTTGATCCTGCGCACCCCAGACCTTAGGTTCTTTGTAATGTAGTGATTAACTAAGAACATTTTTACGGTGAAATTACCCCTCTTAGGCACAGCAACATGGACCACTATTCCATCAATGTCTAAAAAAAGAGCGTACATAACTTAGTTAACGCCCCTGCTACGTCGAACAACAACTGGGCGATCGCTGTTTTCACCTACCCACATTTTGTTATTGAGTTTATTGTCGGGCTAAAAATATAAAGTCACGTTTCATCCCTTGTGACAATTTCTTTTAGGCGTCTAGGGTCTCGATCTTTTAACTTAGTCAATAAGGCCGTCTTTTTTTTTCAACCGCTCCCTTTTTTACGGGCGCAAACTTTCCTTAACTTTAACTTTTCTTTCAAGATGGAAACCACATATGACGCAATAAGGCCCGATATGTCACTTATCTCCTCCATGGTATATCTTGCATCTTCATCAACTATGCATTTACTTTGCACGAACATGGCCCTAAAAATTCTTTAAAATTCCATCGGAAATTACCATGAAATGTTCAATTTATAAAAAGAGTGGGGTAGTTTGCATACTTAGCCAAAACATGTTTTCATATCAACTGTTGGTCAATAGACAGTTTTTACAGTCAATCATTTGAAATATAAAGTTAATTCAGCACAACTTGACAATGACAAAATGAGCACAATGTCACTTAAAACACAGGAGCTCCTGTGCTTAAAACATGGACACCCACCTGGCAATTATACTATATGGAAGAGCACTTTCTCCATAACCGTTTTTATTTCTGACTAACATAAGAAATTTGCAAAAAGCTCTTTGCTCTTCTCTCACATTGTAACGCAGCCATGTTTACAACTAGTATACAAAACCACATATATTTAAATTCTATTGCCACCGTGCCCAATCCGCGCCAAAATAAGACCTGTTGTGTAATCCATTCCAGCCGAATATATTAGGCCATGACTTTCAAGTGCAAAATCATTTGGTTTTTACATTGATTGATTGCCCCTTCGTACCCAAATTTTTCCAAGCTAGAAGTGCGTCCAGTCCTAACCTTTCGCCACATTCTTACAGCTTTTTAAACTTTCTGTCTTACCGGGCCCCGTTCCTACCCCTCACCTAAGTGGCCCCTCACCACTGGTAAGGTTCGAAAAACCCTGCCCAGGTCTTGTGAATTATTTCATGTGAGGTAGATATTCAGCTTACGGAACGTCGGTGATTCTAATCGGAAGCCCGTTCGCGCCTGAAATAATATACAGAGGGGCAATCGTGATCTTCCTCTACCAGTAAACGTGGAAAGTTGACATGACCTATACTAAACCAAACCATAAAGAAACAACTCTACTGTCAAGCTATCTAATTGATATCGCCCGTTAACAATTATCCCGGATTTCTCTTTGACAAGTACGGAACAATGTACATGAATATCTTCTATGCATTATTTTAGGCACTAACATACCAGAGTGAACACATTAATCTCCGGAAGCAAAAAGAAACTATGATGTTAATGCTTTATAGCAAAACACTTTCAGAGTAGATTTTTAAAATTATTGGAAACCCATGTGACGTTGTTTAAGTTTCATATTTTTGCCAGTTGCAAATGAAGTAGATTATTTTGAATATTTTGATACATGTACGTTAATATTTTAGGATGACTTAAATCTTTTATTCATTAAACGGTATCTAGGGGCAATGCTGCTTTTAATGAAAGATTATCAAAAATATAAACATTTGGTTTTTAAACATGAGAAAAAAAACATAATATAAAAGAACCATAAACACATATGTCTGTTTTGAGATTTCTTTATATGGTCATAAAGTGGAATACACTTGCGTTTAAATAATCAAGCATAACATGTGTAAGAACAAAGCATTTATCACATGGTTTTTAAAAAGTGGTTTTAAACTTCATGTACATTGTGTTGCACTGTAAACAATTTTTGAACAAATTTTACATCAAACCACCCTATTGTATACCCAACTCTGGAGTATAATTTGTCTAAATTTTGTTTAAATACCTATAATCATTATGATATTCCAGACAAAATTCAGCCCAGAAAAAAATACTACAATTTGTAAAGCATGCAATTTTCAAAATTTACGAAGGACATTATATTGACCATATAAATAGCATAATAAACGATTATTAACAACTCTAACCATGTAATTTATATCATAATAAATATCACTGTGTCTTTTCAATATTATATATGTATGTACCATAGATAAATTTTTCAATAATTACTTGTACATATATTATATTAACTACTTAGGTACAATTTCCAACCCGTGAGATATAAAAATACAATTTTATTATTGTATAAATAAATTGCTTGAAAAATCATGTGTTCCCATAACAGCCATATAAAGCCATGGTTACATACGAAAACAGTTTTCCATGGATTTTATACCATGGTTACGGAGAACAAAACATGATCCCATGGACATAATTTCTAGGTTGTCATGGTAACATGAAAATAATCAGCACAACCTTAATTTGTAATTTACAAAACAAAAGTTACAGCAACATCAAATGTTTCATTCAAATGAACATCAACAAAATAACAGTCATACAAAAATCTCTCAAACCAATCACTTCTCATGAAAATAATAAAGAATTTGTCCCTATTTTTCTTTATTATTTTCTGTGCCATAATAAAAATGCAAAATATTGCTCAAAATGTCCCCTAGATTGAAACAAAATTATGCATTTTTAACATTTCATAATAAATTGTACTTATCTAACAATTTTAACAGTTTCCAAACTGACTTACACATTTATTTAATGAAAAGGGTTTTGTCCCCACTAAACCCCACCTCAAATATATGCCAAGTCAGTACACATAATAAAATCTTTTTCATCATACAAAATCAAGCACAACCATCCAACATTCAATTAAAGATATGAAAAATATCTGACCATAAAACAATCAAGGGTGCCAGGACCAAAAGTACAAAAAACAAACAAAAAATGTAAAGAAACAAAAAAATATCTGGGAATGAAGCAACATATAATAATATTCATATATACTGAGCAATGCATAGAATAGTTAAATTCTTATTAGAGTCCCATATTGCTTTTTATTTTCATTTCCTTTTTAAAAATGATATTCCAATTAAAAAAATACAAAAAAAAATACGAAAACACTTAACATGATGCAAGTTAATTACATGATGCAAGTTTAAAATTTATTGACATTTCTTCGTTGACATTTCTTCCAGTTTTAATGTCAATAACATCATGCTTTTTTTTTTTCCTAAAACATGGAATTTTATTACCTCCCTTTAATTAAAACATATCACCAAATTTCTCTTCTGTGTAGAAAAATAGCAACATGGGACCCACGTAAGTAGCTTTTTAAAGCACCAAACATTTACATTTTACAACACTACATTTTGGAATATACTCGACAAATTCATTAGGGTATTTTCAACTTTTTTTATGTCTAATTTTTTTTTTCAGTGTTACAATTCAAAAAGCAGTTACTAAGCAGAGATAATTTGGTCCCTTTGAAATACTTATTTAATTGGTTTCAAGCACATTGCTAATTACTGGAGAAAGCAGATTACATATTACATTTTTTCCACTAGGAATGTTAGATGATCAGTTTACAATCTCTTTTTTCTTTTTACGTGATATCAGTTTTAAAGCTGTAACATCCAAAATTTTATGAAAACTAAATGAAAACTCTTTAAGAAATTATGATATAATTGAACTGTCAAACTAAAATGAAAATATGACACGTATACAAAAACTACAAAAATCATTTCAACAGCGAAGTACGTATAAAATGATTCCTTTTCTATTTCACTGTGAAGTCCGATTTTTTTGTCCCTTATTTCCCTTATCACTCTTTTTGTCTGCGTGTGTGTGTATATATATTATATACATCTATAACGTTATATAAATGCCAGTAAACGGCAACAACCAACATTGCAACTGAAGATCAGTAAGCCATAGCAAACAAAATAATTCCACATGAAAGACATTGGCTAGAATTATTAAACAATTTCTTTCACCGCTTTTTTGGAGTCAATTTCGGTATTTTTGATGTTCTTGTTGGCGTACTCGTGGAAGAGCGTGCTGGCGCGTTAATGTTTCTAGTTTGAACAACATGAGTCTGGTATGTGCGTGTAGTCTCGTTTCTCCCTCCAACATTTCTTGTTTCACTTTGAACAGTTGTGAACACTTCCGGTTCACTAATTTCAGATGTTTCACTTCCTGTTGGACTGAATGGCCGACTTCCAGTACTGGCACGACTTGAACTACGACTCACGGGTGTTGCTAAAATGAAATATCAATGAAAATCAAAATATCATATTAATTTCAACAATTTGCAATTTAATACTAATAGTTTATGTGAATAATACTTTAGCAATTATAGATGTTGTTTATTAACAAAAACAATGTATTCACACAACTCTCTATTAAAACATTTTTGATAGAAAAACCATTAAAAACTAGAACTATCACTAAATGTGATTAATACCCCCACAAGACTGCTTCGGAAATGAGGATGTTACTAGTAACAGAATACCTTGTAAAAGAATTGAAATATAGAGTAATGGTTGTGGGCAATTAAAGATAGTTGTGGTTCTTGTATGTTGCATTTCCTTTCAATGTGGTTGGTCATTGATGAAGTTTTATTGAATTACTCTGTAATAAGTCCAGAAAGACAAGGAAAAGGAACAAAGGGCAATTACTCTATAAATACTGAAGATGGAGTTATAGTTCTTGTGCACTGCACTTCCTCTTATAGTGCTTGACCATTGTATGAAGTTGTTTTGAATTCCAACCAGTACCTTTTAAGTTATACTCCGGACAAGAAAAAGTATCAAAGGGCAGTAACTCTGTATTTTGTCAAAATTGAGATATGGCTCTTGTGCACTGCACTTCCTTTTAATGTCCTTGACAACTGTATGAAGTTGTATTGAATTCCAAACAGTAGTTTTCAAGTTATGCTCTGGACAAGGAAAAGTTACAAAGGGCAATAACTCTGTAATTAGTCATGATGGAGTTATGGTTCTTGTGCACTGCACTTCCTCTCAATGTGCTTGACCATTATATGAAGTTATATTGAATTCCAACCATTAGTCTTCAAGTTATGCTCTGGACAAAAAAGCAATGGGAAAGTAACAAAGGGCAATAACTCTGTAATTAGTCAAGATGGAGTTATGGCTCTTGTGCACTGCACTTCCCCTTATTGTGCTTGACCATTGTATGAAGTTGTTTTGAATTCCAACCAGTAGTTTTCATGTCATGCTCTGGACAAGGAAAAGTAACAAAGGGCAGTAACTCTGTAATAAGTCAAGATGGTGTATGGTTCTTGAGCACTGCACTTCCTCTCCATGTGCTTCACCATTGTATGAAGTTATAATGAATTCCAACAATTAGTCTTCAAGTTATGGTCCGGACAAAAGAAAGCAATGGAAAAGTAACAAAGGGCAATAACTCTGTAATTACTTTAGACAATGTTATGGTTCTTGTGCACTGCACTTCCCCTTATTGTGTTTGACAATTGTATGAAGTTGTTTGTAATTCCAACCAGTAGTTTTCAAGTTATGCCCTGGACAAGGAAAAGTAACAAAGGGCAATAACTCTGTAATTAGTCAAGATAGAGTTATGGTTCTTGTGCACTGCACTTCCTCTCAATGAGCTTGACTATTGTATGAAGTTATATTGAATTCCAACCATTAGTCTTCAAGTTATGGTGCGGACAAAAAAAAGCAATGGAAAAGTAACAAAGGGCAATAACTCTGTAATTACTTTAGATAGAGTTATGGTTCTTGTGCACTGCACTTCCTCTTATTGTGTTTGACAATTGTATGAAGTTGTTTTTAATTCCAACCAGTAGTTTTCAAGTTATGCTCTGGACAAGGAAAAGTAACAAAGGGCAATTACTCTGTAATTAGTCAAGATAGAGTTATGGTTCTTGTGCACTGCACTTCCTCTCAATGTGCTTGACCATTGTATGAAGTTATATTGAATTCCAACCATTAGTCTTCAAGTTATGCTCCGGACAAGGAAAATGCAACGGACGTCTGGACCGACCGACCAACCAACCGACCACCGGGTGACTCCTATATACCCCCCCAAACTTCGTTTTTGGGGGTATAATAACAATGAGCATATCATAATGCTGCATACTGGATGACAATCATGTAATGAAAAGATACTAACCAGGGCTCTGTAGATGTCTTGGACTAAACAGGGCTTCCCTGTGCCTTCCACTACCAAACCTCCGGCTTTCTGGTGTTGTACCGGACATGATATTGCGTACCTCACTATCTGGTCCAGATCGAGCCATATTCTGACGCCAAGGAGTGCTGTATGCTGTCTTTTCTCTAACCTAAAATATCCATTTTATTACATCATTATATTATCCCTTTATCAATACATCACTGAAATGAAATTATATAACTTAAAGTGAAATGTGGTAAAACTACTGAACATTTTAGAATATCATCATCATTTATTACAATAAAGGGTTAATGCACCTTTTGTTGTCAATTAACATCTGCAAATGCATAATGACACATTTAAAGTCTGAGTCTGAATGACGGCTTCTGCAAATGTAAATGCAAAAAAAATGGTGCATTAGCCTCATTTATGCATATAAGTATACATCTGCTTCTGTAATTCCACGTTTCACCATTTGTTTTTCCTACAAAGAAATTTGTTTTGTCACATCATTTTGAAGTTCTTGTGTGATGCTATTTGACAGTCAGTTTTGACAAAGATAACTGCAGTAAACTGTTTTAACTGTCTTGATTATTTAAAAACATGCAACAGGTCATGCTCCTGTGATTTTATCCCTTAATGCTAGTTTTCTTCATTCTTTCCCGATTAATGTATACCATTGTGCGTAATTTAAAAGATAATTTATACTTCTTCCTTTCTATAAAATAATGTTTATATGTAAATATTCTTATGTCAAAATCCCACACATATAAATTAATAGTTTTTTTAAGAATAAACTTAACAAAAAACACTATATGATTTTTTTTAGGTCAAACATATGAACAAGCAAAATTAAAATCATATTTTCCATTATCTGTTTGAATACAAGTGGAACAAAAATAAGAAAATCAATAAAATTATTTTATGCAAATACATAATATTATATTCTTGACAGAATATACCATACCAGAAGTCAACAACAACAAATTGAATACATAATAAACAAATTAAACCCTTAACCTGAATTTTTCACTGGATTTGTCCAGCTTTCTTTTGAAACTGTCCATTATTAATTATTAGGATATAAAATTAAATGAAAGCATAAAATATACTGGGCTAACAGTAAAGAATCTGGTAAGACTGCATGGATGTGCAGGCGTGCCTGGCCCTTTACTGGTCACTTTCAGTTCCTTTAGGTTAAGGGTTTAAAGTAAAAGTGGAGGTGGATGGATCTGTTATGACAAATGAATATCTGACAATGAGTTAATATCCCTCACAATTTTTATATTTTATACAAATTTGCAAAATATGATGACCATTATTGTATACAAATGATGTTTTGAAAAACTTGCACAAAAGCTATCTTTTATGATTCAAACTTATAGCTTGAAGGGGTGATTTTTATATATCTGCCCTTAACCCATCTGAAATGGTTGCTCAAAAAATTTCATTTCCCTGGGTTTTTGCAATGCATAGCTATGGATTTATCAAAATTAAATGAAGATGTAAGAAAAGTGAATAAAGAAATTTTACACCGAACGGATTTTATCTTTTTCTAAACTTACAAACTTATCATAAACAAAACTATGCAGCATTCAACTTCTGCCATTAAAAGCAAGCTTGCAGTATAAAATAGCTCTTGCCAATATCTATAACAGATCTGTAGTTTTAAATCATAGAGACTGAGTATATATCAAAAATACGTGTAACTTATAGACAACATGTGACTTACCCAGTATGTTTTAGGATGGGAAGGATGTGAAGCAAGACACTGTGGTCTAGACTTCCTCCTCTGAGAGCATTAATACATAAACTTATACACTTTAAACACTTTTTAATTATTGTCTACATAATGACTACAGGTATCTTTATTTTATTTATGCCTCATTAGTATTTGAAATTATTTTGTATCAAACAGGATTGCAGTATTATACCTATAATTTCAGTGACAACACTGTAGTTTAAATTAAACAAAAACTTTAATTTAAAAAAAAAAAATCCATAAAAAAAAAAAATCTGAGACATTTAATTTATATCTATATATTTATACAGTAGTCTCTTCAAGTATATCTTTCCTTCCAAAATAAATAACACAATATCTTGTTACTCTATTGACCTTTAATTAATAAAACATTTATTTATTAACCTTGATAACAGGTCCACTAGCGTTGCTAGGCGACCGAGCGCTCCATGGTGATGTTGCACCAGAGTAAGTTGAACTTCCCGAGTACGAACTACCACTTGGAGACTTAGACGTGAACCCTGCCATTGACTGACTCACACCCTTTGCTAGTGTGAACTGCTCACGTAGCTCTGTATTTGTGCGACCTTTCGCTGTAAAATGATATAAAAAAAATATAATTAATATACATTTGCATTTCTATATAAAAACATAGTATAAATTTTTCTAAAAAGTGAAGTTTAAAAGATTTCTTAATATAATTTCTAAAAAGATTCACAAATGATAAAGAAATGTATTAACAAACTTGTTTAAACTATTAATAGATGCCTATTTATTCAGTATTACAGAGTGCTTATTCTTTAAAATAAGATAAAATTAATTCAGTCACAATATATCTCAATGACCTTAAATGACCTTGAAAACTCACATTAACTTGCAAAAAATTTAAATATTATGTAAAATAATTATCATGTAGTAGAATATGCCTGCACATAATTACTGTATAATTCACATTTTGGGAAATACTTTGATCTTGCCTATTCTTTATAATTCAACAATATATTTATGCTATCCAAACTAAAGTTTATTAACAATCCTAGCTTTGCCATGGTTAAAATCCAAGAGGACATTGCAAAATATTAATGTGAACCATGGAGCATACAAAATCTGCAGATATTTTAACCATGGCACAGTGTTGAAATAACATTCTATACGATATTTAACCTTTGACAAAGTAAATCAAAGCATCATTGAAGTATTTCCCACAATGCATTATTTTGTCCATAAAAAAAACTGCAGCAAACAAAATTTACACTTGACAACATTTATCTAGCATACAATGATTTGTAAATAATAACAAAATTCATAATAATGAGCATAATAAAAACAACCAACATTCTGAAACAAGAAATTCCTGAGAACTGTGCTAATATAACGTGAAATTGAAACATTCAAGAAATGATGATAAAAATAGTAACATTCAAATGGTTTTTAAACTTAAGGATTTTCTTGAACTGTAATTTTCATTTAATTCATAAAGATATGGGTTTTATTTTTAAATCATATATTACAAAACAATAAATCCCTTTGGATTAATAATTTTATTTGATAAGTATCAACCAGTATGTGTGTGTTTTTGTTCAATCGATCAAATTAAAATGAGAAGAGTATATGTTCAGAAAACCCTTTTTTTCAACTCAAAAACTCCAATTTTGAGGTTGTTATACTGACATGTATAAGTTCATTCCTAAAAGACAAAAAGTAGCAAATCACTTTTGGGAACATTTAGCAATTAGCAACAGGCAATTCAAACCACTTTGGCATTGGTTAAATCAAAGGCTCAATTCAGGGGCTGTAACTCTTACAACAGATTATAAACAAAGGGCACAGAACAGAGTGAGTCTCATTATTTGACAATCATAAAATGTTAGAGGTATTAATTTATGGAGGTTAAAGGACCATTAGCGTTTTTATTAATCATATTAATTATCATATTAATTATAGCATATTTCTACACAGTTTTAATATATCAATGAAGATAGTGGGTACATGGAATTAGTCATGTGAAATGAACAGGTTGTATATAATTTATCATAACAACATGGGTGAAATAGCTCAAGTATTAGCCTAAATTGACATTTCTTTAGAGCAGACCATAATGACAAAAGGGAGAAGAAAATATTCTGAATGTTAATCTCCAAACTGCTCAATTTTTCTACATGGAATAGTCCTACTTATCTAGAAATATTTAACACAATATAAATTCAGAAGTTAGTCAGCCCATCAAACAGTACCTTGTCTACTTATCTCTATCTCTCTCCTTAGGTACATGTACTTCTAAATAATTTTTCCAACAATTTCCACATGTAAAGTTACCTTACCCCTCGTCTTTCAACCTAGAGCTTTTTAAAGACCCCCCCCCTCCCAACAACAACATACTGATCATATTAACTTCTCCCTTATTATATTAAATTTTATTTATTCCATGAGTGGTGCATGATTGCATACACAAATTCAAAACATATGATAATCGACCACTAGCAAACACATGTCCATCAAACTATCAAAATACAACATGATGAGTTAATAATAAACAGCAACTCAGTCGATATATAGTCAAGCTGTCAACTGAATATTTTTTCGTTCAATGATACAAGGAGCAAGGGACACAACAGTCATTCCTAAAATATAAATTGTTTTTACAACCCTGCGATAATGCTGTACGGTATTTGAATCGAAAACGGTTCCGTCTCCACACGCCAACTGTGTCAGAAAATAAAACATATATGTATACACAATAAAAAAGCTAAACGTCCGAGCTAAATTGTGACTTCTAAACATCTAACAATAACTGCCAATAGTTGTCCGGTATAGGACAATCCTGCCCAGTGAAAACATGCCTTGTTGTACATACATAGCTACAATAACATATGAACACAAAAACTGTCCATCAGTCATTTGGTTTTGAATTTTTAAAAAAAAAAATAGAGGTTACAAAAAACAACTTGAATAACACAGGCACTTATACTAGTATTAATGGTACAAAAAATGATAAAAGGCAGTGAGGAATTGTGAAAACATGGGCAAACATTACAGTAAGGAGCATCAAGAGCAATGTTTGGCACGACTTCTAGAACAATTCTTAGCTCTAAATTTACATCTTACAGAATGACCTTTCATAATGATGTATTTAATGATGTATATATGATTCCTTCATCAAGCAATGCAAAAAAGCAGTCGTTAAGCAATATCTTGATATAAGAACTTAAATTATCTATAACCAGGAAAGAAGAATGAAACTCATTCTTATGCAAATCATTCATTCAAAGCCCTAAACTATGCTTAAATATGCTGAAAAAAAAACTAATTGAGAAACTGTACAGCCATGGATTTTATTTTTTAGACATGAGTCAAATTCAGTATAAAATTGTTGGTAATGTGATGCCTTATTAACCATACAATAATAAAGACAATAGAAAATTACAATGAAAACACATTCATACTTCCATGTTTACAAACAACAAAAAAGCTGCACAAAAACAATAGAGAATGAAAATAATAATAAAAAAACGTTCATCTGAAGATGCAGACTGGTTCTAACTAGAACCAGCAGCCTCAGACTACTTTTTCTAAAACTCTGATATTCATACTCACTCTCATAACACACGTTAAAATGAGTCAGGAACAGTTTTCCATGGTCTATGATTGCATGAACATATAAATGATTGGTAAGATATGAAAACAATGTTTTCCATACTTTATGACAAAAAAAATGATAGTGAAAAAATGATTAAAAAATATCTGACAAATTTTGGCTTAAAATGCAATATGCAAAATACAACTCAATTTTTGACAAAAGTAGAATTTAAATTTAAAAGAATGCACATTGACTCTTGTTGAATGTTTTAAAAAAAGTTCAAAAGACTTATGTTGAAAGTTTGAAATAATTTCATCTGATTGTTAAAGTCAAACTCCACTTAAAATTATTGATGGATTTTTTGTGTTTAAGGGTGTAAAGCTATATAACTTGTGATATATATAAAAATATATATGTACCGTATATTTATACATGTAAACCAAAACTCATTAATGATATATAACAGTATGAAATTTCGAAAAACTGTTTTCAAATCTATAGAATTGTTTTCAAAAAGAAATTGATAACAGTGTCATGCAATTGTAAGTAGACTAAAAGTACTAAAATTATTCTGTTTTATGAAGTAGGTTTTAGCTATGATTCTGTGTTGCTTCCATTAGCAAAATTTACAAACATCTTTCTTTAAATTTAAGTACCATTCTTTTTTTTACAGTACCAACAATAATTCTGCTGATTTACACACAGATAAATATAGCTTTACACCATTATACCCTTAACCTGTAACAATTTATGTAATGGATTTACCCAGCTTCAAATTTGGAACAGTTTATAAT
Source organism: Ruditapes philippinarum (assembly GCF_026571515.1). Lineage (NCBI taxonomy): Eukaryota > Metazoa > Mollusca > Bivalvia > Venerida > Veneridae > Ruditapes > Ruditapes philippinarum. The sequence goes on along the minus strand of NW_026866259.1, from coordinate 394,503 downwards.
TTAGTTTGAGGAATCAATAAACATGAGAGTATGTCACATGGTAACATAAATTATTCTGTATTACTCTAAAACCATCTATAAAATTAATTTTTCAATTCAGACATCTGAATTTAAATTTTCAATAATGATGATCATTTTAAACACTATTTCTGATATATGAAACAATTAAAACAACATATAGTTACAATGTATCTGCAGCATATATATATTGAATATCAAAATAATAAGGGCACCTCATTCCAAATCTAAACGCTCCAAACAAAATTAATCTCTCAACTAAGAGCCCAAAGCATTAAAAAACATAAAAGCTGAACTCCCAACGTAAAACCGCCTTGTGGTTTAACACTACGGGTATATACATCTTTCACATCCCTGTACACCAGACAGTCTTATACCTTCTTCTGCTAAAATTAGCAGAATTGGCCAGTCTATGTAAGCATGTCAATGTAATCATTTGTTTAAATTGTTTTTTTTTATAAATTATGCCTTTTGACTGCAAAATCAGATTTTTAATTTGTATATTTTTTGCTTTTTAAATGACACCTATTCTTTCCTTTGAAAATCCTTCATGGCAGGATACTGTTGCAAAATTTTCAAAATCTTGAAACAAAAATCAACAAAAAAATCTGATTTTACCGTATGCATAAATTGTGTAACACAAATAACAAACACTTAAGCAATGAATGCATAGTTTAAGAAAATATGGCTTAAAAATATAGTAAATATGGCTTAAAAATACATTTCATGCCAAAAATAAAGAAATGGTTTCATATAACATAAATGTAATTCTACGGAATATATCTATGGATTTTTCTCTCTCAGATTAAGACACTGTGTACCCATTTAGATATTTGTGATGGACTTCATCATCAGTATCATTTCTTATTCATATAATACATATTTCCAGAATGGATAGATAAGGTATTGTTAGAAATATGGTATGTGCTATAACTATTTATAGAGTTTGTTACTAAATATAGGATTACATAATTATATTCAGTCATTATGTAAGTCTGTTTAGGGTCTTGTGTGCAGACAGAACAAAGTGTGTATGTGGCTTGATTACACGGCATATATGAAGCAAAAGCTGAGTTATTCCCTATTAATAGCTTTGAAACTACTTTGACTCTAAGAATTCCAAAGAAATTTAGTATTATATTTTTAGAAAAAAAACAACAAAAACAACCAAACCAAAAATTAAAATTTTTGTTTGGAATCTTTGCAAAACAGGTAATTGTTTACAATTACACGAAACTTTAATTTATTTGATTAATGTGATACAAGCTTTTCTTGCAGTGAAATGCCGACATCTATTTTACTGAAGCGCTTTTGTAAAGGACACAAACTTAAAACATAACTGCCGAAACTTGCGAGAAATTGCACAGAGAAAAACTAAATTCTGGCACACAAATAGTAACATGTTAGCATTTGTTTTGACGGCACAGGAACACAGATGTTTTACATATTTTGTGCATACCTAATTCTCGTGCTATAAGACAGGTACAAGAACAAGAGACATGTGAATCTTATTTTTAGAAAAGATATTTATATTTAGACATATCAAAGACATCAAATCTGTTTTTAGAAGTGAAATACTAGTAAATAAATACAGTACACATCAAAGACATTATATGTATTTTAGCAGTGATTTTAGACATATAACAGATATAAGATAAATTTTTTTGATCTTTAACATAAGACAATTAATAGCCAGTAGATCTATTTTGAGAGTTGTAATGTGCACATAGGTTGTGTCTCAAATCTAGATTTGGAAAACAAATATATTTAGCTGTCATAAACACCCCAAAGTGAGACATAACTAAACCACTCTCTGCTACCAGGACAGCTTGCTCAACTATTCTCACAGCTTGATATTTAAAACATTTTCAGCCATGCAGAAACACTTCTGCATGTTCCTAAAGGGGAGTAATTCAGTAAGAATCCATGCCTTATATCGCAGATTTCGTTTGAAATAAATTTTTACATGAAATGTTTACTACAGCGTAAAACTAAACAAGTATGAATGGTATTTCTGCATTCAGTGATACAGAATATGTGTCAAAATAACTGAAATATATGTGAGCAGCTTCTGATAACAATATCTAGTAATCACCAAGACCGGCTGGTCCCAGCCTTGTTTTGTACGATTTTGGCACTTTGGGTTCTTTGACTTCTATAAGAGTCTCCCTGATTGGTCCTAAATGTACACAGTAAAGTAATTTTCATACGGCCTTGTTTTTTGTATACTTTACATTATTCTTTATTTTAATTAAGCTTAGAAAATTCCAGCATCAACTAAGAAGACCTTTCGCTAAACTTAAGCAGGTAGCTTGCCTGATTTTACTTTAAAACAATAGAAATAATTTGAGGCATAATGTATACAAATCTCACTGTAGAATTACATGTACAAAAGTTACAAGAAATCAGCATTTATTTCAAGCTTTAAAGCATAATTTCCTAAATTTTAGTTTCAAGCTCGTGATTGGGTATCAGCAAGAAAATCTAACATTGCTAAATACCTTTTCCACCCCTAACTTGTAATAGACTGTCCCTTTTCTTGGAAATGGCACAGTCTACTTCAAAGAAAAGGGGATGAAATAGGTAAAACTCATGAAAACACTATCATTATATGGTATTATTGAATAGAAAGTGACTATACCTCGGCAAGGATCATTCTTCACCAGGAACTCATCAAGAGCCATCCAACCTCCGCCAACACGCACCATCACTGTACTGCGCAAGATTCGAACCAATCGCAACTTCTGAGAATCTCCAAACTAAAAACATATAAATACATAAAGTATAATACCTATTTAGAAGTGAGATAATATTTTTAATGTGCAATTTTCATATTAACAATGGACAATAGTTACACACAAAATATTTATAAAGAAAGAATTCAAAAACTCTTGAATGAAGTACAGTTATACTAAAGCCAAATGCACTTTCTTAAAAAACTGTTTTAACACAACATATTCAGAAAACATACCCTGTATTTTCCTTCCCCTATCTTATGTATTCTATACTGTTTGACACAGGTACACTTGTGTACTTGGCGTTTAACCTCGTCATGAATAAGTTCTGAATCATTGACTGGTTCCGGCTGAAAACATAGCAAAAAGTAACACAATAAAAATCAAGTTCAACAATAAAGAAAAATCCAAAGTTGCCAATGTACGCTCCAAAGTTGCTTCAAAAATCTGTAAATGATTCTGTAAAATAGTTCTACAACCTTGTGCTGTTTTCATATTCAAAAAAGAAACCTGGCAATTTCAAAACAAAAAAAATCTTTATAATTTGAAATTGAATTTTCCATGTACATTATTTTATATTCCCCACACCCACAAAAGAAACCCATATTTATTCCAACTTTGGTGTATACATTTTTCATTATAAATCAATTGAACTTGCTTTAAAAAAATGAAATATGGGAGAAAATAAGTTTGTGATCACATTAAAAAGGGCATAAAAAGAAATAACATCTTTAATTTACAACAACATTTATAATACATCTAGACAAGACAACATATACTGACTAACAAAACACAGCAAAAAAACAAAGCATCTTGGCAAAATGAAGCTTTTTATAGAAACAGTTTTTTTTTCGAGGCAACACAAAGCATTGTATAGATATAAAGCTTTTCTTGGCAACATGAAGCAGTTTATAAAACAAAGTTTTTTTTGTTTTGGCAAAAATGAAGCATTTTATAGAATCAAAGTTTTTTTTAAGGCAACAGGAAGCAATTTGTAAAGAAACAAACCTCTTTTTTGACAACTTAAAGAACAAATCCTTGAAAGAACAGAACTTAAATGCTATTTATTGGAAAAAAAACATCTATTGCAAACAGAAGCATTCTTATAATTTTTTTTTTCAATTTTACAGTACTATACAGCACAGTTTGTTCATAAAACAGAAATACCATCACCCTAATTCCCCTCCTTCAGTCTACACTCCTTTAACTTGGACTACAGTAATTCAATGATATTTGCATTGAAACCATAATTTTTTCTCTTTTGTGAAGAGTAAACCTGATTTTGAACAAACTGATGTCTAGAACAAAATAGATCTATTTTATACAGTCAATAAAGGCAGAAAATCATCTATAAATCTAATGGCTCCTTCAGTTATTAAGCAAGGGCAAAACAAAATACCTTTTCTCAATTAAAGAACATAATAACCTTATCAACCTTATATAAAATGAACTTTGTTATGAAACAATTTGCATGCACTTAAAAATCCTTTGAAAATTTCCTCTGAAATAACACGACTATAGTAATAGAAATGGCCCTTTGGCTATCTATTTCCTAAGAAATGAATGAGTAATAAATCTATTAAAACATTTTCTACTTAGTTCAATATTGAAATACTATAGATGAAATAGATTGTAAATGATGATGATTATTTTTTTTTATATAGAATCTGCAGGGTATAGCAGGGAGTGAATATATTAATGCGGCATAATCACAGAATTTCTACCATCTATTAAAGAGTTTCTACATGCTATGGAAAGAACTAAAAGGAGTGACTACAAATGATTAATTTTCTATTTATTTCATATATGTATCTACATCATTTTTCACATATCAAACTTGTTGATATCAATGACAAAGTATGAAAATATCACATAAACTAGCATTACCTGCTGAATTTGTAGAAACTTTCAATTTGGAACAATATTAAATACAAATAAAGAGCCATCAACTGTATAGTGCCTCATGTCAGACTGCATGATGTACATGTAAGTACAGGCTGGACTGGCTCTATACTGGTGGCAATTTAGGCTGGTCATTTTCAGCCCCAGCAGGTCAAGGGTTTAAGGGTTTTTAAATGAAACTACATGAAGTGAAAATGTGTATTTTAAGTCTACAAGAAAGAGTGTAAAAGGGTGTTTTGAAATTTATTTGTGAATACAGTGCTATTATGTGATATATTATTCTTTATATTATAAAGATATTCAGATATTCTTTATACATGTACTTTGATGACCTTTGTTCCCTCGGAATATTTGAGTATTAAAAACAAAAGCTAAAGCAGAAGGGGAAATGATCTAATACATTGACACATCACAGAACAACATAAGTTTTGCTTCACTGTTTTCTTTTCTTTGCCTTTCTTATGCTTTTCTACAGACAATATTTCCACTTAATTTATAGGAAATTTAATCAAATATCACTATCAAGCAGAAGACAGTGCAAATGATAATTTTTGGTCAGCTTGCAAAGGGTTAACCTGTAAATTACACATCTTGACCTACAGGATGCTGCATGACCTTTACCCTACTGAATTCTAGAAATGGACTTGCCCGACTTTGAATCTGGAACAGCCCATTGCTACTGGTGGGAGACCATCAACCGGACACTTTTGAAACATTTTTCCATACAGATTGCATAATTTTTAACCTAGAGACCAAAAAATTTGACACAGTTCAGCTAGGTTCTTCTCCTAACTAACAAACTAGTTTGTTTATTTCTGATTGTATTGACACTTATATATGAGGCTCGACAAGGAGGGTATCAAAATTACCTTAATTGTTTACACTACAGTACCATGTGTCCGGACAGATATGTACATGACGTGATTTCATTCGGATAAAAGCTTGGGTGTTTTGATTTTTTTTTGGTGGTCCCCAACCAGTAGTATTAGAAATTTCAATATCAAAATACAAAATGTTATTGACCACAAGAATAACATCTAGTCAGACTGTATAGATATACATGCTGACCTGAGTCATATACCCGTGATAAAGGCTGAATCACTTCCGTGTCAGAAGGTTAACAGTTGAGCTTATTACCATAGTTAGTTTTAGCTAATTCACAACATATTCTTACAACATACAATCACTTTTATCACTGTTTGCAAATCAAATTCTAACCTAATTGAATAACTAAACAACTGTCTACCTTAAAGACATGCAGAACAAAAATAGTCATGCAAAAAATGAATGTGCTAAAGCAGGCAGGGACTGATGTAGGACAAAAGCTCCACTGCTCAAAAGCATACTTGTTCATTGGTTGAAACAGGCGGACAAAAGTAGGCCTTTGGTGGATTTTAGCAGGACAAAAGGCTGTGGTCGATTCTAATAACAGGACAAAATTCCACTGATTTTTGATAAAGTGTTGTTTTTTCACTCTTTGAAAAACCAACATTTAGCTATTTTTGTAAAAAATCATCCGTCATGGATTAGAAGCCTTTTGCTCAAATAATCAAATCAACTTAGGGACTCCTTTGGCCACCTGTTAAATACATTGTATAGATAAACAATTGGCTTTTGGCAGTGGTAGCTTTTTGCCCATCTATAGTGAAAGGCATAAATAATGCAAAAAAATTCTCAAACATAGTAAAAATAAAATCAATGATTTCTGGAAACCACGAGGACCAGTTTCCATGACAATCTGTTAAATTGGTTAACTTTGAAACCTTTACCTTTTTGTTTGTGCCTTTAGTTTTCTGTGAAGAGAGATACATGGTGTGAAGATTTATTTCAAGTTTTGAAGCATAATATTTCTTTGCATTTCCAAAAGACTATTTGACAAAGGAGAACAAATCTGGTTTCCCTTTTCAAATATGTAAAATTTTGATTTCTGAAAAAAAGGGAAACCAAAATTTGTTTAAGACCCCCATGAACATGCTATATTTCACATCATAAATTTGGATTTCTGTAGAGATCATAAATGATGTTGGTTTTTTTATTTTGTGGAGATCATAACTTTTTTTGTAGATCATAAATTATGTTTTGTATGGAGAACATAAATTTGGTTTTCTGTGAAGATCATCAATTTGTTTTTTGTAGAGATCATTCATTTAGAATTCTGTCAAGATCCGCAAGAAAAAGTTTCCTTTAGTGATCAGACATTAAGCTTTTGAAAAAAAAGAGTTGTTTACAATTTTCAGTATCTAAATGCATGACAAGTCATCCCAAGGTAAGTTCAGACAGACAGATGAACATACAATTCATTCATAATAGTTATAGGAGAGATTAATCTTACTCGTGTCTGTGGCTTGATTTGGTCTAAATTTTCACTCTGGATTATTTTTGGTGTAAAAATTAAGATAGCATTATAACATCATAATATATAACATAAAACATGAAATATGATTAAGGCAAGCCTAAAAATAGCAATACATCAACAGCCAAAATTATTCTATGCATAGCAGATACCAATGTACCACTAGCACATTCCATTTTAACATTTTCATCCCTTTAATTTTGTAATGGAATCTCCCTGATAAATATATCAGTTTAACCCATTCATAAATATAGGGGTGAAAATGTAATTATATAAATATAAAACGACTGAAAAGAAAGAAATGAAACACCCATAAAACTTTGCATTGGACTTAACCAAAATTGTGAAACAGATGACTCCAAATCAAGTCAATGGTTGGGAGTGTTTCATTCCTCTCTTAACAAACAAAATTTTAAGCATTAAATAAAGATATACATAAAATTTGACAACAGTAAAAACATTGAAAAAAAAATGTCATGCATTATAATGCCAATATGGGATAGATATTCTTTATTAGTAAATGCATAAATTCCTGAGATTTTAAAACAATAATGTTTGATTAAAGAAAGAGATAATTAACATTAATACAGACAATACAATTATCATATCACAAACACAAGTATATTATTATATTTTCTTACAGATAAACAATTGTGTAAATAGCCCCTATTACCAGTGTGACTAGAGTATATATATGTATATTTCCCGTCAAAATGTGGGCCCGTAATAAGAATATTTGTAAATACTAACAAATTTTCTTTGTTTCATCTTGTGTTTCACAGTTTTTGTATCTAAAGTTTGAAAGTCATAATCGAAATTTGGGCCACTTGTATGACATCACTATGACATCACTATGACATCAGTGGAATCTTGAGAGATCTGTATTTATTAAACCTTTCAATGTACAAAATGGTCACCAAATTTTGACATTACACTGCTTTATAACAGTAAAATATTATATGTTATCTCACTGCTAACGGTGGGATACCATTTTTCTATCTCAATATTTTCAAAGATTTAAATCTTAGTATTTCACTGCAAAACATAAGATAAATCAACAAAATGGCCCATTAAAGCATGGTAAATTATATTAAAAAAAGAGAAATGTTTACTCTTTTAATTAATATCCAAGTGAAATATTTGTCAATGATATTTTTGCCTATGAAAATTGACAAAGTAAAGCCAGTGATTTGAAACAGTAACTAAGAGAAAAAGATTGTTACTATAGAAGTATTTCACACAAGAACTAACTCCTACATCTATAAATCTAGCTAAAACATTATCAAAACATTGAAAAACTGTCACATCCCCTTTTTCCCTCCCAAGTAAAAAAAAAGAAATAAAAATAGTGAAAACCCATATTTCCAATAATAATAATAATAATTGGAACAAAAATAAAAGTCAATGAAATTTTAAATACCTTAAATTCATTCAATTCAAGATGTAAAACTCTACCAAAGATAAAATGGAACTGGATTTGAAAACAATATAAAAACTTACATCTCTGTTGGGCCGAAGTGCCGAGACAAACTCATTATAATCTATGTAGCCATCTCCATCCCGATCAAAGATATTAGCAACAGCTTCCATTTCCATAGGTGTCGTCTGGAAACCTGTAATCCATTCAAATGTTGAAACATGACATCATCACTGTACAGATGACAAGTAACACTAGTGCTATTCTCCAAATACAAAGCTGAACACATGGCCTCATTATGAGGAAAATCTATTTTTAGTCTCAGTGACCTTGAACTTATCAACCTGAAATTCTTTTTATTCAAGGGTAAAGTTCCATGGGAGGTACCAACATGCCAAATAGCAAATACTTCTGTTGATAAATGAAGGTGCAATGAGAAACAACAAGTAGATGAAGTAGAAGGACAAACTATAAGAGTCAATCAAGAAATGTCAGCAATACAAAAATACATAAAAGTAGTATAACTTATCTTTCTACCAGAATGTACAATCAGTCATTACAATGCCCAATCTTCAAACTTACTTGGAACATATATAAATTTCTATTTCAAAAACACAATATAAACTTACGTGACATCATAATTCCCTCAATGAACTCTGCCCTCGTGACTTTCCCATCACGATCACGATCTTGTCTACGGAAGAAGTCCATGATTCGTGACTTGTTATGATGCATCCAGGTGAGGTAACGTTTTCTCCAGTCATCAAATTTGAAGTTTTTCATTCTCTCCAACTGTAACAAACATTGATTAAGTCAGCAGACAAATTTATTTTAACATAGTCTTTAAAACCAAAGAACTGACTAAACAGGCAAAGAAAAAGTTAAACAAACTTATTAACTTAGCTAATAAAATCAAATTTACCTCATTGAGGTAGTCAAGAGCCTCCTGCAAGCGTCTTTGTCTTTCCATGGCTGAAAGCCAAACTTGACGCCATTTATTGTATAACGCTCCTACACGTGGATTCCTAAAGTGCATCTCTGGTGTCCGTCTACCATCATCATCACGACCACGTCTAGATAGAAAATTCTTACATTAGATTTAATTTAGCAAATACCATATAAGAATATCATCAATATTATAAAATTTGTGTTATCAGCTTAACTGGCCTTTTGTAATAATTATGTTTAGCAGAATTATATAAGAATTTGTGTCCTGTCATCTTTTATTTTTTTTTTATACGGACAAAAATTATACAAAGCAAATTTAGGGTCATCAAATAAAAGTGTATAGAGTAGGGGTAACAAACCAATTTAATATATTTGTGATCATACCTTGGTGTGCCATATTTGACTGGAGTAGGTGTACGTCTGCCTGACAGACCTTTGTACATGGGAATGTGAGAGACCTGTTCACCAGCCACAGATCCGGTTCTCTGTCTACGGTCACCCTTGGTAACCTGGTCAATTTCTGGTTGTTTTAATGACATCTCATTTTGAAAATCCTGCAATCATACATTCATAGCCATTTTATACATTTTGTCACATTGTTTGTTGGGTTTCAAGTCAATACACTGAGCATGCAGCAACTTTTAGCTTAAATTTATACTAGTAAAGGCAAACCTCCCTGTATCATTTCAGGTACCTGAACAGAACCACCTTCTCAATAAGCTAGCTGAAAAAGCTTCCTAATATTTCAAAAATATGCTTTAAACCAAAATACAAAATCTTCTTCATAAAAACTTATAACGCCGCCCTTTAACAAGTTGCATCATTCACTGATCAGCTACAGTCTTATTATCAAGACAGCATCGAAAATAGTTTTAAATGTGATCATTAGCAATGTATTTTGATTCGAAAAAAAATCTGAAAGTCAACATGATTCTAAATTTTGGTCAAGAGAGTAAATGGTATATCAAATTTACTATTTTTAACTTGAAATAGAATATTAAAGTTATATTTACAGAATGTTCCCTCATCAACTGTGTGATGATGTCAACATCGTCAGGAATAGGTTCAGCGTTGTCATTGAACAGTTTATTCTCTGCGTGATTTAACCAAGCTATTAACTCCTCTAACAACTGGGCGTTCTTTCTATGTGTAGCCAGGCCATCTCTTAACCTAGTTCCTCTCTGTCGGCTCCAGTTGCTCACCTATAGTAAACAAAATAAAATATACACACTTGTCTCAGGTAATGTTGATTGACTTTCATGATTCTAGTTTTGGTTTAAAATATTTATTTATGTTAAGTATTGACAGGATGTAACCTGTTCTGAATAATAGAAATTATTTAAAAAAAAAACATGACACTTGCAATATAAATACTTCAGCATTCACCACTTTACATGTATATACATGTACATGTATGACAGACAAAACTCACGCAGTTAAAGTTGCTCTCTAAAGATTTTAAACTTAACTAACCATGGTAAGGTCACTTCAAAAAGTATCAAACATCCAAAAATATTGAATCTTGAATGTATAACAAATATATTAATCCCAACTATTTTACTACAATATTATAATTTCATTCTCTAACCTCTTCCCATCTAGCCTTTAGAACAGACAGCCAGTGTTTGAGGGTAGATACGGCATCCGGGTGACATCGTTTCATGATATCTTGTCCTATATTCAGGGTCTCCCTCAATATTCCCTCTTGTCGTAAGAATTCCTCCTCAAAAGTTTTGTGTTCCTCAATCTGTTTGATAATCTCACTTTCCTCGTCAGGAAGCGGACCTTTGTAACGAAGTTGTCGTTCTGCTGATGCTAGCCATGCTATCAGGCCCTGTGCCTTCTTGTGGAAGTCTTCAGCCTATGATAAAAGTTCACAATTATGTCACATGTCCAAATTAAGTCATGCATTTGTCACTTCATGTCAATACATCATAGCATCCCATTTACAATGCACTTTGTTACACGAAATGATGTATATTTAACATAAAATTGCTATAATTTATTTTTAATTCGAGTGAAAATCAATTAAACCTGATCAAAAAATTGTACAGTTCAATATTCTATTCCATACATTAGGTAGCCAAGTTTTGAATAATTCAATAAAGTCTATTCCATAAAAGCTAAATATTTCTTAATTCAATAAATATTTCTCAATAAAAGATCACATCATCAAGTAAAGTATACCAGTTTCTGAGCTTGTTCCAGCCTCTCTTGTTTGTTAACACTGAGTTTACAGACACGATCCCACATTGTTGATAGCTCTATCAGCTGAGCTTGTTGTTGTGACGTGTCCTCATCAGATTTCTCCAACAGCTCACGAGCTCGTTTACGTACAAATGACACATTGTTTGCCCGGGCGCCTAACTCTTGTTGGAAGGCCTGATAAGGAAAATAAACAAAACAATAAAATAATACAACTTTGCATTGATAATTATTCCCTATACTTTTTCAAGAAACATATATTTTAACCTTAAATTTGTTAATTTTCATCTTTAGAATCAACTTTTGTATTCATTTGAAGTGCCCTTTTTTGAAAGTCAACATCTTAAAAAACTTTAGGTTCAGTTGGAAGTTACTCTAACACCAATTTAGTCACATAGTTATTTCCATTTTTGTTTTTTTTATGGTACATTAAAACGTAAGATGCCTTTCAGAAAATTATTCTCAACATCTTAATTCAAGCTCCATTTTAAGACAAGTTCTTGAAACTTGTATTCATCGCTTTAAGACCACTTTTTAAATGGAACAAGATATATACATTACCTTATGTTCCTCTACGAGATTGTTGACTGTGTCAATATCTCCGTGAACCATCTGGTCCTCACCCAAACCTGGTTCTACTTTAGCTAACCAGTCAAGCAATGCTTGTAATGCATCATTAAACTGACCAGAGAAAAGTAGAGCTTCTTCAAGCTTCCTTTGTCTAAAATCAAAATAAAATTAATATATATTTAACCATTTTTTATCAATATATGGCTTGGTATGTGCAATATTTCAGGCACAAGCTGGCACCTCTGTAGAACTACTGACACTCTCTCTAAGCTAGCTACATATATTTTGGCTCATCGGCAGCATGTATTAAACTTATAGTGAAGAAAACCCACGAACCTAAATCACTTGCCAGCCAAAAGGCACTCTTATGTCTTTCTGAATTAGTAATTTGACGTCAGATATGATTTAAGCCTCTGTAAAAATATTTTCATAGTAGTTAAAAATTTGAAATTCCAGCTTTACATTGGAATCTTTAAAGCATAAAACAATTTTTTAATTAAGAGATTGGTGAGACTTAAATGGATTATACCTGTCCACAGATTTTCCGCAGATGGCATTCCACTTCACTTTAAGTTGATGTAACATTTCATTCAATACAGGCATATCTTCCTCCGGGGATCGCTCCTTCAAGGTACGTCCTGCTCGGTTTACATTGTCATACACAGGTTGCTTTGCTCCAAGACTTTTCTGGAACTCCTGCGCATGAAATTTTTACAATCAATAAAATGTTATACCTTAATATGTCTTCTTTTTTTTTTAAATTGCAAGAATACCTTCAAAGAATCTTATTTACATGTACTTTGGACATAAATTTTACAAAATGTTTCTCAATTATCTTTTGGCATAAAAAGTTAAGAAACAAACCTTGTGTTTGGCAATTTGTCCTTTAATCTTGATGGGATCATTGCCTACAGAATGGTCCGTACTCAACATTTGATCTGCCTCATTCAACCAACCCATTAAATCCTTCAACATCTCGTTAAACTGAAATATTGAACAAAAAATAAAATAATAAATCCTTTTCATTCATATACTTTGAAATGAAATTTGTATAAAAATATACAATTTTTGAAATTGCTTTATCAAAGTAATTATATGATTCATTATGATCTATTCATTACAAAAGTATACATTAAAGTCTTGTTGTTCATGCAATTTTACCTTGTTAGTTTAAACATATATATTCCTCACCTTAGTGCTTTAACAGATTAAGTCCTTCTAAATCTAATACAAGTTAAACAGTTATTGCACTAAGGTGACAATATAATCCATTCTCATATATCACTTTCTATAATGGAAAATATTATTTTCCCCAAATCATTGCAATAACATTAAAGAACTCGTGATGCTTTACCTGTTCAGCTTCTTTGTAGCCTCTCTCTAAATGTCGTGTCCTCTCTGCGCTGCGTGACACAATCTTCTCCCAGCGCTGCTGTACACTCGACAGCAAGTTCTTAATGAGAACAACGTCTTGTTTCTGGCTGAAGTATTTCAGGTGGGTACCAGTCTTGTCAAGTTTTATCATAGACTCACGATTGACAGCTATATCCTTTTGTAATGTCTGAAATAAAAAACAACAACGTGTGAAATGTGTTTGCTTTGCTTGCTTCACAAAAGTTCAATTAAAATGTCTGAAAATGTCATTGAAAGCAAATGACATGAAAGTTACTGTTATCAAACGAATCATTATAATAAACATGTTGTGAAGCCTTGGAACTGTCTGTGGAAATAAGGCTCTCCCACCTGAGCGAATCAAGAGGTTGCAAATATTAGTAAGCCTATGGTTACTAATAAAGCATATTGTTAACAAAGATATCTGGGTCATATCTCCTTGTATGTCATCTATACTCCGAATATCTGTCATATGATATGGTTCGGATCGGAATATCTGTCCCAAGGGAACCCTTCCATTGGGCAGTAACGAGGCTTGCAAGATGAAATTTCCAGCATGGGTAAAACCTGCTGAAACACCAGGCTAATATGCAAGAATGGTAAGTCTAAAAAAGCAGACATAGAAGTTATACCTTTGCCCAACAATCTCTCTAATATAAGTCAATTTGTAATTTCAAATACATGCACTAGTCATACCTTCTGATCTTTAATCTGGTCCGAGACATGGGCAATAACTCTGCTCACTGGTTTCATATTGTTCAGCGTCTTCTCAGTGTCGGTCAACCATGCGATGAAAGTATTCAGATCACCATGGAAATTATTGGCCTGGCTTACGGCTTGCTCTAATTTTCCCTGGAAAAAAGCAGACGACAATGAAATAATAATGGGCAAACAAAATAAATTAGTTTCTAGCTCATCAAAGTTTTAAAAACTGAAGATCTAAAAACACATTGTTTTTGTACTGTCATGGTTGTTTTTTTTTTAAAGAAATTTTACAAACAGTGCCTCTGCACGAAAATAATATACTTTATACAAATTTATGTTCTCTATGAAAATATTCAACTGCTATTTTGCACTATCATCTGCAACTAAAAATTTTCTAACGTTCTGTTTTTGTTCCACAGTTAGTTACATTATTATTCACATCATGTGTATACATTAATGTATATTACCTTTCTGTCAGCAGATCTTGTCTTGACATGTTCCCACGTCTGCTGCAGTAACTGCATGTTCTGTTTGATATTTGAGGATGCTGGATCCTGGCTCTTACGTATCAGGTGGGAACCATCAGACTGGAGCCTAGCAATCACTGGTTCCATGTCCTGTAGCTCATTATGCACTTCCTGTAAAGGTCACAATGAGAAAAATGAAAATATGCAACTTTAAAATAACTGCTCTTTACTCCAAATAAATAAAAAATTGTGCTTTATATATATTTTAAACTTCTACAAAAGCTGAAACATGCAGCTGACAAATCTAATATGAAAGTTCAAAGCATAAATTTCTGGATTACGTAACAAAGCTAATATTTTACATAAGCATCTTACTAGATATATCACAAAAACGAAATAACTATAGTTACAAACTTGTTTTTTTTTTAAAAAGTAATAAAAAGAAAAATAGGACAAATTAGGGTAAAGCTGTCTAGATATATAATATAATTAGCCACAAGAAAAAAATATATCAGGTTAAGCTTAAATAGCAATATAACATTGCTATGAGTAAACCTTTCACAAAATGAAATATTTAAGAAATTTGTTGATAAACATGTATATATAATTTAAGGAAAGGGTTTAAAAATGAGAGAAGTAAAAAGAATGGTAGGGTAAAGCAGGTTTCTATCAGAATTCTTTTCTTCCCCTCTGTTTTTGTTATGGAAAATGTTGCATACCATTCATGACTTTCAAAAAATTTGTTCAATAAGTTTTGTTTGACGAATAAAACAATCTGGCCCAGCAATTCACTGAACTAATCAACTTCTCCAAAGTTTAAATATGCCTTTGTTTCTTTGACACTATATCAAGTTTTATATCTAAAATAATGTAAATTCAATAACGATTTAAAAAGGAGAGAATGATAATAATAATAAAGGATCAACATGCTTAACTAAAAATGCCACTTAAGTTCTTAGCTTTAAATGCAGAAATTTGATTTGCCAATGACCAATTTCTAACTTAATATCAACCAATCAGAGGATTCGATATTTCTTTCACGGCAACCTTTGACCTTGTTTTAGTTAGTAAACAAAGAAATTCACCTCCATTTTGGTTAACTCACTGACAAGTAATAATAGTCACAGAACCACATTATTACAAAAAATGTACATGTATATATATATTAATCACTTCTAAAATCCACTTCAAAAGGTTAGTGAAGATAATGTACTATGATGGTTTCAAATAAGACAAGAAATCTTATCTTTGACACATAAAAATGGGTCATAGAATCTTATCTCGCTTTTTGATTATTTAGATTGTTAAAAAAATTTGGCTTAATACTAAACAACTGTTGAATGGCTATTTTTTCAGTAACAATTTTGCTTAATTTTGCTTGTAAAAATTATTTTTAACCAATGTTTAAAGATAAGGCTGAAATGACCAGGAGAGTCAAATAAGCATACATCTAAAGGAATAATTAACTATACAGATTGTGTGAGATCAGTGAATGATGTTTAAACAAGTTGCACAGTTCCAATGATTTAACATTCAAAATATACTTTATTTATAAAAAACTTTATTCCATACATTGGTATGACTGATTTAAATTTTGTACCTGTTAGAACATTTTTATTAAAGGTTAAACTAAATTTGTATAATAGACTTGTCCAGCTTGGAATATGGATACTATCAGGGATACTGCTACCATTGGTCAGAGAACTGTATAGAGTCTGGTCAGACAATTGTATAAAGTTACACAGGCTGACCTGACTTTATGCTGATGGCATGAGTAAGTCATTATTCCAACCGATATTAACCCTTAACCTGCTATATATCTTAAATGGACTTGTCCATCTCTCAATCTGGGCACTACCATTCATCACTGTTAGGGAAAATCACATGGGGAGAATCTGAGCAGGCTAAGGGTTCAAAGTGATAATTTTCTATAAGTTCTAAAAATAACACATGTTTTATCAAACAAAATCCTACAGCACATAAGATACAACATATAAAGCAGGTATCTACAACAAAGGATGAAAATTAACATATATAATCTACAGCAACAATTACATGAAAAATAATTAATAGGTTTTAAACTACTCAATTTCAGGAGAAATGTTGTGAATGCAGAAAACAAAATTGCTCTATTCAGAAAATGTCAACCCTCTTCCCCAAATCCTGTTGAACTTGAAATGGACTTGCTCAGTTTCAAATTTGGAATAGTCCACTTTTAACTGAAGAGATTTAAACAATTTCTTTTGCTATAGGTCATTCCAATTTTGATGATGAACATTTATTGCTAGATGGGTTATGACTTGTATGACATCTGATTTATATTGAAATCACACATGCAGGTCATAGGTCATATAAGTGTATTTATGTTAAAAAATAATACACAATGATGATTGAGTAAATGTAAGAACATAATTATAGACTAGTTTACATGACACATCTGAAATGAATTTTTCCACATCATTAAAAAGTTGACATTTACTGAGGTAAAGAGATGAGGGGGTTATTTCAAGGGATCAACACAGTGTGAGTGCACTCGTGCATGCTTGTCCTGAAAAGTGGGCGGAGCTTACCAGCCAATTCACCCATGATGCACTATAGGAAATTGGGCGACCTACTCGCTGATATTCTTCGCAGATTTTTGTGATATCCTGCTCGGACACGTCGTGAACATGCTGAAAATTGGGGAACATTTGCGGGAAAGAAATTAATACTATGAGACTATTATTGATTACCATGGTAACAAAACTACATTCCCGAAACCATAAAAACATAAATAGGTGCTACTATGGTTAAATAAATAATTATGCATACCCCATTTTTATCACTCTGGATTGTATAGGTAAAGAATATAACATCAAAATACCATGCATAGATCACTATGGTTACAACTATAAATATATATACATGTACGAAAGATGCTACAACAAATATTATTAAGATGAGGTTCAGAAACATCAGAAGTTTTGAGTCAGAGGCAAAAACCACCTCTTTTTTTTTTTCCTAAAAGTAAAAATTTAATTATGTCAAATTTTTTTTATAGATATATATCTATGCTATTTCTAAGAAAGTAAAAAAAAATACTAAAAATCATGCTACAAACATCTATCTTTTATTGTAAAACTGTTTTAACTTGTTTGACTCAACAGAGTCCAAATAAATCATAAGTAGTATTTCACTTTCTTTTCAAATGGATTATCCAAAAAGATTGTAAATCTTGTTTCTATTAAGCGAAATTCAGGAAGTTCAAATCCACAACGTGGAAATTTCTGATATATGTACATGTATGAATATTTCCGTAAAACATTTTTTATTCTAATGTTTTGAGAAAAAAAATGCAAATATGTGCATAAAAAAAGAGCATGCGGAGTTAACGCTCATCTTACAGGCCAAAACCAATTTTGACAAAATTAAGTTATAAAAGGGCAAAACTCCAAAAATGTAGCTTTCAGAATTAAGCTCCTTGTTCAACAACTGCAACTTGTCATTATAAGATAGTTTAAACAGCTTTCATGTTGATAACTTGTAAAATGTTTGAAAACTTGGCTACATGTCTTGCTCAAAAATGAAAACGATGATGCAGTGATCATAATAACTCGACTTTACTTCGGAACAGACAAGCAGAAAATGCTAAATTATGTAAGCTAGCAGATGACAACATTAATAACAGATGTATACATTAATGTAGTAATAGCTCTTGGTAATTATATATCATTTTACAAAATTCTCCTTCTGGAGGCTAGTTAATAAATGGAAGTATGCCAAATCATTTGAAAGTGAAATCCTTATAAAGCTATGTCAATGACATATTTCAGTTTAAATAGACGATCTATACTTTAATGAAAATTTCAAATTGAAAAGAATAGTTTAACTACCTTTTATAAGTAATTAAAATTTTATCATTTCAATTTTACTCAAGTTTAAGTTAAATCAGATATATTAGATATACAATGCACACAAAACATTCAATTCCAGATATAACTTAAATAAATCTTAAGCATTTGAATTAATAAGAATCTATGTTACTATAAATAGAGTGAAATATACCTTTACAATAACTATACATATAGAGAAATATATAGATATAAATACTATCATATGCAAATTATTTCTAACCCAAGCTCCTCCCACTTACCATGAATCTCTCTAATTGGTCCCTTGCAGTTTCTGGAAGACCTCCCACTGGGCGGGATGTAATAAGCATGCCCTCAATCTGTCCCAAGCGCACCAGAACTTTCTCCATTTCTTCAGAAAAGCCCTTTGCCTAAAGAAACAACAACAACAAACAAATCAAACGTTAAGCTGTAGATGCTGAATTTGTACCGCAAGTAATTTACATAAAATCAATCAATATTCAAAGATATCTATCACCCAAAATAGGAAATTCTCATAAAATCAAACAGCAATATAAATTAAAAGCACAAAGAAGACATTTTCATAAAACTGAATGGTTCAAACCAAAAAAAAAATTCATAAAAGTGAATAGGACTAACAAAAACTATCTTAAAATCTAAGCAATTAAATGCCCAGTACTGTTATAGGTGAAATTGTTACATCAACATTTGTACAGTTTATACAGATTTTCATTATTATATAAACTTACCTCTTTCAGGGCCTCTTCCAGTTCTTGTTGACGGCTATGACTCTTCTCTTGTACCGTGTTCCAGAGTCGATTAAGGTCATCTAGTTTACGTCTACCAGTAGATGACCTATCTGCACCTAGAGACTTAAGGCACGCCTCTTTTATAGACTTCACACTTGGTTCGTGAGCACTGATATCATTTTGTAGCACCTGGGGTAGAAAATATGGAAATACAGAGAGTTGAAACTGATAAGTGTATTTATTTCAATAACTTCACATTGAAAATATCAGCTTTAATAAAAATTAAAAGTACCAGAACCTTCTATCTTCAATACTTTACAAAAGGTATTATAATTGCATGTAAACGAGCATCCCCAAAATCTGACTTGAAATTTTTCACTTTTTTAAAACTCTCATTGGTTTAGAATTGCTTCCAAACTCTAGTTAGGAAAACTTATTTCTAGAATGTAAATATTTTCACAGTTTTTGGAAACATGACCATATGACTTAATTTCCATCCCCTATTCAGCTTGCTTCAGTTTGCCAAAATACTTTATATAAACAGTTATATACCTTATGTTTGGCCAGCTCTATTTCCACCAGCTTCCTGTCTCCATACACAGGTTTATTTTCATCAAGGGTCTGGTCAGTTTTGTCCATCCAGGCCAATAACTCAGTTGTAGCATGGTCAATTTGACCAGCATTCAACATGGCCAGCTGTAAGTCCCGTTGTCTGAAAAAAATAAAAAAATTCTTGATTATACATATTATCAAAGTTAATTGAAATTATTCATTCTAAAGAAAATTGATTTTTCTCGATTCATAAAACTAATCAAATGATTTAATGAATGAAGCACCTTCATTTCCAGACTAATGAAAACATACATGCCCAACTTAATATGTATCAGATAAAGGTACAAAAATACACAATTTGCTATAAATTCAATTTGTCCTTCCTTTGAAACAAGTTTATTACTTAAATACATCATTATTTCCTTTTCCTAAAAACAGGTGAAATACTTGATACATGTATGTATTAATAAATACCTGTCACTGATTCCGGACAAAAGACCATCCCATCTCTTGTTTACAGCTGAGACTGGTTCTTTAACAAACACAGACTGGTCGGGGCTCGCGTCCTTTGTAAGGTCCTTGGCCTTCTGGTTTAGGGACTCAATATCAGCATGCTTCGGGTCAACCTCCAGCTTGAATGCCTGAAATTGATAAAAATATATTAAAGATATGAATGATTGCTTATTTAATCACAATAAAATTATGATATAATGTTTTTCACATACATGTATTCAATATTTTTAATGAAATTTATGTGGACCGTAAATACCTTAAAAATGCTTGTTGGACTAAAACAATGAATACATCTGACAGGGTGCAGACTAAATGACTTTCTGAACATTGTATATTAGAATATATTGTGCACAAGACTTTTGACACTTACCTTAACCTCATTCCATTGGTCTTTTATGGTGTTGAAATCTCCAGCCACAGGGGTCAATTCCTTCAATCTGTCCTCACGTTTCTGTAGCCATACAAGACTTTTCTGAAAAACAAAACAAAAACAACATAAAAACTATTGCATTTTACACAATGAAACTTTCTTTTTCATTTCTGCTTTTCTTGAACTCATTAAATATACTTTAGAACAGTTTCTTTCTTCAGAAATATTTTCAAGAAATGTAAACAGATGCTAAATGAATGCTTTTATCTAAATGTTGTAATGGTTTATAACCTCCAAATAGAACTATGTCATTGGTCAATTTAAAACCAACAAAGTCCACAATCTTAATTTTAAAATTTTGCCATTGGTAAACTGTTTTGATACAATACTGATATATTACAAATCTCTTTTTACCATAAGTTCATCTTGGAAGTGCATGGATTTCTCTAGGGCTTCTTCCAAAGTCCTTGACCTTTTATCAAACTCTCCAGTAATAGAGAGTAGGTTATTGTCCAGCTCATCAATGTGTTTTTGTACTTCTGGTCGATCTGGTTCCCCACATAATTTAAGGAGCTGTTCCCCGGTCTCATGTACTTCATCAAGATCAAACTGACTGGCTTCAATGTCATCACGGAGTGCCTGAAAAGTAATAATGATTTTTATTATTATAATAGAATAGAATAATAGAATTACCAGTAAAGGTTTGCCTTAAAGGATATCAATGCATTTACATTCAATTCATTGACTAAATTCTGTATTTTAATGATTTGAGGATACAGGGAAAAACTAAACATTACTATTATCACTTCATGGTTAGTGTGTTGTGTGCATGTTTTTATTCTAATATAACATGAAGAAATTCCTCTAATATCGCAATTTAAACGTTAATTACCTCCAGAGTATCTTGTTGTTCACGGATGATTGACGGCTCTAATGCAGGAGGCTCCTGATTGGCTAATGTGTCTGACAGGTCTTTGAGGGTACGCTGTAGTGAGTTAAGATCATCCCAGAATTTATCGGCAACTTCAATCGTATCTTCAAGCTCAATGTTACGAGTGTTTGCCCCGTCATTGATTTTCTCATACAAGTTAACAAGGTCAAGTAGTTTAGATTTTACATCTGTGTGGAACAAAATATTTATTAGTAAGATATGTATCAATATAGGTACCCAACACGTTTCATCAAATGATTTCCTTAACATAGTCACAAAACTTTCATTTCATTTGAACTAACAAATTGTTTTTTAACTTTATTTTGCAGGCCATTTTGAATATGAACCTTTTTCTCTATGTAAAAAGATTTAATAAACAAAATATCACAAGATAGAAAGACATTACATACTTTTCCCTAGATAACAAGGTGAAACATACCTTTGACAGCATCATCTTGGGAGTTAGATGCTTGTTTGATCAGTTCTTCTGCTGCGTTTTGTACTGATTCAAGGGCAGATAATCTCATCTGCATGTCTTCAATCAAAGTCTGTATACAAAAAAAAATAAAAGAGAGAGGTGACAAACATAATCTTATGTTTATGTCTAGAAACCATCATAAATATTAAGTTATTTCACATCATGAAAAATGGTCATAAGTCATTTGTTGTTTACAACTATTGAATACTTCCATTTATTTAACAAATGTGATATTTTTTATCAGTGATAAGAGTTTTAAACCACACATTAACGGCCACATGGTGATGTTTAAGCTTTACATGCAGCCAAAGACCTTTAGACTGACTTTTCCAAGCATCATTTTAAGTGCGAGTTGAAACCTTAGAAAAATCACCCAACATTCTGTTAGCTAGTCAGACGAAGTGTCCTGACATGAAAAAGCCACCAAGGTCTCAAGCAGGTGGAGTGCCAGCGACCTTAACCACTTGCACATCGAGACCCCAAAAAATGTTTCAAAGATACAATCACTCTGCTTCTAGTACACTTCAAACATCATAATTTGTTAGTCTCTAAGAACGTTTAACTTACACTATTATCAGCCATTTGTTCACGTATTTTATCTGGATGAGCTGATATAGCCTGGGCATTGGTGACCATTTCTTCTGTAGTGGTCAAAGTCTCTAACATGTTCTCTAATTTATCTGTGAACTGTAATTATATAATAATATTACATATAGTTATTAGTACACTTGTAGCACTAGGGCTTATAATGTTCATCTTCAACAGTAAGAGAAATCTTCAAAACAATTTTACAAAGTAGACAATTTGCGCCAAACCACAACTCTACCTTTTTTCCCTTGGCTTGACTCTTTAAGCAGTTTTTAACAAGATATCCTATCTTTTCTTTTCATTAGATATGTAATTTGAAAGACGTTTACACAAAAACGAATATTTTTACAAAATTTTATTCTTAACACAAAATTAATTATCACTGTCTTACAAATAAGTAGTAATAACAGACATAATAAACTAATTTACCTCGGCAGATTGTTGAAGAGCCTCGTCTATGGACATAGAACGATCACGGACAGCACGTCGGATCTCCTCAACTCTCTTGTTATCATCATCCATTGTATTCTGCACCAGCTCAATGTCATCCGGTTTCAAGGACAGTTTAGTCAAGGCAAGGCCGGTTTTGTTCAACTTGTCAACAAGTGGTTTATTATCCTGTAGATCTTGTTTTAACACCTAGATACAAATTTCAGAAGGTATATATATCTGATTATATCTACTAGATATAAAGGATAAGTTCAGTTTAACAATTCTTAAAGACAATAGTTTATAGAACAACAAATATGTGAAAGAAAATAATACGAATTCAAAAAAAACAAAAATAAACATCATTTATGATTTTTATGTTATTTCATCTCTTAGTAATTGATAATTATACTCTCCTATTCGGTTATCTTTAATTTCTGACAACATTCAATTATTATGTTCCTGTTACTTTGTACATACACTTAATTCTACATTCAGATCACTGACCTTGACCCTATCTTGTTGTTTCTTAACAGTTTCCTGGTTTATGGACATGACCTCTAACTCGGCAATGGCAGGTTCAACTTCTTGGAACCATTTCAGAAGGTCCTGGTGAGTCTCTACAAACGTCCTTGACAACGGCATGGCCTGCTCCAGCTGTACTAACCGATCACTGCCAAGCTTCGCCACCGTGTCACTCTTCTGTTTTAGAGCCTCCATCTTATTATTGAATGTTCCATCGTCATCCATTGAACCCTCGCGAATCAAACGTTTACCGGCTGCTATCGTGTCTCGGGCTTTTACCTTTTGTGCGTTGATGTCATCATTCATTGCCTGAAAGTTAAATCACAATAACTCAAATGACAAGGAACTACATGCATATATCCCTGACCTTAACAAGTAAGCCAGCTGAATTTATGGCAATTTGACATAGGATGGTAATAAATTGTCAAAATACCCAAACATTTTTTTTTACAGTCAGTTTTTGAGTGCTTAGCTTAAATCGATATTCACCACCCAACAGTTGTTAATTTCATGTATGATATTCTATAAATGTATTTTCTCAAAATTCTTAAATTGTGCTTCAGTTAATTTGATTAACTAAGTGATCCCTCCTATTTTCTTGATTTTTTTTATTATAACAGGTATTTGCTTTCTTAAGAAACATTATCACATACATGTACATGATTTTCTTCATATGAGTAATAACAATTGATTATACCTTCTGATTGGCTAATTGTTTCTGTAATTTTGCTGGCTCACAGCTGATTGGTTCACATGCTGTAAGGGCCTTTTCTTCATCCTCAAACCACTCTTGTAGATCTTCTATTGTACACATAACCTTAAAATACATCAATAATTGCTGAAACATTCATAAAAAGATAATTTTTCACCGGATGATACCACAGTGAAGCTCATATTCAGCTTTAATACCATAATAAGTCTACCCTGTGTCCTCTAATTTGATACATGTATAATTCTTAATTGTATACTCAACAAATTTATTTCTGTATTGAATATGTACAGGACAATGTAAAAAAACCTAATTTCATTTTTTCTTGTTAAGTTTTATGTTGAAGGGAGTCCTCTGTTCATTTAAAACCCAGATAAGCAACTAAATAGGACTATCCCACTTCCATATGTTAATCTACCTTGACAGATTCCTCACATGATTACCAAGCCACACTTATAAATAAAAGTAAGAAAACTTTATGTCTAGGTGTTAGTGGCCTCCTCCTAGTCCCAAATAAGCTAATAGTATTGATAGCTTGAAAATATTAAAAATGTTTTTACCTCAGCATTTTTCAGTTTTGAGGCTCTATATTTATCTGCCTTGTTCTGAATGGCCTCGTTCACGGCTTCAAATCTCTTCAGATTTTTAGCAAGGGTATCCTCCACCTTGAACCCGGCATCACCTGGTGCGAGCTCTGCTAACTGGTTCCCATCATTGTTCATGATCTCCAAAATTGGTTCAATGGCCTTGACCTCTTCCAGAAGTTGCTAGAATATGAATATATCAATTAATGAGTAACATTTTTCATTCAACATATTCACTTCACATACAAAATCCCAAGTGATTACTTTGAAAACTTATATTCACTAAACAATGAATGATTTAGATGAGATGGTGGTGAAATGCGTACCGGTGAGTAATGTTAAAGCCGATTTTTCCACCTGAATTTTTTTCTGCAGAAATTGTGGTAGATAGCTCATTTACTTAACTGTACTTCCTAAATTTGAGGTCTGTAAACCATAAACTTATAATACAGAGATATTCACACAGGTCCTCTTCCAAGACAGTCTGTGTACTTACCATAACTTGTTCTTCAGGCTCATTTGTATCTTTAAGCCTTGATTTTGGTTCCATTTTTACCAACCAATCAATGAATTTGGAATGGGCATCATTGAAATTCTTAGCCAATGGGAGAGCTTCTTCCATCTGCTCTAGTGTGTCAGATAACTTGTCGCTGAGCTCAGCAAATCTTGACTGAACATCATCAATTTTTCTTTGAACATTTTTCACATCATCACCTAAAATAAAATAAAAAATTTTAAATAGAAATAAAAAAAAATTTCCTATGATAACAAATCTGGTTCAATAAATTTAAACTACGATAAATAGTTTTCACATTTTAAAGAAAACAAATTATACACTTTCACGAATCTATATATAAAATGATCATGTTCATCAATCATAACAAAGATAAAATGTTTCTAAATATTTCAATGTTGTTATACTATAAAAGCCCCTATATTTCAGGATTTTTACCTTTACAGTGATTCTGGAGTTCTTTGCCAACAGCTGCAAGCTTCTTGATGAGTTCATCCTTCTGCTTCACTTCCTGCTCCATGTCTTCTAGACTCTTGATTATATTTTCAATACCACTGGTATCCATTGCTGTTGGTTCAAGGCTTGCAA
Organism: Ruditapes philippinarum; assembly: GCF_026571515.1. NCBI lineage: Eukaryota > Metazoa > Mollusca > Bivalvia > Venerida > Veneridae > Ruditapes > Ruditapes philippinarum. Next base: position 368,410 of record NW_026866259.1, on the reverse strand, counting down.
ACTTTTTCTCAGCCAAGTCTAACCAGCCAATTAGTGGTTCACGTACTTCTTGGAACTCATGGGCAATACCGATAATATCTTCAAGTACCTTTGACCTCTGACCTGCCTGGTAATTGAGTTCATCCCAGCGTTTGTCAAGTTGCCCTATCTGGCTCTGAATGGCTTTACGCTCCCTTGATTCAAGTGTCTTCTGTAAGTTTTCCCCAGAATCTTTCACTGATTTCACAGTTGGTGCTCTGTCATCCAGCATTTTAAGCAAGAACTGGAAATAAATCATAAATTTAGTTATATTCATAAATACTATATAAAATTCTAATATAGAATTCATTCTGAAGATAAAAGTACACAGAGATGTCAAATATTTTTGTCATTATTCTATTTTCACATTGTCACAAGTAATGTTCACTTACTTTTTGTTCCTGTAGCTGTGCTTTGGCAACTTTATAATCTGGTGAGGGAGATTTCTGATTGGCTACCAGATCTTCTGTCTCTTTCATCCAATCACTGAGATTTTTCAATGCATCATTGAATTTTCCAGATTGGAGGATAGCGTTGTCCAGGTTACGGTCTCTTTCTGAAACCTGAGATGAAATGGAATAATAAATACATGAATATCATAGTTCAATAATAATAATTTCTTTTAACAAAATTCTAATTGGGTGTACAATTTTAAAATGAAAACTGATTTAATGTTTTTTTTACCATATTACCACCCTTACTAAAAATTCCGCAAATACTTAAAAGAAATACTTCACCAATATCTCTGAATTAAATGTTTTGTGACATCTTTGTAACTTTCAGCCATTAACCTTATGTAAGCTCTCTGGATAGCTTACTCTAATGAAGGAATCTGACTGGATTTGAAAATACAAATAATTCAATCACTCAGCTTCATACAATAAGAGTAACAGTCTTTTTTACCTTGGTATTGAGGCTGTTCCATTTATCCATCAGACTTTCTTGGTCTGCCTCCACACTAGATGTGTCCACTCCAGGTGCTGCCCCCTGGATAAGTTGCTGCGCCTCCATTGTAACACCCTGAACTCGTTTCGATAAATTATCAAATACACCATGTTGGAATTGCTGAAAATATTTAAGGATTTTTCTTATACATTTTTCTTGGAGCATATTTCTTTTTACCATATTTTACCTATTAAGCACTCATTCTCATATACATATAGCTTACATTAAGCCCCTTATCTATATCCCTTGTCATATAACCATGCTTCCAATCCCCCTGACAACTACAATATTTCTTTCTAAGCATAACCAAATAATTAATATTACCATATTTACCATGCTTAAACCCCACAAAATATGCAATTTAAGTAAGCGAAAGACACTACAATATTTTCCCCACTAAATTCAATATACAGCAATGTCTCTTTTATTAGTTAATCTCATCAGCTCCTAGAGCTTTATCATCCATTAATCTGTTCCTCTACTAAATATCTTCATGAATTTTTCCAGCTTTCATTTTGAAGCAGTCCATCAATTTTGTAAAATTTGACAGAATGATGATCTGCCAATAAGTAAAGAACCTGGTTAAACTGTAGGAAGTAATAGGTTATCAAGTTCTTTACTGATGGTAAACGCTTTAGGTTTCTGTACTGTTAGGATTAAAATATTAAAATCTATATGAATCCTTGGAATGTGTACATGAGCTCTATAGGTAAAATACAGTAACTAGAATTTTTTTTATATATTATGTTTTCACAAAAATGTTATTAAGAACAATTCATAGATAGATCTACATATTTTTTCCTTGTACTTTTGTGTTCTATAAACACAGCACACACATTTTTTTTATCTAAAATACTGGTTCTAACAAATGCTTCATCTCACATTATATTGATCATAACCTAACAGCATGTTTGTATTTCTATAAATTTCTTTGATTGGGTTTTAAATCACACCGACACATTATAGGTAATATGGCGACGTTCCAGCTTTACTGGTGGAAGAAGACCTCAGGTGCCCCTCTGTGCATTATTTCAGGCACAAACAGGCAACACTGTTGAACAGAGTAGATATTTCAAACATGAATAAAAACCTAAGACTCTTGCACAGCTCGTACCTACAGTAGTGAGAGGCACGTGGTTTGAAGTCCACAACCTTAACCACTTGGTCAAGGACACATATTTGTAGAGTTAACTCCTACCCTTATATATAGTAATATTGTACTTGACCTTCAGCTGAATTACCCATATTTAGTAGCACTGTGCATGCAAAATCATTATCTAGATAATACATAGGGCTAATTTAACCAGTTCTTCTCTAGTTTCTACAAAATTCTATAAGAACATTCACTTGTAACTGGAGTTCAAATCACACCAAATTTCCATAATAAACAAACCAAAATTTAGAAAGGTGCAAGTTTGCATCACTATTTTCTAAATTCAAATCGCCTATAGTGTTACTTTAATATTGTAAAAGTTTGACATCTCCTTATTTTGTTGATCATAAAACAACTCAACTTTTTATCTATAATAATCATCATCATAATAGCAGTAGCACAAGTAAAAGGAAATCACACTAAATTTTATAGTGGAAGTGAAAAAATAAAATGAAACTTGATAGACACAAAGTGAACTTTTAGTATTCAAGTGTATTCTGGAAAAAAACACTTCCTTACAATTGATAGCATTTCAAGAAGAAGCAGAAATTTGTATAATAATAATTATGAAGAAAAGAGAAAAGTACTTTTAGACTAAAAATTGTATAAATTTAGGCTGCAGTTACAAAATTATCAACAGAACTTGTCTTTACATTACAAAGTGCATACAGCAGTTTTTATTAAAACAGGGCATGCATGCATTTTCCATTGTATATGACTAAAAAGAAAAGCCTATCTATTTCCGCATATAAGAATGTGCTTTAATTTACATAAATTGTGTATTGTACTATATTATCAATCTAGACAAACTATGCCAACAATGCCATAGATTCAGAGACCAGAATACAAAAACTCTAGCAATTCTGAGCTCATATTCGAAAACTGACCAATACCAATGTTTGTCTCATAATGTCAAATGCAACAATTGCTGCTATTGGTCAATGATAAAAATAAACTCATATAATCAACCAATCAAATGCTTGAGTCTTAAAACTGGTCTCTTGCTTTGAAGAAATATGTAAATGAAACAGATAGCCTTCAACTGCAAAGCATAACTAATGTTTTCCTCTTTCAAAATAATAAAATCTAATAAAAATCAACCACACACTTCTAAGGGTTAAAATACAATCTATTACCCAGACTAAAAGCAAGATAGCATTGAAAATTACTAGGATTGTTTAGCCATTTAGTTGTCACATTGAGATGCTAGTAGGTTGCTTTTCTCCCAGGGGGTCAAAGTTCACGAAAATTCTATTCTACAGGTATGTTATTGTATACTTGTTTTACTAGGTCGAAGTTTAAATCAAACCAATGCAGTCAAGGTCAAATTGAAACTTTCCTGCACATTGCATCGCAAAGTGATGCCCTACTGCACATTATTTTAAGCATGCATTGGCACTTGAGTAGAACCATCAAACTTCAATAGCTATCTGGATAGCTTCAGAACAATAGAATCCCATGAAACGAGTCGGATTCAAACTCTCAGCAGTACTGGACAAGTATATTAATGTCCGGGACCTTAACCACTCAGCTACAGAGGCTCTGTATCAGAAACTGTGTATGTATTGTCAGTTATATTTGATAACTATAATTCTATTCAAGGAAATTTAAGAATGCTAAAGCGATTTAAAAATATGAAAGAAATACACTAACCAGAAAGATGAAAAAAAAGCAAAGATATAAAAGATAAGGGAAGTGAAAATGAGGTTATTCTGATAAGGAAAGAAAGGGATATAGATTTGTATCCCACCAACAGACTAAATACTAGCATCTCCCCCAATCAATTTTACTCGTAAAAAACTAAGGCAATAAGCAGTAAAAACTGGATCCTTAAGCAGCAAAATTAGCATGACAACACATAAATTAGGTCAAAGAGTGTTTCAAGTTGCACAAAACCATTCCTGTGTTACCTTCATCCGCTGTTTAAAGAATATAATTATGAAAATGTTAAATTTACTTTTGTATATTTTTTATTTATTACTATGGTAAAAAAAAACATTTAAAAAAAACTTACAAACTTTTTTAATTTAACACTGGGCCTAATAAATTAGGTGAAATCAAAATGAACTTCAGTGCAACAATTACTGGTATTTCAGCCCTCAATTTAGCACTTTTGTTAAAATAGCATCAATTAGCATGATGCATATATAATCTTTAAATAATAAGTAAAAAACATATATATGAAATTAGCTATGTTCTATATAAATACAAGTAATGACTATGTAAAAAATCATACACTGTTAATGAAGACTTTTCTTATAATTTTGTTAAAAAATGCAAGAAAACTAATTTTACAGTCAAGCTAATAAAAATCTAACACAAAATTCACCCATTTCTTCTTAATTAAATAAAATATAATATCAGTATATGACACTGTATTAAATGATAACTGATTAATGTATACAACATAAAAATTCCAAATCCATACATGTATGTCTGTAAAACTCTTATAAATATAAAAAGAAATTGGTGAACCGAAAATATTCTAAAATTGCGGCAGAAAAAAACTTTTAACTAAATGTACAATAAACCTATGAAGAATATATATGTATACTTATGATTTATGTAAAAGAAAAAGGTCTACAATAATTATATGAATACACAACTACTGCTCACCTTAAGTTCATCTTGTAGACGTTTTATAGCATTTACGTCACTTCCAATCGGTTCATGCATCTCAAGTTCGTCTGCCGCCCGGTCTATACTGGTTCTCATTCTTCTAAGATTATCTGTGACTGCTTCGAGAGCTTGGGATACAGTCTGGATCTCGGCTTTTCTTTCATCCGATACTTCTCGTAAATGTTCTTGTTGGTTCCTTAATATATCCAGCTATGAAGAGAGACATAAAATGAACATAAAAAACCTAACAAACTTAATACTTTAATCACTTGTTAATTATTTGCCACAGTCTTTTAATTTCAGTAGGATCAAGTTCTACAAAAAAAATCTAATTATCTAAATAAATCAATGCTTCTGTATTTGTGCATTACTGTTCTTTTAATATTTAAATGAATCTATTTTCTGACCATAAAACCAATAAAACTAAAACATTGTCACTAAATACCTGTCCTTTAAGACCGTCTGATGCAGTAACAAAGCCGTCTGCTTTCAGAGTCTCATATTGATTTTCAAGGTCTTCAAGCATGTTGTCGATGTCATTAACACGGGATATAAAGTCCTAAAATAAAATGGAAATACAGAAAACTAACTTTATTCACTCACATTTCCATAGAAATATAACTGTTATGTTTTAAATAAAGTGAGTAAAATAGATCATCACAGTTTTTCTTTTAGTTGGGCTAAACACTAGTTTGACAACCAAGTTACATTTATTTCTCGGACTGCTGGCGGCTACAGAATCTACCAATGTGACAATTGCCAACCAAGTTCACCATCCCTGTCACTTCACCATGGTTTGCTCTCTTCACTTTTTATTCAGTACGTATTTTGAATTTTTCCTTAAAATGAAAGGACTTGGCTGGTTTGAAACATGGAAAGTCCATTTCACACATTTAGTGGTTTTTGCTTAATTTTAATATTTTGAGCTTAAAATCCTTAAAACTACAAATGGACTGTTTCAAGTTTGAAGTAGGTCAAGTCCATTACACAAATTCAGCAGTGTTACATTCAATATAACTGTAAATCTAAGAAATCATACCTCAATTTGACGTTCTTGCATCCTCAGTGTACCCTCATCACGTGCAACTGGACTCATGTTCATCAGCTCGGATTCTAGCTGAGACACATGCGATCCAGTTCTCTTAATAGCACCCTGTAACATATAAGTTAACCCTTACAGCCCTAAAACAAATAATGGCCTGTCTATGCACATAAATTCCTAACTACTGCCTATGCACATAAATTCCTAACTATCTATATCAAAATACCCTAGTAGCAAATGATTCAATTCTTACATAGGAAATCTCTATCTCAAAGAACAAAAGCTATCAATAATTTATTAGCTATGTTAGATTTACCTTTTACAGATATTATATACTTTTATAATTACATCATTCAAGAATGATTATGGCAAGATACAATGTGAAATTTGTCTGACTCTATTAGTATCAAATTTCATGTTTCTGACCTTGAACTGGTCCACGATTTGAGTGCCCGCCTCCATGTCTTGTATCAACTCCTGTAACTGATGCTGAAGGTCAGCTTGTTTCTGTTTTGCGTTTTGTACCTCTCGTACCTTGCCAGCGGGCAGGCCACCCTCACCATCATCCATACCCTGCAAGACCCCCTCCACATAATCAAGCTGGGAGTTCAAGGCTTTGACATCATCTTGAAGACTCTATTATTGTAAAAAATATTAACATTTCTTTATAACAGGTCAAATTTCAAAAACATACACGTATTTAACAGTGCTACATCACAATAATTTCTCATTATGACAACTTTGTAAATTATTCATGGTAAATAAATAAATCCTCCGATAATAACTGTGATATCAGGCACAAACAGGCACCTGTATAGAACCACAGACATTTTGTATGCTAGCTGGATATCATTCTCACATGAAGGATCTGAAGAGGCTGGAGCCCCTCGAACATACAGCGGTGAAAGGCAAGTAATCATGGACAAGTAAATAAAACGAAGGATATACATCCGTCTTCTGGTGCATTCTAAATCAATGTCAACCATACAAACAATATAAGGAGACTCTTTTTTAATCCAATGTATGCTACTCACCCTAATTTTATCCTGGTGTTTTGGGTCCTTGGCAGACGAGCCCAGTCTGTTATGGGACTCTAGCTTGTCCTCAAGTTTTTTCAGTGTTGAGTTCAAATCTCTAGTGCATTCATCAAAGTCAGTAAGTTTACCACTAAGGTCTTCCAAACTCTGGATGCGTTCACCTAGGCCTGAAATAAGTAGAAATCTTGAATTTGAAAGATCAGATAGAATTAATTACATGTTAACAGATGCTTTTTACGATCAGTTTAGAGGGAAACCATATCGTGAGTACTTTTTTAAATATTTATGTAATTGATGTTTAATTGGCAAAACTTGCATGTGCTCCCTATGGTTATATTTAATTAAACCCTTAACTTTTTAAGACCGTTTAAAAAAAAACAAAAAACCATCAAGTCTGGTTGACCATTTAAGAATTTTCACTAAAATTATCATATGTCCTAAAAATTAACATTAAAACTAGCAAATATGCCAAAGATTTGTTGGCAAACTTTGAAAATTTTGAAAAAAGAAGATCCAAGAGACCCATACATCATTTCGTATTTTACCTTCATTTATATTATCCCATCTCTGGTTTAAGTCCTCCAGTCTAACTTTCACCAAACCTTTATCACTTTCAACAGCGTCCATCAGAGACTGCCCCTCACGATTCAACAACTCCTGATCATAGGAGAATTTGAGGACATCTCCACGTAGAGCCTGGGCCTCCTTCAGTTTCTTGGCAACGCTATCTTGATCGGTTGTGTCTGGTGTCAAACCGTCCATTTTATCCTCAGTCAGCTGTAACCACAGTCCCATCTTGTCAAGTTGAGCCTGGAAATTCTGGGCATGTTTCAGACTGGTCTCAAGCTGATCCTCCCTGTCATTGGCTGCATCTCTTAGCCCCTCCCATTGATCCTGAATGGTTTTCACAGTATCAACCAATGATTTCATGGCAGGGGAGGAGCTGGATCCAAACTGCTTTGCTTTGTCAGCAACATCTTTGATTTCTGGTGCCAAGTTGTTCAAATCTCTCAAGAAGTCCTGAAAATGAATATACAGTTATAGAAATATTTTTGTCAGTTCACGATTTATAACTGATTTTTGCATGTTATATTTTTTATAAATGTAAAGACATTGGACTGTTTATATATAGATTTTATGAATAATGGTTTAACAGTTTAGGCAAAATTCTCAATTCTTTGAGCACACTGCACAAGTAAAGTCTTACAATAAAGTGCCTCATTAAATTTAACACCCATAAATGATACGGAATACCCTAATAAATGACATATATGGTAAATGAATTTATCTCATGATTCAAAATATTTGTAAGACATAAAATATATATATAAAGCATTTAACAGATTTATATGGCAAAATTTTCTAAACTAAATGCTATGCAGGACAAATATAACAATGCTTCGAGTAATACCTTATTTTGTTGTGCCTGTTTCTTCAGGATGTTGGCATCACCAGACAGGGGCTCCATATGTGCTTGTTTGTCTTTAAGGTCTTCTAGAAGAGCCATGAGGTCCTGGCATGAGCCTCGGAACTTGTCGCCCTGCTCGCTCATCTTAGACACCTCATTACTCCTCATCTGCAACTTCTTCTCTGCCTCAACCATTGGTTTCTCTACACTGGCGATTTTATTTTTTATTTCAAATTTTGTGTTGGCATCTTTGGTGTTGTCACTAAGTTTCTTAGCAAGTTCTTTGGTTTTCTCCAACAATGGTATCTGCCTCTTTCTTTCTGCTTCTAGTTCCTGTAAATTGATATTATATAATTTCTTGTGAAACTTCTTTTTTTCTCTTTAGATTATACGGATTATAGTAATCAACAACCCCCAAGGATGTATTTAAATGTATCTTAACATAAAGTTTTCCACAACAGATTAAAAAAGATTTTCTTCTTTACACTGCTTACCTTTATTTCTCTCAAATGCTCTACATGTTTTTCTGGAGTTGTAGTGACAGGTGGAAGGTTATCTAATGTGGTCATATAGTCCGACATCCAACCACTTAGATCTTGTAGAGTATCACTGAACTCTTGACTGAGACCTTCGACCGAGTTTAAGCTCTTTTCACGTTCGGAGAGTTTGTCACTCAATCTTTCCCACATTTTACTAATGGCTGTCATTTTTTCAGTGATGTGAGCAGCATCTTTAGATTCTGGATACATTTGTCATGTACAGCATTTCCTGACTGGATGAATTTGTCGTACAGTGGTTCCTGGCCTCGGAGTTCTTCTTGTAACACCTATTGAGACAAAAGTAGAAATGAGTACCAAAGAGTTCATTACAAACTATAAAAGCAATGATCAGGCCTGACACTTAAGAAAAGATATTTACACAAATTATTCAAAAAATTTTATTTTTTTTTTACAATTTCAAGAATTTTTGGACAAGTAAAATACTTCATACCTTGACTTGCTCAAGCTGGTTTTTAATCATTGAAGGTTCTGTAGCCACTGGACCAAGTACGGCTACCATCTTCTCTTTCTGTGCAATCCACTTCTGTAGATGAACACCGGCATCTTTGTATGTCTTCAGGTCAGCTACAATATCCTCTAACAACTTTCTCTGCTGTTCTGACGATACCTTTACACCCAACCATTTCTCATCTGAAACAAATAAAATCAGACACTGATCTTGACATCTATATTAACAATAATATTATAGGTTAAAGTGACAGAATGGCCAAGTGGTTAACATGTCTGACAAGAAATCTAAGAATTTCAAGCTAAGCAGGTTCAAATCCATCAGAGGCAAGTAATTGTTACCTAGAGCAAAGAACACTCATTGCTCAATACTGGTCATATCCAGGAACAGAATTAAGAGTGTGTCTATAAGCTTATAGCTTAGTACAACATCAAACTTCAATAAATTCTAAGTAAAGTAGTAATACAGGTTTTTTGTTTCTGTATTCTTTAACATTGTTTTTTTTTCTATATTGCTATGGTTTGAAACCTGTTTTGTTTATATAATGCTTTCACACCATGTTCATCGCCACAGTAACAGAATAAATTTGAGAGAAGCTGTCAATTAAGAGTTCAACTATGTACTTTGGTCATAAATGAATTAAACTTACTTATTGTAATAAATATTAACTAATATCAATATATACAGTTTAAGCTGACACCTGTATCAAATATCAAGAGAGAAAAATTTTATATTTCGAAAATTTAAGTAAAATGTTTCCAGCATGTATTTACCTAGGTCAACAAGTTGCTGTTGGACCATATCTATACCAGGTACTCCACGTTTACGCTTCATTAAATCCTGGCCTTTCTTTCTGATGTCATCAACCAAGGTCTCTTTACTCAACACCTCAGCATGGCCTCTCTGTTTCAACATTATACATGTTATTTTGATGACTGATTATAGTTTCAAATGCAAAGTCTTAGAGTTGAAATAAACTGAGTTAAAATAATAACTTTCAAATCAAAAGATTATTTTCTGTAATTTATGTTTATAAAAGAAAGTAATGCATCTTCTGACTAAATATTTAAATTTATATCAATTTGTAATAGTGATAATGTAAAAGTAAAGGTCTATTGGTCACTTTTCTGCTTAACTGGTGGAGAAAATCTTAGGTGCCCTGTTGTATATTATTTCAGCCATCAGCGGGCATCTAAGTAGAGGCAACAAAGCCAACAAATCACAAAAAATTCAAAAAGCAAAATAAAACCCCATTATACCTCATGTTCCTTAAGCCTCCTTTTGGCTTCTTTTTCACTGGTTGCTATAGCAACAGAGCCTTCAAGATCTTTCTCTTTTACATCCAACCAGCTCAAAATGTCGGCCAAGTCTTGCAAGAAAGATTTCACACTTCCCAGCATGCCTTGCAGCTCCTGTTGTCGATCAAGAAGACGTTCTTCCAGCATCTCGTACCGCTGGTTCATGTCTACCAAATCCTGCTGTGTCTCTGATAAGTCTGCTTGATTAAGAACATGTTCCAGATATAAGTTTTCTATTGTCAACAATACATGAATCAAACATACTTATATGATTCTAAGGAACATATATTTATTTGAAACTACGGAATATATACTAAGATTTATTTGAGAATACCAACTAAACATTATAATGGTTTTCAAACCTACATGTACAAAACATCTTGAACTATTTTAACCAAAACAAAGTTGTATTATAAAATCATGCATGTGTGAGTATCAAAATTTCATTTAGATTGAACTAAGAATTACATTTGACTAAAGGTATGTTACATGCTTTGAATATATACAGAAGATAGTTTTATTTCAAACATGTGATTGTTCATAAAATAAATATAACTTGACTGGTGTACTAGTCAATAAATATAATATATTCATCAACCACAGTGTTAGTCTGATAAAAAGGTTAAAAATCAAACCACAAACGAAGGTAAATATTTCATTTATACATATAATCTTTAAATATCAGGACTTATGATAAGGAATGATAAGGAAAAGTAAATCAGATATAACAATACAGGTACCAGGAAAAGTTCACCAGGAAAGGAAAAATGGCATTATATATATAACATGTACATAATAGCATATAGCAAAAAGGTAAATGGGGAAATAACCCTCGCACCGTCTAAATGTAGGAAATCAGAGCTGCTTTTTCTACTCCCAACACCACTAGAATCACTCGATGCTGACATCGGGCTTGTAATATCATTGGTGAAAGAAAACTGACCCATTGTAGGTGAAGGGCTTCGTAACCGTGGCGACATCATACTACTGATACGTCTGCTTCCTAGAAAATGGCGGGAAAATCAAGAATTCATGCAGAACTACTCTTTAATCATACAACATGAGGCAAATAAGGTCAGAAAGTGGTTAAACATTCTTTCAGGTTAAGTTTTAATCTAAATCTCAATCTAAAATATACACAGCCTAATAAAACAATATCAAGAACTCAATAAGATAAGATTCTACATTCTAATATCTAACACAAAATATTTGAAGGGGACATTAAACAAATATCTATATGGGACATTAAAAAGGAAGGAAAGGGCAAATTTTTAATAAAACAAAAAAAAATACAAGTACTCAATGCCCTCTGACCTTATTTACATCTTTTGTGAATAACATCCTAATGTTAAGTGAATGCAAAGAAAATATCATAACAATCATATTTTGAAAGGTGAGTTAAAAGTGACTTCATTCTTGGACATTTACTTTCAATATGATGAGATGAATTCATTTCAAAACACATGTACTTAAAAAATCTCTAAAATGTAACAAAATAATATCAAAATATTTATCATCAACAAAAAAAGAAAAAGAAACAAATTTAACAAAGAATGTGGTCACTTTCAACTCATGCCTGACAAACTGGTTAAAGTCAGCAATAATTCATGCCCGCCTCTTCCAATATTTCAAACCAATCCAAACCATAAGTGTTCTGGAAAAAAGTCAAAACTACCCACCAAGGTGAAATCATGTCATAAGATATAGTGACAAAACCAGGGTTGTCATTAAAAAATTTCTGGGATGGTTTATTTTATTTTTGACTTTGAGACCAACATTTTAGTTTTATCATACCTGTCAAAGACTGTTTTCTAAGATTTGACTTTAATGACAACCCTGTAGGACGCTTCATTACCAGAAGAACAGTGTTTGAAATTTTGCAGAAGTACATAATATCCTGATTCCAAGCTGAGGGATGAATTCATTTCCATAACTTTATCTCCTGTCTGACAAATAACCCTGTCTTAACATTGCTCTTGAGACTTGAACTTATTCACCCATATTAGTAATGCAGATGTGTAAGATGCACACAGCATTCAAATCATTAATGTTACACACATGAGCAACTTAACAAAGTTTATCTAGCTTACTGAATCTCATTGGGCTCTTAGGTCTCGAGTCTCCAGATTGAATGGCTTCATACACCTGACCTACTTCATTCAACTCATCCATTTTTGGTGAGAACTCGTAGTATTCTTGAATCATGGGCTGAAAAAAGTGTCAAGTGCAATTAATTATTAGTAACATTTTTTACAATCATTGTTATTCATAAATACTTTTAATATTCAATCTTAATTGATTTTGAAAAAGACTTTATACAAATCAAAATTTATGAAATTAAATGAAACCTCCATGTAATATTGATATTACTTTAAGCATTAAATATTTTGTCCTTCACATTGAATCAAACATGTGTAATTTTTTTTTCAAAAATAAATTTTAAAATCCTAAGCTCACAAAATTGAATATTTGTTTCTTTATAAAATATAAGAAACTAAAACTAATCACAATTTACCTGTAATTCTTCAATTTGTTTAGCAACAACATCCATGTCAACAGCGACTGGTTCAAATGAATCAACATCAGTCTCCATACCAGTCAACCAACGAACCACTTCCTGTTTTATTCTCTCATAATCACTTTCTTTGCTTTCTTTCAAGCTTGCTTCAGAGTCTCGTTCGGTTAGACATTCCTCAAACCTTGTCCATCCTGCATCAATATTAGACAAAGCCATTTTAATGGCTGCAGTATCGCCTGTTCTTGGATCTTCAACAAGCTCATGTCCAAGAGACTGTAACTGTTCCAATGCTTGCAGCTGGCGTTCTTTTTCCATTTTTACCCCATCTACCTTCAATTTCAACTGATCAATAGGTCTCTTATTCCATTCAGATGATTCTAGCCCTTCAGAATTTACCTGAACCCATGTTTTAAGTAGATCTAGATTATCATTAAACTTATCCAATTTTTCTGCAACGTCCCTAGCTTCTCTAGAGGTTGCTCTACATTTCTTTTGTACATCCAGAAATTTCGAACCAATATCACTAATCTTTCCTTCAAGAGATTTAGCCATATCAAGATCACATGTTTTAATGAGTTCACTAGCTGCTTGTTTCACTGAGTCTACACTAGGCTTATGACTTTCTATATCAGTTTCAATAATGCTTAACTGTTGTGCTTGTTCATTTAACTTATCCTGGTTCAGACTTACAGGTTTCTGCTGTTCAAGTTTACGATCTGTCTCCTTCAACCATGTAAGTAGTTGATCAACAGCATCCTGAACACCTTGAGATTTTGTGACTGCGGTTTGCAGATCGTTGGCACGCTCATTAATTTCTTCTGAGACACTTTCATGACGATCTGAAATATCATTAATAATTTCTTGAATTTTTTCCACCTGTTCACCTCCTATACCTAACTCTCTCATCTGACCTATAACCTCTCTACCACACTTTTCAAGTTCAGCCATCTGATTTTTATGGGCAATGGCATCGTTACCCAATGTTTTCATTTTCTCAAGATGGTCTCTTAGCGCCTCTGGTTCAGGTGCAGAAGCTTCTTGCCTTGTTAGACTCAATTTCTCTTCAGTATCTGTCAACCAGGACAACATTGTCCATGTGGAGTCATTAAAAGCTTTCTGCTTGCTGACCAAATGAGACAACTTGTCACCAAACTTATTGCACTTAGCTTTGAGATCATGATATTCTTTGTCAGCCTCCTTCTGTTTCTCAAGCACTACTTCAACCTCCTTGTTATCCATAGCAATCCAACTTGTTCTACTCAATCTACTTGGCTTCTGTCTGTCAGCTTTGTAAGCATCAAGTTCAAGTTTATGTGCCTGTAAATAAGAATAGTGTTTTATAATCTCAGCAGATAACATCAATAACATCAATCTTTAAATGGAGAAAAGTAAAACATTTAATCATTAAATATGTTCTTAATGAAATCAATAGATTTAAAGGTCCTGCTGAGGGGACTGAGGAAAATACTGTTAAAATCAAGTCTAGTAACTGAAGTGCAACATCAAATCTCATATTGTTACTATATTAAATCATATTATATAATAGATTGTTTACAGAAAGTACAAACCTTTGATTCTTCCATGTAGTTTTTCACTGGATAAGACAGATATCGTAAGTCAGCAGCATGGGCAACAATATCAGACTGTAAGTCCTGTACATAAAATAACAACATTTAAAAATTTATTTTTCTGTCTATTAAAAGAAAAATTTGTGTATAACAATATGTTATACATAACCTTTGAATAAGATTTCTGCTGAATAGTACCATTTTGTAAAATAATAAAGAAGTAAATCACTTTATCTCGAGTTTTCTGCTATGCCAACACTTCAGAAATAAATATGGTCAATCTTTGCTAATACTAATATAAAGATGAGATGTTAAAACAAATATTTGAAGTACATTGCTGCTTCATGCAATAACAAATTCTTGTAAAAAAAAACAACAACAATTTATCAAAATTATCAAAAAACTTTATACATTTTGTATACCATTTGTAGCTTGCAAATTAGAACAATATGTGCCACTCATTGTTGTACATATTTAACATCCTGCTTTTTACATCATTCTGTAAAACTATATTAAATGTTAAACTGTCCGTTGTAAATACAAGGTATTTCAAAATCACATACCTACAATGAAAAGCCAATAGTATGACTGTAAAGATTACAAGCTGTGAGACCTCTTGCTGACATAGGCACCAAACATTTAATAGCATTGAAATCTAATACAGTCATATATATAAATCAAAGTTTCACAAACCTTATGTTGTTCCTTCACACGACTGATGTTGTCAAACACCTCAACTGCTTCTGTTTGTCTCTCTAGCTCTTTCTCTGTTACCTCGAGCCATTTGTTAAATTTGTGTAACTCTGTTTCAAACTTTGTGAGCTCATCTGTGGCAGCCGAAAGATGTTTTACACGAGATTCACATGTTTTTTGTACCTGAACACAGAAAATTGAATATTCTAAAATGTGCCTATCAAAACACTATCATTTCTTCTCAGTAAAACAGTTGTCATTTTTTAAAAAAAAAACACTTTTGGTCATTTTTTTACAAACACTTTTGTTCATGTACATAATATCAACATTATATGACCATATATAATCATCTACCTTTGCAAATGCAGTTTTGATCTGGGATTCAAGGTTCTGTAACTCTGTAACTTGTTCTGGAGTTAGCTCCTCTTGATGGTGTTCAACCAGCTGCTCGGACTGATAAACAAGTGATCTGATTGGCTGCTGATGTTGTAATACATCATCATGAAGTGCCTGAAATAAAACATCTAAATATAATTACATGCTCAAACTGACAGACATTTTAACCTTAAGAAGTTTGGGGTTTTTTTGTTTGTTTTTAATTTCTTGGATGCAACTCTTTCAAATATTTCCCCTGCAACTTGTTAAGCTTCATCAATTCAATTGTTTTGAGGTTCTGAAAAAAATAATCTGTATATGGAATATGAAATAAGATATAGTTGTAAAGATTTAACTTTCTAAATAAGTCAGAGAACAAATTAACACCTTATAGTATTTCTAATGTCTCAGGAAAAACAACAACAGAAAAACAGGTTTTACCTTCAAAGCTTCTCTCTGACTTTGTGCTTTGTATGCCTCTTCACTGACTGGCTGGTCATCTTTAAGTAGTTGTTCAACATCGGACACCCAGTTGAGTTCATTGTGCAGATCTTGTACCAACTTGTCATACGAGTCAGACAGTTGCTAGATAGAGGAAAACAAAGAAACACATGCAATATACAAGTTATTAACCAACTCCCAAATTATTGTCTCATAATAAACAAAATACAGCAATCATTTGTTAATTAAGCATCTTTCTTCTTTCTTTCTTTGAGAGAAAATCAGACAATACAGCCAGAAGTTACTAAACCATTTATTACTTTTCTTAGAAAATGTTTCATTAAATGTTTCAGCAAGACATCAACTACTTAACATCAGAAATTTCATCTTCTGCTCCAATTTACAAAATATGTGTACTAAATTTGATATTTCAATTTGACAATTTTCTGTCTACATGTATATAATGTTATAGATCAACCAAGAATACTTCTTGAAATGCTGGGCATGTATTTTCCAATTTAGAGTTATGTAATAATTCTTTTCTTATAATCCTGCATCAAATAAGCTCTATTTATAAGTTTACTACAATATCTTTTAAACCATATAGTGTTTAACAATTTTTTATCCATTTTTAAAAAGGACGAGGAAAGCTGTGAAGGAATGAATGAATTGAATATTCTATATTATTATATAAGCAATGGATCAGCCTAATTCATCTAGTGATTTTATATGGCAATTTTAATTCTAAGGAAATATGTAGTTTTATAATACTACATGTATTACTATTTAAAAGAAAAAAAAGACAACAACATCTGAAAGTAAAAAGTACTGATTAGGCTTTCATTAACCCTTTTCATGCTAATGTTGTATAATATATTTGTCCTGTTAATTATATTTGTAAAAATATTTGGAAATCAACCCTGCTGAACTTAATGGACCAGTCCAGCTTCCATTTTTAGAGGATAATATAAAGTTGGGTCAGTCAACAGTATACAGCCTTTATCACACTGTACAGGTTTTCAGGCTGGCCTGGCTCTTAACTGGTGCCAATGGCTAATCTCTTTGACAGTTTCAGCAGGTTAAGGGTTAAAACTTGGAATTTTATCTTAATATGATAATACAGTCAGTTAACAGAACTGAGTCTATATGGACTGAATGGATAATGTAGGCTGGCCTATGCTGGATGAAAGACAGTGACAAGCCGTTATCTCTACTAGCATGACAAGGGTTAATTAAGACTTTAAATATACTGAAGTCAAGGTGAGATGCAGCAATAATGACAACTAAATTTTCTACAAAAGTTTAGATAGTATAATTTAATGAAATTATACAATCTATTATTTTTTTTTACTTTTTGGTTTTGATTAGGATTTTTTTAGTTAAGTAGAAACTGTAATAGTATATTTGAATATATTTATACAATCAAATAAGTATACTTATTGATAGTATTCATGCTAATTGATAAATCCAAAAAAGAAGAAGAAAATTTACACTAAATCTCACCGTTGATTTCAGTTTTACTATGAAATTATATAAATATAAAACATGAAAACATCAGTTTTGATTTCTTAAATTTTGTCAATTTTTGTTTTATTTTAAAATGTTTATAAGCCAGCAATGGAAGTCAATAACAAACACAGCAGCAAGCAGAATTTCTGTTCTTATTCATATGCCACTTCTAGAAAATATATATCCAGGGTACAATATGACCTTTCCATGTTACACAGAAATTTCTGTTCTCTAAAATATGGTGGAAGCTGAAAAAACAAATTAAAGCCCCAGCACTAAAAAGCAAATTAGAAAATTTCAAGCAATGCCACCTGTCTAAAGCATCCCATTTAAATTGTATTCTTTATTGCTTTTTCTTTATATCTATTTTTGCTGTCATTGTTTTAAGTCACCTCAATACTGTCATGGTCATTTCCAGTTTTAATGGTGTAAGAAGACCTTGGTGCTCTTCTTTTGCATTATTTCAGGTCCGAGCTTTTATTTCAAAAACACTATTATGAAAATAAATCTTTTGGGTTTCTTTTTGATCAGTATTTTCATAAAATGTTCTTTAAATACAAACAAATTGGTTTCATATTATGTAAAATCTCTTTCCAAGTAAACATTTTCAACAAGTATTCAATGAAAATTTAACAAGTGCCATATTATTATAGCAACTTCATCCTTGTGCTGGCTGTTCAGAGTGATATAAACCTAAAGGAGACTAATAGATAAAACCTTGGTAAAATTGTTATTTTCTAAGCAAAAAAGATTTTTTCATGAATTATATCATATATATAAGGAAATATACATATTTACAATATTTACAATGACCACTCTATACATTAGAATAGGAAATATTCAAATATCAATAATAATAACTTCAATCTCCACAAAATGCACAAAAAACTGCATGCTGAAATTCACGATAAATGAAAACATCAATGGTTTAAAAAGGACCCAAAATATGCCTCCCTGTCTAACACCTATGAACTTTTCTCAATGTATATAAAGAGTATTTACCAGTAAACATAAATTTTCATTTTGTTACAGATTATTTTAATATACAGATAATGAATGTAGCGGAGTTTCCAGCTAATATATCATTATGGTTTTATTTTGTGGTAAATAGCAAATAAATGTTCAGTACCTGGCTAATTAGCAGAAACAGAAATGGATAAATTATACAATTATTCATAAAGATCAGAGAAAAAAAGGGATACAAGTTAATGTTTACAATAATCTTTTCTTCCGATTATCTTGGTTATTAATGAAGGCATACTTTGTTTAGATAAAAACATACAATATTGTTTTATTTATATCTAATATATCTAATATAGTATGGCCTTAAATTCTTACCAATGGCCATGTAATAAATAACGCATTATACACTTATATAAACACATCTAGGTTATAAAACAATATGGATTTGAACACACAAAGTAAATTATCACCAACTGTAATCAGTTTTTATACTAGCATGCCACATATACCAACAATTCATGCAACTTGTGTTTTAATTTCTTTTTTTCTCTGTTAAATTCATATAACAATTGACAGGTCATTGTCTTGCTTTAGATTTTTCAATGTTAATTGGTGGCATTTTTTTTCCAAGTCAAAATTATTAATATTAGACATGATCAACATTATGATAATTGAGTCAGATGACATGATGAAGACAGGTCAGATTTGACAATACTGGCATTCTGTATACTAGCACTAGTTAATTGTTTGTTTGTTTGATTGGGTTTTACACTGACATAGTATAGGTCATATAGCGATGTTCCAGCTTTACTGGTGGAGAAAGACCTCAGGTGCCACCCTTTAAATGCATTATTTCAGGCACGAACGGGCACCTGAGTAGAACCACAGACGTTCCATAAGCTATCTGGATAGCTTCCTCACATGAAAGAATCTGAAAGCACTAGTTTATACTTGAAATAATCACTAGTAAATACTTTACAGATACTCTTAAATATCATCAATGGTTTTTAATGAAAATATATAGGTTTTGTTTGTCTAGCCAGTATTTGTATATTAAAAAGTACCATTTGTAACTTTTGTTAGGACAACTAAACATTCTTCATGGTTTTAGAGGTAACATGCAAGGTTATCTAAGATAATCAGAAATATTCTTTGAGGATGGGGGCATGAAAGTCAATGAGCAAACTCACAAAAATAAAATATACAATTTAAATCATATTGCCCTAGTCTGTTCTGCTTTGAAATTCAACAATCTATCACTACTTTAAGGGATTAAAGAATTTATTTATTTCTTAAAATAGGTTTATCCAGCTTTCATTTTGGACCTGTCCATTATCGGTTTTTGGAATATCAAGGTTGTCAGCCTGCAGTATACAGCGTCATCAGACTGCACAAAAGTGAAGATTGGTTGACATTATTATAAATCACTTTTACAGGGCTAAATCACTTTTGGTTCCAGCAGAATAATGGTGAAAATGAGAAACAATATGAAAATTGACAGAAACCAACTGTACTGAGTGCACGGATGTGCAGGCTAGCCTGGTACTGGTGGTATAGACAAGTCAATATTGCCACTAGCATTAAAAGACTCAAGTTAGAGTCTCAAACAGCATGGAATCTGTTCATAACACACCATATCATGATTTAAAAGCTACAATGACTTTGCCATCTTCTTTTGCCTACTTTGCCAATTAACTATATTCCTGAACAGCATAGTTTGCTTTATAAAATATTTTGAAGTTTCCAAAATATCATGGAGACTTGATGCAAATGTGATAGATTTATAATAGTTGAAATACAAAATAGTACTATTTTTATATCCTCTCTAACAAAATATTCTCATATTATTGAACTGTATTTATAGATATATATGTATCTTGCATTAAACTTTTTTTTCTATAATAATTGTGCTACAACTAAATTTCACACTTTGTGAAAAGTTTATTTTAAACTAATGTAGCAACTTAATTATTAAATCATAAGATCTACATCACTAAAAGTAGCTAAATATCTGGAATTAAAATGGGAACATCAAGAAAATCTAGTCCAGTGTTATACCCCAATTCTGTATGTACCTGTGTAACTAAACTGTAGTTATTAACAATAATTATCAAAACATGTAAATGATATATCATCTTTTGCCATTAATTTGGTACATTTTAGTTTTAATCACTAACTGAATGTTGAAATCATGACATATTCAAGTTATTTTTTTAATCGAAGTTCTAAGACCACCTGAAAAAGGGAAACAATATAAAACAAGATCATCATGTTAAAGAGTACAAATCCTACTTAAATGGATATGAATAAATGCGGATTGATACTTGAAAGCAAATTATAAATTACATTAATAATATGATCATATTAAAACTACACTTTCTCACACTTATCTTTCATACAATTAAAGTCATTTGGTAAAAAGAGTTTGGCTACCAGCATCAAAATTCAGGCATCTCATTGGTTGATTTCAAATTTGAAATGAAATCGACCAATAGCAAAGCTTTATTTTAAAGACTGGTCTCCAAATCTCAATTTACAAAAATAGGAAGTAGGAAAACCATGGAACACTGAAACTGCATGGTAGGATGTTGCATGTAATGTAAATTTACAATGGAAAGCAACAATTAAAACAAAAAAACATAACAATTTAGCAACCCAAACACCCAGCTGTTTATACAAGCATAACAGAGTAATCCCATAATGTTTTGAAACTTATTAAAAAGTGCAAATAAATTACACAAAGCAAAAGTTGTATTTCTCCAGCTTAAAACATAAATAAATGCAAATACTTGACTTTAAAAGCTGCTACATTTGTACCTATTGATTCAAAATTTAAAACAATGTTCCTTAGGTTACTATTTTTTGAAAAACTGATCAAAATAATGTGAATGACCATGAATTATATTTTTCTTCAATATGAAACTGACCACTACTTTTTTTTACACTTCTTGAATATATTTTAGTTACAAATGTTACATACGTAGATTAAAATATAACTCAATAGCTGGTCTTCTTTAACAAAGCAATAAATCTTTCAACTAAATATAAATTTAACCTTGTAACTTATATAACCTTATATTCAGGTTTCTGTTAAGCAGGCAAGACAAAAATTCAGTCTTTCTCATTAACCCTTACCATGCCATATATCATAAATGGACTTGTCCATCTTTCAATCTGGAATAAACCATTCATCATTTGTAGGGAAAATGTCAAAATATGTACCAACTGGCTAGCAACCAGTGCAGACCATGATCAGAGAGCACATAGATGTCAGCTGATCTTGGTCTGCACTGTTTGCATGGGTAGATTCATTCCCCCACCAGCAGGCTAATTGTTAATTATCTACAAATCACAATTGAGTAACTTTTAAGAAGGGGTCGGCACAGCAAAAATGAAGAATATTCAGAGTGCAATAATTTTGTATGCATCCAAGAATATCATGCAAATTCAGCATTCCATGGTGGTTTCTACAAGAATAACATGCATTACAAGTTATTATCACTAGTCTTTGTTATTTATTTCATCATACGGATTATTCACTAAAAGTCAAACTACAGTACTTGAGAAAGAATCACAGCAAAGAAGAAGAGAGTTAGTGACAGAAAGTAATTTCACTAGGTGTTTAGTAAGTTAACACACAACATGATGTGATAAATGATGTTTATTATATCAATATTATTTAAAATTATTATTTTGTATTTAATATAACCTGCTTTTATCACAACATTTATTTTTATTTCATTTAAGGTTTGTTATGCTTGTAATGGTTAGCTCCTAATAAAAGAGTTGACTAATGAAAGTTGCATTGCAATGACTATGACATCATTTTGACAATTTGATGAGAGACGAGTCTGGCATTGTAAGAAGTGTGCCCAGAAAAAAAAAAGAGTCATTACAGGATTATTTGATAAGAAGTCTGGCATTGTAAGAAGTGTGCCCAGAAAAAAAAAGAGTCATTACAGGATTATCTATAAAACTTCAAAGTCAATAAAATCTTTTTCTTATTCTGATATGACACTTTATTGTTAATAAGTAACCATGCTATATCAAATGTTATGTGTGTTGGTATCTTTGGTTATAATCCAAAAAGACAGGTAGGGAAAAGAATACAAGAACTAAAACTTTTCTAAATTTTCATGAGAAACAATCATACAACTACCAATATACAAACAGTTGTTTGCTCACTTTAAGACTTTTATACCACTGTAAAAAGATTGAGTTAGTTAGTAATTAATCACATTCTAGATGCAGCACATTTTATCAATCAAAGATGCACAATGAAACAAACACAGCGAAAACCATCATATCATTGAATTTGAAAGGTCAGTGTTTTTGAATGGAAATTATTTATCATTCTCCTAAACAATTACAAGGAAAAACCATGCCACGAGGAACTAGAACAAGCTTTGAACAATTCATGCCAGGCAAAGTTAACTGTCTTCGAAAACTTGAAGACTTTTTTCTATGATGCACAAAAACCATTCTCAGTTGATCAAACACTTAAGGAAAACTTTCTAGATTAGGAAAAAACGTCATTACAAACAAAAGGGCATTCCAATTTTAACCAACAAGACTTGCATCAAGGCCATTCCAGATTCATACCTGGCGTTCTTCAATCACAGACTGTGGGAGACCAGCATGGAAGGTGAACTCTGTAGACCTCACAGGGGAGACAACTGATTTAAGACCTTGGACTGGTGATGGCAAGTTCATTTCCTGATCTACATTACAAACTTGTGATATTTTAAGATTTCTTATTAATTTGTCAGTCTCAGACTTGTTGTTATCATGAAAATTATTGATGTTTTCTATTATATCATCTTCTGCCCGATCTTTAATAGCATTTTCCTTATCTTTATTAGAATTGTCCTTGCCTTTGCTATATTTCTCATTTTGTACATTACTTTCTTTACTAAGTTTGTCAGAATCATTTGGGAAATTGCTTAGTTCTGTTGGTGTTTGTAGATGTTCAGATTGTTCACTATTTTTCAATGTGTCTGAATCTTTTGGCATTGTCTCATTAGCATTATGTTTACTTTCAATATCTTTTAGTACTTTTGACTTTTTAGCTACAAGTTTGTTTAAGTTTTTGTTATCACTGTTTTCAGTACATGGTGGACTTTCACCATTTTTCATTTCATTTACCTCATTTTTGTTTATTTTTACTGAAAAGTTTTCTTCTTTAGGCTTAGTAAGATCTGTAATAACGTCATCTTTGACATCAAGATAAACTTGTTTGGACTTCAACTGATCTATTTCAACTGCAAATTTCAAATCATCTTCCTGGTAGTTCAATGGTTGAGAAACATTTGTCTCATATCCAGAAGAGTTGGTTTCCATGCTAGATGTTGAGCTAGTTACCTTGTCTTCAGATTTCTTCACACCCTTAGCAAGACAATTAACAACAGGGCCATCTTTGAGCATTTCTCTGTGTGGTATTCTTTCTTTCCAAATCTGATCTGGTTTAGTTCCAATCAATGTTTGAACGTTGTTACTACTTTCACGCAGACCCTCCCTTGGAATATTACTTATAATTAATCCTGCTGACATAGCCTCCTTGAAATTCAATTTCAAATTTTTAGAGACATATTCTCCCTTTTCAGCATCAATTATACCTCTTTTTATTGCTTCTTTCATTTTCACAAGAGATCCTTCATGAGAAATATCCCTTATTTCCATACATCCATCAGTGATTATATCATTATTTATCATTTCAGAAAGAGTTAACTCCTTTCCTGATCCAGGATCTTTGAATAGTCCCTTTTCTTCGCAATATAGGCCCTGATTTACAGCACTATAAAGACTTAAACCCTTTGGACTCAGTATGTACCCTTTTTGCACAGCATCAGCTAATGAGCAAGACTCCCCAGTTTGATGGTTTTTAAATTCTCCAGTTTTCACATCAATCATGCCCAAGCTTCCAGCTCTTCTAATAGTAATTGGCTTCACAGTATCTGGGTCAATCACTTGTGACTTAGATCTATTCAAAACACCAGTAGAAAAGGCATCTTGTAACTTGTTTTTGCCTCTTGTCTCTTCATTTGATAAAATTTCTTCTACATATATTTCTACTGAGCTTTTGGAATGTAAAAGATCTTCACTTTTGACAATAAATTCTGCATCTTTGGCAGATTCTAAGGACACTTCAATGTTTGTTATTGGGTTTTTGTACATTCCCTTGTCAGCATCTATAATATTCTGTTCTACTGCTTCTTCAAGGCTTATACGTTCACCTGATCTTGGATCAACAATTTCCTTAGCTTTTGAATTAATAAGCCCTGAATCTACAGCTTCCTTTATTTTCATTGACTTATTAGAGAAATTATCAGTTATTAAGCCTCTCTTCTTATCATACAGCCCTTTTTCAATGGCATCAAATAAACTTCCAACTCTAAACCCAGACTGGTCTTCTTTAACATTCTGGATTAATGAATCAAGAGATGATGAAACAGCTTTGGTGGAAGACAACCAGTCTAACTGTTTATTCTTAACAACCATTTCAGAAAAAGTGTCGCTTTTAACACTTAATGCATCAAAGTCAACATTATTTTGCACTGTTGTCTGCATCATTAACAAACCCCTATTTAATGCATCCTGGAATGTAATTCCTTTTTTGTTCTGTAAACCATTGAATCCACTGACTTTATCATCATTTTTTGAAGCTTGAAATAATAAGTTCTTTTCTAATGCAAACTTTAATGGTACTGTCAATTTATTATCTTCATCATAAAATGTAACTTTCTTTACACTCAATCTGCCCTCCTCTACTGCTTGTGATATACTCATTTTACGGTCTGTGAGATAATCAGTAAATTCCCCATTTTCAAGATCAAGGAATCCAAACTTTAGTGCTTCATCAAACCTAATTGGACTGCTTACAGAATCACTTCTACTTTCACCGAAACTACTTACAGAGTCTGCTTTATACAATGCACTTAATACCCTATTTAAAGATATTTCTGTCTCTGGTTCTGATGGCACAGTCAAGCTTCCCTCCATTGTTAGTTCACTCTCACTATCTATGAAGAATTCAACTTCTTTTCGCTCCTGAATATAACTTTTAGAGACAGCCTCTGCAAGTGACATTCTTCTTCCAGTTTTCAATTTTAATTGACCCCTATTTTCATCCACTACATTTTGCTCAATGGCCTCAGCTAACGTTATTTCTCTTGCATCCTCCGTTTGCTTGACTGATGTGTTATGGATGTCAATAATACCTCTATCAACTGCATCATCAAATGAGAGATAGTTACCAGAGTTTAAGTCTTCAACCATTAAACCATCATGTGTTATCATGCCAAATTCAATACCTTCTGGTACTGTAAAGTTTGATTTCGTAAAGTCAACTATCATCTTTTCCCTTACAGCAAACTCTACTGGAAAAGACTTCTTCTGTCTCTTCTCAAGAAGTGACCCGGTCTTACTACTAACAATACCTTTCTTTAATGCTTGTTTTAACGGAATAAAATGACCTGTTTCCAAATCTTTTACTCTTGTTCTACAAGTATCAATCAGACCAGACTTAATGGCTTCATTTAAAGATATTTCTTTATCATTTCTGGGATCTAAAATAGTGCTATTAATTGGATCAAATATTCCATGACTAAATGCAGAAGCTAATCCAAATTTAGGGTTCCTAGCATCAACAATTTCTCCCCTTTTGATTGCATCATTTACTGGTATAACCATTCCTGTATTTGGATCGCAGAATGACTCTGTTTGTATGTCAATATAGCCATGATCTACTGCCTCTTCAACCGACATGAACACTCTATCACTTGGATGTTTGACAAGTAAATCATTCCAAGTTTTACCATCCTCAGTATCTTCACAATATGATTCAGACATTGATTTATTCCTTCTCTTACTTCCTACCGTAACAACCAAAAATTTGTCAACTGCTTCAGTGAGGGAAATAGCTCTACCTCCCACTATGTAAGAACCTAATGTATCATCTAAGTATCCATATTCAAATGCTTCTTTCAATGTAAACAATCCTAATCCAGGGACAACAACCTGTGGTCTGCTTGGATCAATTAACTTTTGTTCAATTCCTTCTTGTAAGTTAATCATCTTTCCAGTTCTCACATCCAGAAAACGACCTATATCTTCCTTATATAGTCCATGTTGGACAATTTCGGCAAGTGTTAAACCTGGGGCAGGGACTTCAATAATATTGCCAGTTTCAGTTGCATCCAGTAAAGTCATTGTTTTGTTAGTTTCTGTATCAATAAATGTACCTGATTCCCCATCAATAAGACCCTTTTTAATAGCATCAAGTAGGGGGATAAAACTGTCCTTTTTAACATCTTTAACCAGTGTTGGAGTATGGTCTATGATTCTAACTAATATTGCGTCAGGTAGATTGATTTTCTTTTTTGATAGAGTGTCCTGTACTTTACCACTCTCGTCAACTAAACCCTTTTTTATTGCAGTTTTCAAAGTGAGACATTCTTCACTAGCAGAACGTCTAAGAAGACCAGTCTCCTTTGCTATCTTGAGCTCAAATTGTTCATTTTCTTTCAAATTTGTTATTTCAGATCTTTTCATATCAACTAACCCTAAATATTCTGCATTTGTTAATGATAAGAATCGACCAGTAGATGTGTCTTTGACCATAGTCCTTCTGGGATCAATTAAATTTGTTTCTATAGCTTTTTCTAGGGTGAGAACTTCACCAGTTTTTGGATCAATAAAAGTTCTACCTTTGGGATCATATATATTAAATCTGATAGCCTCTAGGACACTACATGGCAAAACACCATGTGAGGCATTATAAAGAACCAGTCCTTTTTCAACTGCATCACCAAACCCCATTTCTATACAATTATTTGAATACCAGCCAGTCACTGGATTTACTATGCCTTCTGCCATTGCTGCATCAATAGTCAAAACAGTCAATGACTTTGGATCTCTGACTAGTACTGAGTCAGAATCTAAAAGCCCACTTTCTATCGCATCACCTAAGCAGACATCTATACCCAAATCATTATCACGAAATGTACCTGATGCAAATTGAAAAACTTCTTCTTCAATAGCATTTTGCAAGCTCATTTTAGGCTGATTAGCTATGTCTATAAGAACGCCCCTTTCTATACTATCTGGAATTTGAATCTTTTCTTTATTTGCAATGTCAACACATATGCCAGAGTCAAAATAAATTAAACCATTTTCTAAAGCTTCATCAAACTTAACAACTTTCCCTGTTTCAGTATTTCTTACTCTAACCAGTTCTTTATCTAACAACCCAGTATTCACCGCTTCTCCAAATGTTATTTCTTGATTTGTATCCGGATTTAAAAATGTCCCTAATTCTTCATCAAACAAACCTTCATCTAATATTTCTGACATTGACAACTTTAAAGGGGACTGCGACCTCATAATAAGTCCAGTGTTAAAAGCAAAATTTAATGCTATTGCTTGTTCATTTGCATCAATCATTTTCCCAGATTCTAAATCAATAATTCTCTTATCAATTGCCTCATGGAGTGACAGAATATCTCTACTAACAGGATCTCTAATTAATGACTCTGGATTAATAAGTCCTTTCTGTAGGGCAATTTCCAATGGAACATCAGCATTGGTTGATGGATTATGGAGTTTATTTGTCACTGGGTTATACAGCTTTTGCTTGATTGCTTCATCTAACATGATTGGAAAGGTGGCAGTTTGAGCTTTTGTCTCAGTAGCTAAGCTACATCTTCTTTGTGCTATTTTGGGCAATTGTTTTTCATTAAAATCAACAGACGGTCTACGACTTGTTACAGTTTTAGATGGGTTTTGATTAAATAGTATATGACCTCCATATTCTTTCGACCCTTTCTCATCCACCATTTCAGTCAAATTCACAATATGTTTGTCTACCTCTGACAACTGAATAATTTCTTCTTCCGAAACAGAGCTTTGCTCACCAACTCTTGGATCAAGACTTAATCCTGCTAGTTTGGCTTCATCCCATGATAACCATTTACCAGTCATATTATCTTTTACTTTTCCCCATTCTGTATCAAATATGAAGGCATCTACTGATTTTGGAATGTCTTTCCACTGGTCAAGTCTTTTATCTAAGACTTTGGTATCCCTAAGTACTTCTTTACGCGCTATTAGTGTGACAAGTCCAGGTCCAAGCTCAGTGTACATGTCACATTTTTCCATAGGTTCATTGTCATTTATCTTAATAAGACCTTTAGCAATAGCAACATGAAATGGCCAGGTGAGAGCAGTCTTTAAATTGATAGTTTTACCAGTATGGACATTAATTTGTCCGGAGTTTATAGCTTTCTGTAAATTTAATGTTTGACCATTGGCCTGTTTAACCTGTATGACCTCTGGACAGAGTATACCACAATCAATAGCTTCTTGCATATGTATGAATTGACCAGTTCTTGGATGAATCCATTTTTCTTTTGAACTATCCCAAAATTCTTCCACTAAGCTCTCAGTGTACATTACAACTTCAGTTTTTGTAAAATCTATTTTTTTACTGTCATCATCAGAGTCTGAATCAGAATGTCCAGGTAACATATACTTCCCTAAGTTTATTTCGCATCCATTTGCGACTTTAAGAACTTTATTTTTAACAGGAATGGAATTAACGGAATCAGTAAAGCTTGTGTCAAGATCTGAAACTGGTTTTAAAGACTTAACACCATCACATGAATCAAAACTTTGATCTAAAGAATTTACAGATATTAAAGTGTCCTTGCCATCACCAGGAACAGATGAACCATCACCTAGCAACTGAGAATTGCCCTTCAAGAACTGAGGGTCAATGACATCTAATAATGCCAAGGAGACAGACTGGGAAATATTCTGAAAAATATGACAATTTCAGCAATGTTTAGAACTTTCTACAATGCAAGCTCAAATCTTAATTTCAAAATTGACCATGCAATTATACTGAATAATTGGAACATTAGTTCAACATATCATTATCATGTAATTGTTATAATCAAGAACAAGATTTGACAATGTTACATGTACACCTGAAAACTGTTTATCGAAGTAAATGTAAATGCTTCAACACCAAAGCAATTATAAAACTATTATCATGATGTTGGAGGAAGGTTACTGTATTAACATAGCTAATAATTATTTGTAAGAAAATGTTGCTGAAATCAATTTACTTGAATTTTTACTAATTTAAAAGTGTGACTTCATTTCTTGAAAACTTCAGTAAATCATATTTGGATATTTCAAAATATACTTATATCTTGTTGTTTATTTGTTTATTTTTAAAGACAAAGATTTCAACTACTGCTAATTGATAATTAAATTGTATTCTATGCAAACAGATGTATGGTTAAGTTATAGTGATAGGAGGAATGAGGAAAGGAATAGAGATGTGTAAAGTACAACCAATAAACAAAAAATGTTGTATTAACATAATTGCTTATTGTATTCAGAATAGCAAACTGTTTAAAAACAGATATATTATCCCATTATGTTACAAAAAGCGTAGAGCATAAAACCCTAATTTTTTTAGTAAGTTTCACACTCTTAATATTTGATTAGTTCATTTTACAGTAAAACAAATAATCAAATAACTTTTTTCCCCTATAACTGGTTTACTTTAAGAATTTTTTACTATGTCTCTTTAACAGCTTTACCTGTAGACATTTTTTCAGAGTCTATGTAACTGCTTTACTTTAAGACATTTATACAAAATATAAATCAGTACAAATAAATCAAGCAGTTGTAAAGGTTTAATGCAAGATCTTATTGAAAGAAAACCTGCATGAATACTTGACATTTTAAAAATAAAAAAAAAATATACATTTTTCCTTTGTACACTGCTGGACAAAACAAGAATGGATGAAAAGAAATTAAACATTTAACAACAAATACTATAATTCTTGCTCTAAGTATACTCCAACAAATCATTTTTAAACCAATATAAGGCAAAGTTAATTCCTTCATAAAATTGTAAACATAAAAATATAACTTTACATAGCTTCATATCCCACAACCACAACAACTCCACAAACTGAAATCATTTAGCTTAATTCATTCTCTTTTTATTTCTACATAAATGTTTTAATTTAGAATTTTTCTTAGCATGCTATGATTACAGCACCTTTTTCATAAAAATCTATCGAATATTATCTCCAAAATTAAAGGGTTTCACAAGAAACAGTTGAAATCGGTAAATAATTTCAGTTTGTGCAACTTTCACAACAACATTCATGCTACACAGTTATTATGTGTGTATGTCAGTTATTCTCACCACAGACTCAGTATCTACCACATCCAAGCTTGGGGGCACAAAGTGAGAGCCAACCAATTTCACTTGCCCACTGCCTTCTGTGGCTTCTATGTCTGCTATCCCACTAAGCATTGCATCTTGAATGGACATCCTTTCACCAGTGACTGAATTAACAACCTTTCCAGTGGAGTCAATGAAAAATCCAGGTCTGGTAATGTAGGAAGTAGATCCTTCAGAAACAACAACTTCTGTTGCAGTTTTAGATATCATCTTTCCTTCTCTGAATACTTCTTTGTGCTTAGGTGAAAATGGTGCTCCTATTGAAATGGTAACATATTGGTCAACTGGCTGTTTTGAAGGACTTGTATCCATTTCACTTTCCTCATCATCTGCATCATCATTATCATCATCAGACAATTTGGCTTGAACATATCCAAACTGTATAGCTTTTTGAAGAGATATTTTATCACCAGATGGACAAGTAAATCTTCCTGTTTCTGTGTCAATACTTCCCTCAGCTAATGCCTCTGTTATGGATATTGGTGACTTAATATTTTCTTCAACCATTACATTTGAAGTATGTTCTGGTCTATCCATTTC
This sequence comes from Ruditapes philippinarum, assembly GCF_026571515.1. Classification (NCBI taxonomy): domain Eukaryota; kingdom Metazoa; phylum Mollusca; class Bivalvia; order Venerida; family Veneridae; genus Ruditapes; species Ruditapes philippinarum. Next base: position 337,010 of record NW_026866259.1, on the reverse strand, counting down.
TAAAAATCCACAAATCACTGCTTCATCTACAGACAGTACATCACCTGTACCAGGATCTATGTATTCTCCAGTTGTGTTATCTACAAGGCCAGCAGTTATAGCTTCCGTCAGGGTAATAGGCATATCAGATGTTTCTGATTCATCCATTAGAGAATGCTTTTCAATAGTTAACTTGTCGAGAGCATCAGGACTTGAGGAGCGATAAAGTATTGGTTCCGTGTTGTTTTCTAATTGATTATAATGCCCGTTTATAGCTGTATCAACCATATCTAGATCTTCTTTTGTAGTAATTGATGTAACTACATTTCCTTCCATAGCAGTTTCCATTTTGTACACATTTCTTTCTTTTCCACAGGGTGAAGCTGCCAATTCTTCTTCAATTACAATTTGGGATGTAGTTAAAGGTTTAACAATACCACCTTTAACGATAAAGACAGACCCACCAACATCTCCTGGTGAATTTGTAAGTGGAGAGAGATATCCTTTCTTCAATGCTTCCTCTACTTCATATGATTTTCCTTTCTTTACATCCCAAAAAAGCCCTGTGTGTGGATCAATAAGTCCACTTTTAAATGCTTGTTGAAAAGTATAACTTACTCTATCTTTCTTTGGTGCCTTGTATTTGAATGGTTTTCCTTCATCAGATACTAGAACTTCTGACAGAATTGCCTCATCAACTGACATATATTTACCATTGAAAGGATTTGTAAATGTTCCTTCAACACCATTGATGAAATTGTTTTTCAATGCTTGTGTGAATGTTATGACATGGAGTTCCGTGCCTGGTGCAACAATATTATAAAACTTATCATGTTTGTGATGCTTTTTCTTATCTCCTTTCTCTGTTTCAACAAACCCTTCTTCAATGGCTTCTGTAACAGGCATGACTCGTCCATTTTTTGTATCAACAAACATTCCAGACGGTGCAAGAATACCCCTTTTCATTGCCTTAGAAACATTTAATTTTTCCCCAGAGGCAGTGTCTAAGACTGTAGCTATATCAACCATACCGGCCTCCTCATTTATTGGCGAAGGTGAATCATGTTTTATCACAATAACTTTTTCTGTCTCACTTGATTCCTTATATATAGGCTTAATTTCTGCATTATGTTCAACTGATTCTTTATATATAGGCTTTATTTCTGTATTATGTTCAGTAACAGTTTTTAATTGTTGTATAGGCTTTTCATGTTCTCCTGCTCCATGCAGAACTAGATTTTCACTATTTAAAGTAGAAGTAGACAATGGACATAGAGTTCCTTTCTTTAATGCTTCCTCAACTTCATATGATTTTCCTTTTTTAGCATCCCAGAACAGTCCAGTTTGTAGATCAATAAGTCCACTTTTAAACGCATTTTGAAATGAGCAGCTTGTATCCCCTTTCTTTGGTGCTTTGTATTTGAATGGTTTTCCTTCATCTGACACTAGAACTTCTGAAAGAATTGCCTCATCAACTGACATATATTTACCATTGAAAGGATTTGTAAATGTTCCTTCAACACCATTGATGAAATTGTTTTTTAATGCTTGTGTGAATGTTATGACATGGAGTTCTGTACCTGGTGCAACTATTTTATAAAACTTATCATACTTGTGGTGTTTCTTTTTGTCTTCTTGTATTTTTGTATCAACTAAACCTTCTCTAATAGCATCTGACACAGGCATCACTCTACCACTCTTTGTATCAACAAACATTCCAGATGGTGCCAAGATACCTTCCTTCATTGCCTTAGTAACAGTCATTTTCTCCCGAGTGGCTGTATTAGTAACACTTACTATATCATAGGTTATACTTGTTGTTGGTGAGCTGACTTTAGTCTTTGATGCTTCAGTTACAGAGACTGTACCAGAAACAAGACCTTTTTTCATTGCATCTTCTATCAGAAACTTCTTACCAGTCCTTGGATCAATATATGTAGTTACTTCTTTGTTAATGAGTCCTTTACGTACTGCTTCATCTACAGTAACCTCGGCTCCAGTTCTAGTGTCCAAAACTTGTGATATTACTATCTGCTTTTGATCTTTCTTGTCTCTTTCCAATTTTCCTGTAGATCCATATGTTTTTCTACCTTTGATTAATTCAGTTTCAAGTGCCTCCTCCACACTTATTTTTGTGTGGGTTTTGTGATCAACATAATGACCGGAATCAGAATCAAGAATTCCTCTCCTTTTTGCTTCATTTACAGTAAGATCCTGTCCTGTCATTGGATCTATAACCTTCTCAACAATTATTCCTTTCACAATCTCCTCTTCTGTTACTCCTGACCGTTGTTCTACTCTTGCCAAACCTAACTTAACAGCATCATCTAATGTTATCATCTTGTCAGACAGTCTGTTATGTACTAAACCTCTATCTGGATCAAATAAACCTTTTTGCACAGCTTTTTGCAATCCATACTCCTTTCCACTTAAAGGGTCTATGATTGATTTCACTGTTATACTTTCCATATAAACATCTGTCTTAATGGGAAAATCTTTTACCTCTTCACAAATAACAAGTCCTCTCTGTATTGCATCTCTTAGCGAAAGCGTCTGCCCTGTCCTTTTATCCAGGTACTTACACATAGATTGGTCTAAAACACCTTGTGACACAGCTTCTGTTACAGACATTTCTTCTTTTGTTCTAGGGTCCAAAACTGACTTCACAGTAAATGATTTTCTGCCCATTTCCACTTGAACACTTGTAGGTTTCAAAACTGGCATTGATGGTGAAAGATGAGAAGTTGTATCTGCCTCAACATAGCCTCTGCTTACAGCTTCAGGAATGGTGAGTTCTTCCCTAGTCACAGAGTTATAAAAAATCCCTGCAGATAGATTAAGTAACCCTTTATCTATTGCTACTGATGGTGTTATTCTTTTACCTGTGGAAGGATCAAGTACCGTTTGGATCGTGTAAGACTTCTTTTCCTGGATAAACCCAGGCTCATCACCGTGGGAATCACTATCACCAACCTGTATAAGTCTTTCATCAATAGCCCTACTAATTGGCATTGTAGAACCATCTTCTAATATGTATAAACCCATAGTTTCGTCAATAATCCCCTTCTGGATGGCTTGTTTAACAGGTATAAATCTCCCTTGATCTTGATCATATACAGATTTCAGATGAACAGTTTCTTTTTCATGCACATACCGTTTGGGCAAAGTGTCAGAAAAGATTCCACTTTTTCTAGAAGTCTGTGACCCTTTCACATATCCTTTCTTTATGGCATCAGATATTGTCATTTCAGTTCCAGTTCTTGTATTTCTTAAGATACCAGCTTCAATATTTAAGACCCCTTTTTCTACAGCTAAGGGAATCGACATCTCTTCATTTGTATATGGGTCAATTACAGTTGTGATATCTAAAGACTTTGTCTGAGTGAAAGTATTCTCTGACGTTTTCCTGTAACTCTCTGATGTTTCCATATTAGCATCAATTTCACTAGCAGTCACATAATTCTGGTCCATAGCATCAAGAATTGCCATACTTTGACCCGTTTTCACATCTCTATACTTTCCTTCCGACTCATCAATTATTCCTTTTCTTATTGCTTCATGCAGTGACAGTTTATCTCCTGTTTCTGTATCTAATACAGCTGCTACTTTAACCTTTTTCTTTTCAGAAAATGTCACTTCTGCATTAAAGCCTTCTTTTGATAACCCTTCCTTCATTGTAATGCTGTCAATAACTTGACCCTGGATGTATCCAAAATTTACAGCTTCCAATATATTTAGCACTTCTCCAGTTTTGGGGTTTGTGTATGTACCATCATGTGGATTAATTAAACCTGAATCAAGGGCCATACTGAGACTACAAAGAATGTTATTCCTAGGGTCTAACACCGATTCAACATTAATCTTGTCAGTGGTTTTCATCACTAAACTGGATGCTGCATGTACTTCAGGAATTGTCTCTTGTAGTTTACCATCTTGTAACATGTCTTCAAGATTTTTGTATTCACCATCTTGAAGGGCGTGGCCAGTGTTATCTATTGCACCTGTATCTAATGCCTCTTGTAAATTGACAAATTTCCCAGATTTTGCTTTTATTTTCACAGAATCAGGATGAATATGTCCAGCTTGCACAGCTTTTTGTAAATTCATGTACAAGCCAGTATCTGGATTTTGGAACATGCCAGTATCTGGGTTCAAATATCCACTGGAAACAGCTTCCATGAAGTTCATCATGTCCGAGTCTTTAGCAGTTACAGACGTTAACTCTCTGACCTGAGTAACTTCAAGAGTTGTTGGACCTAGAACACTGAACTTTGTAGCTTCAATTGTTACTGGTTCATCCATTGTAGTACATTTCTTCCCATCTCTAGTTTCAGACTTATCTTTTCTTTTCAAAGTGCTCATATCTACAGAATCATCAGGTGAAGTTCTTTTTCCTGTTGCAGCTTTGACAGCAAGGTAAGGTGCTCCTATTAAAGCAATAAAACCTTTCTTCGCTGCGGTCTTCAGTGAACTTTTCTTTGAGGATGTTTCTATGTACTGACCTGTTACAGCGTCTATTTTTCCTTTTGCAATTGCTTCATTTAAAGTGTATATTTTACCAGATTCCACATCATACATAGATGAGTCTCCATCTATATGACCTCTTGTCAATGCTTCAGCAAGAGTGAGTTTCTGGCCAGTTTTTGTTTCTGTAAACAAACCAGTTGTTTCATCAAATGCCCCAGACTCTAAAGCTGAATTCAAAGTCATATTTTCTGTAACAAAAGTTTCTTCTTCCGTTGTTGTATCCAATATCTGACCTCTTATGGCATCTAGAATAGACATTCTATTCCCCGTAGTTGGCTCAGTGTACTGGCTTTTGCCTAGGTCAATAAACCCTTGGTCCAAAGCTTGTGTAAATGATAATCTTTTCAATTCATCTGAAGGTGCCGTTTGGTTTACTACTATTGTTTTCTCATACTTTCTTTCTGGTGCAATTCTAACAGTTTCTCCAGATTCAGAAATCCAACCATATTCTATTGCCATTGCAATTGACATAATATCACCATTCATTGGATTACAAAAGGTTCCAGCATCTTCATCAACAAGGCCACTTTCTACAGCTTGTCTAAATGTCATACCCTTTGGCTTTTCCATTGGCTCAGTTAAAGATGTTTTTAAATTAGTTTGTATAGCAGTGTGAATATGTTTGTCAGATTGATCATCAAGGTATTGGAAATGGTTTGTTACGAAGCCTGATTGCATTGTTCTTGTAATACTCTCTCCTGGAGGTGGGATAAAACCTTGAATGTAAGCTTCGTTGAGACTGTATCTTTCTTCAGTGTCAATATTTACAATGTGCCCTGTGTTAATATCAAATACATTTGTCTGGATTGCTTCAGTAAGTGTGATTACTTGTCCACTTTGTGGATTCACCAAATATGATTCATCAGTGTTTAAGGAACCTGTTTGAATTGATTCTATAAATCTGGAAGCATCAAATGTTTCTGATCTCATGCATTCATTCAAAGTCATAATTTTCTTTCTTGGTGTACTTGCACTAACTGGCGAACTTGAAACTAATTTAGTGGTTTTGGAAGATTGGACTTCTTCATCTTCCTTTCTTATATCAGATGTTAGTTTTGTGATTAGTGTATCTCCTCCTTGTTTCAGGCTAACTTCAGTTTCTTTCCATTCTCCACATATAAGTTTCAGAACATCACCTGTGTCTTTTTCAATATATTGTTGTGTAACAGCTTCATCAATTGACATTGTTACTTTACTTTCTTTATCTTGAATGGTTCCCTTCTCCCAGTCGATATCTATATCCGGTCGTTCCTTGATGCCGGTTTCTGCAAGCTTTTCCACAGTCTCAGAATTAATGAAGCCTTTCTGTACAGCTTCTGCCACACTCATTACCTCACCTGTAGCTCTTTTTATAACTTTCCCAGCTGACCAATCAATAATAACATCTTTGGCTTTTAAAGTTGATGGCAAATTCAGTGTTTCTTCTCTTGTTTCTTTGATTGTAGTTGTTGATGTTAGTAGTTCACCAGGGACAATATCACTGTTAGCAAGCTGTCAAAAGATAATGTGGTGTTAGGGGTTATTAGAAAAACCTTAGAAGTAACAAATGCCATCCCTGTAGAAACCTTGTTCCTGAAAATGTTAAACTTTCACACAAACACACACTTTCACACTTGTTTAATTCTACTCAGATTACATAAATGACTGCCTAGCCACAATTTTCCATGGATATTTTGAATTTTCAAATACTTTTGCATTTTTCAAATAAGCAAAAATGAGAAGTTTGGAAACATTATTTATAAGAAGGTGGTAATGAATTAGAAAAGATAGAAACTTAAAAATATCCATGAAAAATTCCAAACCCTGCATAGAAAAAGAAAGAGGTGAAAAATAAAGATTCACAGAAAACAAGAAATATATGAACTTGACTTACCCCAGTATATCTGTCTGCAGGGTGGTACTCATCAGCACTAGGTGATACTTCGGAGAACAACTGCTGCGGTGGTGAAGGTCTAATGATGTCACCTGGTTTAGCATACACTATTGTTGTCCTTGGTTGCATCATTTGTTCTTGGAAATTCTCAGTATGTGGAAGATATACATCGCCATTCATAGGTGTCTGTCCATTCACATGTCTTGGAGGACTTTGCTGTACAGGGCTACCAGTCTCAGACTTAATTCTCAGTGGAGATCTTGGGCTGTCAGAATCTGACTTCAGTCTTGTAGGAGATTTCTGAAGTGGTGATTTAAGACTTTGACTTTTTTCAGTCTGATCTTTAATGGCATCATATACTGCTTTACCGGCAAGTACTGGTGCACCAACTACGGCCAGCAATCCCAATTTCAAAGCCTCTTGTGGAGACATTTTCTTTCCAGTTACTTTGTCAGTAACGGCCCCAGTTCTTACATCTACAAGTCCTTTTCTCATAGCAGCATCGAGCGATACTATTTCACCTGTACTTGAGTCTATCACTTTAGCTTCATCTGATCTTATTTGACCATCAGTAAGAGCTTTGTCTAAACTTACAACATTGCCTGTTAATGTATCATACAACATACCAGATTCTTTATCAAACATATTTTCAACAAGACCTTGTTGTATTGCTTGTAACAGAGATACTCGGTCATCTTTATCGGAAACTATCACTTCAGCAGTTACTCCATCAATTAGATCTTGGCGTACTGCTGAAACTAGTGGTATTTTTTCACCTGTTTGCTGATCAAGAATTGAAACTAAATTTCCATCTACTATGTTTTGAGCAATAGCTTCCCTCAGAGTGTAAGATCTCTGTGTTTTCGGATCTGTAAACATACCAGTATCAGAGTCATATAAACCTGAAGCTACACAGTCTAACAAGTTCAATGGTGTTCCTTTAGTTTGTTTAACATCAACGTCAGGTCTCAGATGTACTTTCTCTGCTTTTGCTTTCTTTTCATTAATTTTGCCAGTTCTTGGATCAATAACACCCTTATCCATACATTGTTTTAATGTCAATTCTTTCCCAGTAAGAATATCAACCATTGCATGTTTATTTGGATCAATAATGTCTTTGTCAATTGCTTCATTAATAGATATAAATCTACCTGTCTCTGGATCTCTTATTTTTCCTGTTTTTACATCAATAAGACCAAGTTTCAATGCTGACTGGAAAGACATTCCGTCTGTTAATTCAAAGTGTTCAAGTTCCATAGGCGATTCAGATCTTGGACTGTCTGGCTCAGGAATATTGCCAACTACAGCCATTTCTTTTTGTTTCCATGTACGAACACCTTGTTGCTGATGAAATTCCATTGGTGCCCGACCATCTTTATCATCGGCATGGTTTTCAATATCAGTTCTGTAGTTTAAAACTTCATCAGCAAATACACTCTCTTCTTTACTATCACTAGTGACACCAAATTTTTCCATTTTCATATCAACCTGTGTATCTAAGCCATTTTCTGTTGACATATGTCTTTTTTCACGTTCAGATTCTTTCCTCTCAGATTCTTTTCTCATTCTTTCAATATCAGCTGCATCGGTCGCTTTGGAAAGTTTGATATAACCCTTTTTGAGAGCGAGTTCTAATGGAATATTCTGGATGGTATTAACATCAAAATAAGTTCCTTTTTCAATGTCTATAATTCCATCTTTTATAGCTTTGTCTAGAGAAATATCATTATTATCTCTCTGATCAACAACAGAAGTAATTTTCTTCACAGGGAAAGACAATCCACCGGTGTCTACACTACTGTGCATTAAATCATCCTCTCTAGTTTTACAGGTAACTTCACCATGAATTAATCCTTTTTCAAGTGCTACAGTAATAGGTGTAGTTTCTCCAGTCATTGGGTTCCTATATGTTCCCTTGTTTATATCAAGAACACCATATTTAATTGCTTCATCATATGACATCATTTCCATGGTTCTTGGGTCAATTACACTATTTATACTAAAAGTCACTGTTTCTGATGAGATTTCTTCAGTCAAACTGGATTCAACAATTTCTTCTTCAGCATCTATATGTATACTCTCTGTAGAACTTGACCTTGACCCTTCAATGGCAGCAGGCTGAGCAATGACAAGCTTACGATCTATTGCCTCATTTAATGTTAGAACTTCACCTGTTACAGGATTAGTGTATCTTTCAAGGGAACTATCCAGAATACCTTCTTCAAGAGCTTTGCCAACCGAAATAGATTCACCAGTTCTTGGATCTATCACAAACTTCACCATTAACGTTGTCATTTTTGTGGTTATTATTTTACTTCCTTCACCTTCGGCATTAGACACTACTGACATTAACTCAGCATCAATCAATTTTCTTTCTATTGCTTCAGGAATACTTAATCTTTCACCAGTTTGAGGATGATTGTAAATACCTCTATGTTCATCTAGTAGTCCTTGTTTTATTGCTTCTGCAACTTCAAGTCTTTCACGCGTAATAGGGTTTATAACACTCTTTAATTGGTAAGTTTTTGTTTCCTGTAAGTACTGACTTGAACCAGATTTAGAACTATCGTCATCAGCGATAACAAGTCCTTTATCAACAGCTTCACTTATTTTCATTACAATCTTTTTTCCTCTGCTATCTACACCATTATAAAGCCCTTTATCCAAGTTAAGAATACCTTCTTTCACTGCTTGACTTATTGATATTTTTTTACCTGTTTTAGGATGTATAACACCAGTTAATGAGAATGATTTTGTTTCTTTTAAAGTATTGGCCGATGGTTCAGATGTTTCAATACCACGTACAAATCCCCTAGAGAGAGCAGTTTCAATTGACATTTTTTCATCAGTTACTGGGTGAATAAATAACCCTTTATTCATATCTAAAAGTCCTCTATGTATTGCTTCATTAACTCCAATTTCAGTTTTAGTTCTTGGATCTACTACAGATTTCACTTTAAAATGTTTAGTTTCAGACACAACATTTTCAGTTATTTTTGGTTTTGTTACAACAGTTTGAGTAAAAGAATAGTTCTGATCTCCGAGTTTTTTCATCAATTTTGATTCAACAGTAGCTTTTCCAGTATTTCTTAATTGTTCAGTCATTTCAGGGTTTGTGTGAATTTCTTTCATCCATCTATCTACATCGGACTTTGATGTTTCACCATCTGTATCATCCATATTCATCCCATTGGAAGGCCACTCTGATGTTAATTTCAATAATCCTTGTTCAATTGCAGTTTGTACAGGCATTAAAGCACCAGTGTTAGGGTCACGGAATGTTCCAGTTTGTTCATTTAGTAAACCTCTAGCAACAGCGTCGGATACAGATATTGAGCGGATTCCTGCTTCCTGTTGACCAGGCTGCAAACGTGTTGTGACTGTTGTCTGAGCAATGATTGGACTAAGTAGTTCTAAAACAGTTATGGCATCATCTGTTGATACAATGCCTTCTTTTGCTGCTTGTTGCAAACTTAATGTCTTTCTTGATCTTGGATCTCTTATTTCAGCATTTTCTGGAGTTATCAAACCTATTTGTATGGCTTTGAGAACAGAAATGTTACGACCACTTGCATCTTTCATTGATATGTCTTTCAAAAGAACTTCAGCAACATCCTTATCTATAAATCCTTGTCCAGCTGCAGCCTTTAACAAAATTCTCCTGCCTGATGACGTATCAACAAAATCACCATTGCTTGTAATTATTCCTTGTTTGATAGCTTGAGGCACTGAAATAATTGTCCCACTACGAGTGTCTTTCACACACCTTTTACTAATATTTAAGTCCTCTTTAACAAACTTTATATGTCCTTTATCAACAGATTCTGTGAGAGTTTCTTTCTTGATTGATTTATCAGGATGAACAAAGCCCTGTTGATCTAGTAATCTCTTATCAAATGCTTCACTTAAAGATAACACATCTCCTGTTTTAGTATCAACAATTGTTTTTGAGTCAGAATCAATTAAACCAATGTCAACTGCTTCCTTCAAGGAGATAACGCGTCCAGTTTGCGGGTCTATAACTTTGCCGTTTTCCATAACAGCACCTTCGCGTATTGCAGAAGATAACACTGTTGGCTTATTAATCAATTTTCTTTGATATGCATCATCGAGAGCAAGTTTCTGTCCACTTGACTTGTTAATATAAGATCCAGATTGTGGGTCTATCACACCATTGTTAACTGCTTCAGATAGCGATAATAACTTCCCAGTTTTTGCGTCCTTTATTTCCTTTTTTGTTGGATTGATTAATCCCTGCTCAACTGCCTCAAGGACAGTTAATTCTCTTCCAGAAGTTGGATTTAGAATTTTACCAGATTGAGGAATGTATAAACCATTTTCAACAATGTCTGCTAATCCTAGTCTCATAGTGGTTGATGCAAGGTCATCATTTGTGAACACAGCTTGTGATTGGGTAATGAAAGTCACTGTAACACCTTCACCTACTAAATTTTCAGCGTCTACACTAGATAAAAGCCCTCGAGCCACAGCTTCCTGTATAGGTATGAATTTTCCCGAACTTGGGTCTTTAACAGAGTTTTTGCATGGGTCAAATAAGTCTTTTTGCATAGCTTCAAGAAGAGTGCATTCCTGACCTGAGAATGGGTCTGAAATACCACAAGTGGAGGTTAATTGTCTTTGTAAGTCATTAGAAACATACCTATTTGCAGTAGCTTGCGTAAGATTCATTTTTTTATTTATTCTCTGATCAGTTATTGTCCCAGTTTTAGGATCAAACACACCTACTTTCACAGCTTCAGCTAAATTCACTTTTCTTCCTGTCTGAGGATTCAAAATAGAAGGAACATGTAAATATGTTCCTTGTGGTGCCAGACAACCTTGCTGTACAGTTATCAATGTTTGACCAGGTGCCGAAATTTCCAAAGCATTATTTTCAGTTAGGCTAGAAATGCTCGCCACTTTGTTTGACAATTTTTCAGTTGGTATGGGTGGAGTTGTCATTCTCCATTTCACTGGAGATGCTACAGAGGCTACCACATTTCTTGAAGGTGTTACATGGCTTTCTGGACGTGACACGCTAATTGTCGTCTGGCTACCAAAAGTCTCGCCAGTTTTTCCCATAGCCTGAAGTCCACCATAGCCTTCAAAGTCAGCAAGTTGTTGGAAGTATTCCTGCATGTCCTCATCCACAAGCATCGAGGAACGTTTTGTTAGTTCTGCTCTGAAGGTTCTCAGAAGAGGTACCTTGTCAGTTACCAACACAGGGAACTGAAAAAATAGAAAATGTTGCATTGCATTAATTCACAATAGCCTGTAAACAAATTTCTTTCATACATGTATTTGTAATTAAATTTTGTCATATGTGTCAAATCCATAAATAAATAAAGTTATCACAATGAAATTAAGGAATTCTAAATAATTTGACCTTGAGGGTCAAGGACAATGAAATGTCAAGGTCATATAAATAATTCAACATGTCCTTTGTTAGGTGTTCTTTTATCCAAGCATGAATTAAATCAGTAAGTAATTAAAAGTTATGACAATTTAAGGATATTTAAATAATTTGACCTTGACAGTCAAGGTCAATTTAAGGTCAAGGTCATATCAGAATAATTCAACATGTCTGTTTCGTCATATGTGTTCTTTTATCCAAGTATGAATCAAATCTGCAAAATAAATCTGTCGATAAATAACAAAGTTAGGACAATTTAAGCAAATTACTAAAAGTTTAAGGTTATTATGAGCAGAGGTCAAGTTCAGTCTTGTCTACTTGAAAATCTTGTCCAAATAATTGTCTGTCAAAGTATAAAGACAATCCATTATAAAGTAAAACGTTAAATTTTTTTGGCTGGCAACAGAAAGGGGAACAGAGACAACAAAACTGTAGCAAAACCTCAAAGTTTTTCCTTCAAAAAAGTTGAGCTAAAAATTGTGAACAAATAATTCCCTCCTAAACAATGTAAAATTACAGTCATTTGGTTCATTTGACCAATTATTATAAATTTAAGAAACATGTTAAAACAACATTATATATGGATTAAAGTCAGAATTTTGTCTGTTAATATTGTCTTTTCAAAGATGCTGTACACCAAATTCAATATACCTGTACATCAATATTAGCTTCAGAAAATACATTCTTAATTTCCTGTAGCTGCCTGTTGGCCCAGAGTACTTGATCAATATATTGCCGATTCTGATTGTCTAGCTCTGTCTTCACAGTTTCAGCACCTGAGGCTCGTCGAGGGCGTTTGTGTAAACCCTCGGCCAGGCCTGCATCTACACTCTGTAGGCTATTCTGGTATTTCTGTAATTTCTTTTCATAGATCTGCAATTAAAGATTCATACAATATTACAATGTGCTGGAGTACCATTTTAAAGCTGTATAATCAGCTATTTAAATCACAATCAAACAATAATACATAACCACTTAAAACATTGTTTTCCATCAAGTCCAAAAGATACGTGTAATGTTTAGGTTTTTTTTTCTTTGGAATTAATGTTGTATCTAGAGTGCAAAGTTTCATCCACCATATCATCACAGCTTTTCAGAATCTCTTCAATAATAGTGTGTTACCAAGCTACCATTTATCTTTTCTACAAATCCCTTCACAAGAATATCATTACACTAACATGATGCTCCCTGTTGCTATTTTGTTTCAAATAAAATACATCACAAAAACTTCGGAAATTTTCTATTTTTAGCCTCAGTGAAGATGACCTTATTACCTGCATATGTGTTCAAAGGGTTATGACCATCTGAGATTAACACGAAGAATGCATTTTACACATTTGTTGAAAAATGAATGTTCACTCAAACTTCATTCGCTTGAACTCAGTGGGCCAGTTCTAAACAGTTTAAAAGATCAGTAGTTTGCGCCAACCAAGGTATTATCATGAAAAAGAGGATCGTATTTTTACGAAGACATTGAAGAAGAAGGTAAACAATATTATTAGAACAAACAAATAGGTTAATGAATTACATGTCTTATTTTGTATCAATTTATCTTAATTGCCTGAATCACCATCACAAGATTATAAAAACATGCAACACCAACTGCCAATACATTTTGTAAAGGAAGTCAACAAGCAACTTTTGTTGTTGTCTTATTTTTGACCAAAAAGGTGTGATTTCATTATATTTCTGCTGATAGGACTTGAGACTGTTTGGAGAGTTCAAGTAATCCATGGTAGAACAATATATTTATATAAAGATATTGCGGATTGTGAGTTCAAGCGAATGTAGGTATTAGAGCAGTCAGAGTTCGAGTGAACAAAAATTAACTGTATTTATCTTTGGTGACCTTGACTCCATTGACATTAAACCCACACAAAGGTAAAGATTAGTGCAAGTTATTGGTAACTGAAGGACCGAAAGACAAACCAGTAAGTAAAATTACTCTAAAATATTTCTGGCAGGGAATTTCTTTGTGGGTGGACTTTTAAAAATCAAACTCCCCTTAAAACATTGATGAAATCCAATTCAATATACTGTATTCTTTCAAACCTTTTATCAGAATAAAAACATTAACATAATTACAATCTTACACGTGCTGTGTTATGTCTCTAAATAACATATGTGTAATTGGTCTGTTAATAGCATAAGCTAATAGAGACATCACAAGATAAAGCATAAAGCCAACACATAAATCCACACTGTAGAAGAAATCTACAAGAAATAGTTCTATAATTCTGAGAATTAATTAACACTTAAGGCAGAGTCAGTACAAAATAATGTACATAGCAACATTTTTCTCAACAATACATATACAGATCAAACAAGCAGATACATCTATCTCAAACAAAATTACAACTATGTTTACTTACTAGTATTTACATTTACATCACATTTTTTAACACTTTATTTAAAAAAATCCCCATTCAAAAATTCTATTTAAAAACATATGACATGCAAAAATAGAAACCATGCAAATAATCATACAAATTTCATGCTGTCTCAGTACTAAATCATGTATAGTAAAGATGAGAATGCTTTATTTTTAGAGCCATCTGTGAATATTCATAAATGGTCACTCTTTAAAAAGTAAAAACCTCATTTTGACTGCATATGTTTCAAATGATTTCAGTCATAAATTATGTATGTTCACATACACATCACAACTCCTACACTTTGTACACATACAGAAGACAAAATATGTCCAAAATGTTGGCTGATTCATACAAGAGGTAAAACTGATGACCACAATAAAAATTTCTTTTGTTTATTTTTCTGTTTTTTATCCATTTTATTTGTTTTTTAATCATATTTTTTTCAATTGTTTCATCTTACTGGCTTTTATGGATTTCTTACCAATAATTACAAATTTCCCCACAAGTGCGTCAGACTACTAATCACACATGATTTCTAAATTACACTTAATGTCTGAGATCAATTGTAACTGATAAATGAGCCAAGTCATGACAAAACCAACATAGTGGGTTTGCGACCAGCATGGATCCAGACCAGCCTCATATCCGCGCAGTCTGATCAGGATCCATGCTGTTCGCTATCAGTTTCTCTACTTGTAATAGGATTGGTAAGCGAACAGCATGGATCCTGCAGCACGGATGCGCAGGCTGGTCTGGATCCATGCTGGTCGCAAAAGCACTATGTTGGTTTTGTCATGGCGCGGCTCAAATGTTTGCCTGGTACAAGGATTCAACAAGTCACCTGTTATTGGATGATCTTCCTCATGAGCAGTATTTGTTGTTTTCTGGTTTTCGTTTTTTTTGGTGTGCATGTGTGTTTGGACACCACATTAACACTGTAAGGACCATAAGGGGACTTTCTAGCTTAACTTGTGCAGGCAGATCTCACATTATTTATTCACACATGTACAGGCACCTTAAGAGAACCACTGACAATCCATAAGCTAGCTGGATAGCTCTTTAAAGTCCCTGGTGGGATTCAAACCCACAGTGGTGAGGGGAAAGTGGTTTGAAGTAAATGACCTTAACCACTTGGTAACCAACCTTCTATTGACCTAAGCAGGGCTAAAATTGGAGGCATTTGGAACATCAACAAACATTGAAATCGCTAAAAAGTCCTGGCTATGTCTCACAGAAAGCAATATCCATACATACATGTATAGTACATACAGTAACATATCACATTAAACTGTAACATACATGACAAATATACAGAAGTACAAACACTTATACTATTTTCTATCAGCAGATAGTTAACTAAAGTCTCACCTCACAAAAAACTATAGTCTTTAATCTATATGACCTTATTTCACCTATCCACACAAAATTTTTCATGCAATTTTCTAATACATTGTGGATTTATGACTTATCAGCTAACCATATATGACTAACACTCCGTACATTATTTTACAATATTCAATAATAATTCATCTATGTGTATAAATTGTGAGAACCTATCCAGATCTGATTATAGTTTAACAAGGTAATTGCAGCTTTCAACCATTTTCACCAGTTGTTTTGTGTTAGGAAGTGACTAGCCGTACGGGCCCGTACGGCTAGCCTAAAGTTCTAGCCGTATGTGAGTCACGTACGACTAGCAAGGACACACTGTATTGGCTAGCCGTACGGCACTTTTCAAAATTATAATGGAAGTCGAAAATGCATATGTTATTTTATGACTTTAAGTGAGGATTTTAACCAAGAAACAGCAATTGTCTTCGTATGTTTACTTTTTAGAGATTAATCGCCTTGTTGGCTATCGATCTTTGTCATCTCAAGATGTCGAGAAAAAAATAGCATTTGTTTGCATTTTAAATAACACCAATTTAAATAGTTTACAAAATTTTAATTATAATCCTTTTTTGTTTCATTAAGTTTAATTTCCGACACCTTTAAAAAAAAAACCACCGAAAATAATTGTTGTTAAATTGGG
Organism: Ruditapes philippinarum; assembly: GCF_026571515.1. Lineage (NCBI taxonomy): Eukaryota > Metazoa > Mollusca > Bivalvia > Venerida > Veneridae > Ruditapes > Ruditapes philippinarum. The sequence goes on along the minus strand of NW_026866259.1, from coordinate 320,811 downwards.
CTCTGATAATTGTGTCAATTACCGGTGACAGTAAAGAAGTTTGTCCATCATTAAGGAAAGTCTGCATGTTCCGTGAAATGCATTCTAAAATTATATTGTCAGCCACTGGGTAGGCTTTAATTAAGGCTAATTAATTGATTGTGCTTTTATGTTCGATATTTATCTACTGCATTTGCAATTTAAAACAACAAATGGTAAGCATGAAAAACAACGACATTATAACTTAAAAAATGCAACTTTGACACTTTTATCAAGATAGATTATACAACGCTTGTTCGTTTTCATTTTTTTTTACAAAACGATGGTGCATCTTTATTAAAGTGAACAAACAAGGACAAACGCAGAGACTTGATTAAAATCCTTGTTTAAAGATACAAAATAACATATGCATTTTCGACTTCCATATAATTTTGAAAAGTGCCGTACGGCTAGACAATACAGTGTGTCCTGGCTAGTTGTACGTGACTCACGTACGGCTAGAACTTTTTATCAATGATAGCCACTTCCTTTGTGTTATATAAGATACAATATTATAAAGAAATTATTAACAGGAAAATATTGTCAACATGCTAAAACATAACATAAATGTAATGTTAACAGCATGGCTGTGCATTCTCTTATGAAAATCCAATCAAGCAACATAGCTTGTATATTTTCATGCACATAATATAGTGGTTTCATGCCTTGCTTCAGTAGCCTAAGTTAACAACCATCAATAGTCAGGAGCAAAATGGGGCTTCAAAAGCCTAAATCAGTCAGAATAGTATTTGCTTAAGGTAAGAACATAGAGAAATGCTTGATAAATGCTTCATAAAATGATGATCAATTTTGCCCTAAATCATATCAAATCCAAAAAGTTTTGTTCAACTTGAATTGAAACATTTCTGTCAGACTTTTAGATAGATCAAAAGCTCCCTTCTTTTCATTTTGTTTTTCTATTTTTTTTTCAAATTTTATCTGATTTACATCACCATCATATTCTAATCAAAAACATATGGTATAAAATTTATGTGTGCTTGGACAATGCATCTTAATTTTAAATCAATTTAAACGTTAAGTTATTAGTAAGCCAAAGTTTTAGTAGTAGGCATAATTAGGGTTACAAGTTAAAACTATGGATCAGATATTTGAAAAGGAAAAAAAGAATATAGAAAATTGGAGAACAAGGTAGCTGTTTATAGGTTGATTTTCAATCATTTAATGTGCTTTAAAACTGTCATTTATTTAAGAAATTTTGTTGCCACATTATCTCACCATTGCTGTGCAGTTTTACACAAGTTGCCATATCATTTCATATTGACTTACATTATTCAAGTCTAGTGTTATAAAACAAGCCTTTTGCTAGCTGAATAACATCTCTCTGGTAAGTTTAATGTAAGTCAATATCGAAATGACAGAATAATCACACGATGTCTTAACACTTAAATCAGAATCTACTACAAAATCACCATTTGAAAAGTCTTTTTTAAATACCCAATGTGTGTCATAGAAAGAATCGTGTATATATTACTTAGGTAACGAGTGTCATCATGTGATAAACTGACTAACTAGTTGTGTAAAAAAAACTGAAATTTGTCAACATAAATGTGAATATATTCTCCAATTTTGTTACATTGACAGGTTAGAAAGCATGCAAGAGTTGTGTATACAAGGGACATGCAATATCTAGAAGCAAAACCAACATAACAGGTTAGTCAATGTAGAATATTAGCACTTGAATTATACGATACACCTCAATAAATCTTTACAAAAATAAAATAATATCCATAAAAATAAGATTCTTTATTGATTTATTACATATTGTTATAAAATTCCAATATTGCTTTTGTTAATATGCCTTTTACAAAATTACTTATCATCGTTTTTTATCTGATGTATAGATATAATTACTTACTGCGTATATTATTTTTCCCACCTCTCAAGCAAGATATGTGTGCAAACACAGCGCCCTCTATACTCCTCTATAATGCTCGTGATTGGGTGAGTAAACATGTAGCAGGCGGAGTCAACAATAGGTAGGCGGAGTCACGCCACAAATGCACACTTGGTGGGTGTTGCCAACTACAGATGGGTGGTACATACATTCATGCAAAGTGGACAGAAAATGGCAGCGTGCCAAGAGATGACTCAATGACACTTGGATGCTTTATCAAGGTTAGATTAGACTTCTAAACTCGGAACAAAGAATTAGGAATGAAGCAGGAACAGTGATTATGCAACAACAATAAAAGTGCTGAAACAAAAAAGGTAAAAAAAAAAGCTTTGGTCTCAAAAAAAATTAGACCTGCATATCTGAAGGCAAGCAAGGTTTCATTATCATATATAACTATCATTATGTAACTATGTAAGGCAAATATGTTCCCTTTGTTTCCTTCATTTTGAACTAGAAATTTGTACTTAAAATAACTCAACCATGGGTAACTAGGTTAGATATTAACTAAATCATGTCTGAGTTATTGTTTTCGTAAAATCATTTATACTTGGAAATAATTGTTTACTCACTAAAAATGAGAAATTCGGATCAGGACTTAATTTTCATTAAAAATTTTCTTTCAGAAAAAAAGGTGAACATTTTGCCTTTATAAGATAACAATGCTATAAATGGTATTAAAATATCCAGTAACAAATGATACACCACACCAAGAAAAAGATTTTTTTTTGGAGATTTTAATACAAAACTGACACTGGGCCAAAAAGAGGCTGTGTCAATTTTCTGTTCAATATCCCAAAAATAACAAAAACAACAACATTATTTGCATTGTCACATCCACACATACATGTATACTGGTATTTATATATAGCTTGACATTAAAAACTCCTTTTACCCTGAAAAAATGTTTCAATTCGAAATTATCTATCTCTGAAACTAAAAAATACCTAAAAATAGCTTTGTTTACACTATTTTTTGGAGAGGGTTCATGCTGAAAATGGTCCTGTATATATTTCAAACATGCAGAACAAATTGTGTGAATGACTTTTTCCCAGCAAAAGCAAGTACTCATATTTCTCCCAAAATATTTTGAACCAATACAGAAAGAAAATATCTCAAAAATATCTAAATTTTGTAATCACAGAAAATTAAACTATTTCTTCAAACTCTTATTTGGCCATCAAAAAGTCATTCAAAACAATAAAACTGAAAGAAATCAAAGAATTATATATAAGTTTCACTAGCAACAAAATAAAACAAATTTCATTCCTATACAAACTGATCCATTGCTTATACAACATATGTTACAAGTTATATCACTGTAGCATGACATACAAACCATACTTCAACTTCATGCTACAAGTAACAACAAACCATGTCACATCATAAAGGCAGAGATTTATATACAGAATGATACAGCGATCGACAGTGATACAGGTTTAGAGAATTTCCTTGTACCTTTGCTTCCCGTATATATTGTCCACCATGTCTGTTTACTGCCTCTATCTGATGTTGGTGTTCTCCAAGCGAGTTATAGATCGACTGAAAATAATGATTATAATAATAAAGTACTGAAAGAAGTTAAAGTTGCTGTAGCAAAAAGAAAATAATCAAACAACAAAAAGTTTCTTATTGCTAATTTTTATCCGAGGGTTGGGAGTTGTGGGGCAAGAACCAGACATAAGGTGACTTCCATGCCTTATCTCACACAGTAAACAGCACCTTAGAAGAAACAATGGTTGTCCATACAGTTGCTGGGTAGCATTCTAAAGAATTCAACGTGTTTGGCAAGATTCTAACACCAGATTCAAAATGTTTCTGGCATAGCAGTAATCTAGACTTAAATATTTACTAAAACAATTCTTTAACTTTTATTCCTATATACAATTTTTTTTACAATACATTTGATTATTATTAAATTATTTGTTATAATAAAGATATGTTTGTTTGTTTGATTGGGTCTTATGTCACATCGACACAGTATTGGTCATTAACGACGTTCCAGCTTTACTGGTGGAGAAAGTCCCCCGGGTGCCCTTCTGTGCATTATTTCAGGCACAAACGGGCACCTGAGTAGAACCACCGACAATCCGTAAGCTAGCTGGATAGCTTCCTCACATGAAAGAATCCAAAGTCCTTGACAAGATTCCAACCCACAGCGGTGAGGGGCAAGAGGTTTGAAGTCAATGACCTTAACCACTAGAAGAGGGACGCCCTACTAATAAAGATATCATACCATAGCAGGTTGTACAGATCGTTTAGCATCTTCAACACTCGACACTGGTGACTGAGCATTGATTTTGCTCTGGGTCTCGGCAACAAATTCCTGCTCCTCCGCAAAACCATTTGTGTATTGAGTCAGAGAATCTACAGCATCTGTCATGCTCTTTAATCTGTATTATAATATTTCATTGTAAAGAAAGATACAGAACATTTATGCATAATTACAAGTTTTTATTTTCTAAAAGATCACAAAATTATAACTAGGGTTAAACTGATTTTTTGTTGTTACAGATGAAAACTCTAAATTTGCTGATTGACACAGAATTGAACTTTAGCACCTTACTGAAGAAACATTTATCTGAATCAAGACAACATAACTGATATATTATGCTCACCTTTCTGTGACTTGTTCTTTGACATTATTCCATCTAGTTGTCAAGTTACTGGCCTTCTTCTCGAGGTCTTCCACGTCATGATGTCGCGACGTTCCAGGTCGACTCTTCTCAACAGCACTTCTTAATGAGGTCAGATCATCTTCTAGTGCTGCCAGCATTGATTGTCTGTGTTCTAGTGAGGTTTTTATTGTCTGAAATAATTCAGTCACATCATCAATGCCTAATCTCTCAATAGAAATTTCAAACATACTTTCTCTAAACTAACTTTACATATATTCACTAAATAGAGATTAATATAATCATGCCCTCAGAGATTTATTTCCACCAGAATTAACTCAAAACTGCACAAATAAAACAATTCTTAGGCAAATATTTTAAAATTTCATTAAAGACATATATCCAGAACTACATATCTTAGTGTTTACTGATAAACCTACAATAGGATATCTTTCATTTAAACAATGATTACCTGTAACTCATCCCTTTGGGCAGCCAGGGCACGAGGGTTGGAAGACATGCCTTCCTGTGAGCCCAAGGTCACTTCCTGGTCTGCTACGAAGGCACAGAGGCTGTCCATTTTATTCAGGCAGGATTCTAAACTCTTCAATCTGTGAATAAAAACAAATAAAACATTTTTTATTCACATAACATTTTACATTACATGTAATGCAATATAAATGACTATAAAATTAATGGTTATGTAAGTTTGTTTGTTTTAATTGATTTATAAGTCACACCAAAACTTAACCAAGTTGTGACAGCGAAGCAGTGATGAGTACAATATCTCCCTATTCTTTTAACAGTCAAGCTAACAACGTTTTCACTGCATTGTTTCAAAATACAATTAACAATTCTTATGCCAAATTTCAGTTATTAAGATACCAAATATCAAATATTTAGGATAAAAGTCAATTAACAAAGGTGCTTTAAGAAACATCGAGTGTGGTGAAACAAAAGCTGGACTGAAATTGTATAATAAATTCAACACCACACTACAGGTATACCTTTCTTCGTAAACATTTCCCACTGTGATCATTTGTTCCCATTTCTCATCAATGAAGAGAATTTTAGAGTCAGTCTGTGGACTACTTGCCCCGAGTTGACGGTGCACAAGTCTCAGCTGCTCCACAGCTCCTTCTTGGTTCTGTAGTCCTCTTTCCCAATCCTGCATTTCAAATATAACATGTTATATACTGTAATGCTCATTCATGCTTCCTTAAATAATAATTAATTTGAATTTACATTTATTTAAACAGTTTGAGACTTGAATTTAACATGGCAATCAACAGTTTCAAATGTAAATTTAATAAACAACAACTCTGTCTCTAATATCATTTTCAGCCACTTGAATTACCATTTATTTACCAGTGCGTTTCTGAAATCTGCTAGGAAGGACTTGATACCTATCCATTTAAGAGGTTCTTACTTATCATTACATTAGATTTAAGTAATTAGTTAGACCTAAATCAACTATTTTTTATTTTCAGGGTACATTAGTTGCATCTTAGTACTAGTCAATTCTGCAAATTGAAATAAAATATGTGGATTGTGGATAGTCTCATAATTATAAATTACAGTCCCTGTTTAAAAGAAAAGGAAAATAAAATATGATTAAATGCTTTAAAAGTCTTTAGAGTGGTTACTTGTTTGGCATGTACTAAAGCATTGAAATCATTTCTTGTTCCCATCTACAAACCTACTCAATCTACATTGGTTATGGTCTGAATATTATGCTAAATTCATAAATCTAAAGTTCAAATTTTATATTACAAGAAACTTTACTTACAGATTGCTGCTTTCTGGCCGAGTCCATGCTTTGTTTATCATGAGGTAGAGGCTGCTGTATGCGAGTCTGAAGGTCCTGTTCCAAGGAGCTCAGCTGGTAACTGACCGAGTCTAGCTTCTGTATAAACTCTTTATCAGGACCACGAGTTTTCCTTAACTCTGTATTACAAATATCAACAATATACACTTTGTTTTTGTTTTTATTTTGAGTTTCTGTAATTGTTTTTCTAAAGTTTTTTTTTTTGGAAGTTTGTTTTTGCACAATATTTATATAAGTTAGTCATATATAAATGGGTTGTAACGTTGTAGGGTAGGCAAGTGTTCCTAGATTGACTTGCTTCCCCCACTAGTAATTTGTATATGAATTAAATCAAAGAAAGAAAATAAACAATAGTTAAAATATTTTCATAAATTAAATGATAAGAGATTCTTTATTTACTGAATATAAAAATGACAAATAAAAATAATTTTTTATGATTAATGAATCTAAAAACAATTTAATATGAAAAAATATGAAAATCAAAAAAGTGAAAATTAATTATATAATAATCTATTCTTGTCTTTTATTTCTCTTTCTGGAATTTATCAGAATGTTAAAAATAAAACACTTTCTTACATACCTTCTTCGTTAACAGCAGCTGTGAGGTTCTGGAAGTGTTGATTGCATTCATTTAATCTATCTCTTAACTGCCTCATATCTCTGTCTCCTTCCCCCACCTCAGCAATCAATTTTGTAGCATCTTCATTCAATGCTCGCATCAGGGCCTCACGTCTGACTGGGTCCAGGGCCTGGAATTGAGCCAGGTCCCATCCTTGTATCAAGTTGATGGTTCCCAGCACCATGTTCTTACTCATCTTTCTCTTGCGCATTCTCAATAAACTTTGTAGGTGGTCAAATTGTATTTTTAGCCTGTAAAGGTAAATGATGCCAAAAATAATTTCATTTGATATTGATTATAGTAAACATTGTTCATTATGGTAAAATTAAAACACTGTATTACTGCATACATTAACATCAATACTCTTACAATAGTTCTAAATACTATGAGAGAATTTTCTAACTAATATACATTTTGTATTCTGTATCAATATTTTCAAAAGCTATACTATCTAGATTAACTTCCTATGTGTGTCCAATTCTCAATATTTACATTACCTCCCTTGGTCCATTCTCTACACATTGTCTGAGGTGATGTTTTTCAATAAAATTATTGATCTCCTAAAAATTCTGTACATAATATAAGTTCAATATTTTCTAAGCAAGTGTAACCGAATATATCTCATTATTTCAAAAGTACATCAAAATAATTATCAGCATTTGGAGATTTTGAATTTTTTTTTTTAATTTCACTGGATTTTTCTCACTTGGGTATTTAAACAAATTACATAAGATTTTACCTGTCAGCAAATTCTATGGCTTCATAATTAGGTGGAGGTAATAGCAGACATACTGATGGTACAAGATCTTCCTCTCCTCGCATTGTCCGCACCTGTAACACAAATTGTCATTTCATTCTTGTAAAACTGTCCATGGTCAGTGCTCAAGTAGGGTGTGAGTTGAGAGACAGAGACCTGACTCACAAGGCATTCTATCAGTAAATTTTTAGGGTTAAGTTTTAAGTCAGACTAACGCTGGAAAGATCATAAGGTGATTTTCTAGTTTTTCTGACAGATAAAAACCTTAGATGCCCCTCCATGGATTATTTCATACATGACTGAGCAGTGAGCACCAAAGTAGAATCACTGACCTTAAGTAAACTGATGAATAGTTTCGTCACATATCTGGCAGGATTCAAACCGGCAATCGTGGGAAGCACATGGTTTAAGTATACTTTTATTAGTAGGGCTTGGACACCCTTCCAACAAACACAGAAACTTGAATTCATATGAGTTAAAAGATGACTAAATGTCTAAAGGCATTTTTCAAAATCATTTAAGACTTTTAAATAAAAACAACTTAAGACATACCCTCCATCTTATTTTCTGGCTATTGTCTAAAAGTATCACTGCTTCACCTTTGTTTAGCACCATCTGAAACGGTCAAAATAATTTCAGAGTTACATACAATAAACATAAACATGAAGTGATCCAATTGTTTGTCAGGATTAATAATGTCTGGTTACTTTGGAACAGACTTTATTTTATAAATTTTTGATACTTTTGATCCATTAAACGGTTTTGATGCAGATCACATTTTTTTTTTTTTTTTTCAAAAATTATTTACCAAGATATAATTTCACCTTTTTATGAGAAATACTGCCCTGCAGTAACCATGCTTCAATATCCTTAGCATTTTTAGATATATTTTTATTTGTTCAAAGCTCTTGGCGTAAATTTGTTTGAACAAAACTTTTCTATAATGTGAAGATATATCATACTGTGCTCTTGCATAAGGAACATGTAGCAGGACTTTAGGACATAAACAATGAAGGTGTTGAATCTAGGACATTCAAAGGATACCTAAATATAATCTTTTAAAACAGCTAAACTAGAACTTACAGGGGGTTGTTTGTATATACAAAGACATCTACATCTAAGTTCAGAGAACACAGGTTGTCCTCTTTGTTTCAATGGAATGATTTCTCGACTTCTCATTGTGAGTGACGATACACGTCTCTCGTACTCCGACATCACATCTGACAGTTCCTGCAACTCCCGTAACAATGTTTGTAACGTCTCCACTGATTGGCTGTCATCACTGTAGCGGATATTTATAGAATCAGCCTGTCGTGACATCCACTGCTCACATTCTGACGCTTCTTCGAAAAACTGGGGAAAAAATAACGAGAAAATTATTCTCTTTATAGCCATTGCATTGTAATCATATGACTTACTATAATAACAAAAGTCCATTTTCAGTTTTTCCTATATATTTGAGGTGCATATCTGATCTTCAGTACAAATTTTCTATTTTCTGCAACTTTACCAAAAGGTCAAACAGAATAAGAATTGGATAACTGAAATATTACCATAAGGCATTATTTTTTTGGAAAAGTAAACATAAAAGATTACCTGATAATAGGCTGAAGCATGTTTCACGTGAGCATCTAGACACACTGACAGTTGTAGGAGCCATGACCATTGAGACTGCATTTGGGACATATACGCCTGAAATAAATCCACAAATAATTATTCACCTAATACAAAATCATCATTGTTTCCTCTCATGTAGTTATCATTTAATTCTTTTTGGTTGGGTTTTAAGCCACACTGACTCTCTTATGGTTATATGTCATTTTTCCTGCTCTATTATCCAAGGAAGCCTTCACGTTCCCTGGCATGTATCATATAAGAGAGAAGTGTGCACCTGAGTAGAAACACTGACCTGTAAGCTAGCTGGTTATAGCTTCTTTAATGTCCCTGTTGGGATTTGAACCTACAGTGGGCAAGTAACCATGACCACTCAATGGCCATAAACCATGTGTCAGAAATCAAACTAAAATAAATTCTGTATAAACTAATGCTATAATCTTCACACAGTACAAAGGCAGGACAATAAATCTAGTTGTAAATTTAGACATAATTCTTTGTTTGGTTTTCTCCACTTCAAAATACCAGGTTTGATCCGTTGAAATGAATATGAGGTTTCAAAACACATGATAACAGAAATGTTATCAACAATATGTCTATAACTTAGTAAACATACCTCAATAGTTTTGGCTGCTGGGTGTCTATCAAGGACCATGGAATTACCGCGGTCCTGTACAGAGTTAAACTGGGCCTCCCTGGCCTTCATTTCATGAAGGAGATTCTGAAAACAGTGAGCAAGTTGTATTGATGTAAACTACTGACAACTTTAATTATCTTATCAAAATTTTGAGATTTTCAAATACAACAATAATCATGTCATTATTGAGTTGTTGTTGTGTTTTTTATTATAAGATCATTTACATGCTTTCCGTTGTAAAAAATCATCATATAAATGAGCAAATGACTTAATTTTATAGGACATAACTTTATTGTTGGTTTTGAAATGGTGGTCCACCATTGGCTAATTTCAAAATTCTAAACCATCCAATCAGAAGTTTTATTTTCTCCAGCATTTTGAGACAAATGATTTGATTTTTATTGACCAATACTTTTCACAACAACCATCACACACTGGAAAGTCAGCTGATTGATTGAAAATGCATGCATGTAGTGTAGGTATGAACCTTTCTCCATTTACAAAAAAAAATAAAGATAAAAAATTGAAAAAAATCTTCAAAATAAAAAGAAACACAATTAACATAATAAAAGAACATATTCTAAAATTTACATCTTTCCATAAACCCCTCTCCTTGATGAAGCCACATAACACAAGTCAATTTCATAAGATAAAACAAATTTTAAGTATAGGTTTTCCTTAATTAACTCAGTATATTTTCCCTATAATTATCCTTTCCTTTTCTTCATTGCACAACACTCATTTTTAACCCTTACCATACTAAATTTGTAGAATGGACTCCTCCCTCATTAAATTTGGAACAATCCAATGTTTATGTGCAGGGTTTTCTTATTAAAATACTTCAATAAAGTTAAATTTGGAACAGTTCAATGTTTATGTGCAGAGTTTTCTTATTAAAATACTAAAATAAAGCAGCTAACATTGTGAAGCCTGGTCAAACTGCACAAATGTGACAGCTGACCTGGCTTTATAACTGTGACATAGGCAAGTCTGTGACACCACCAGCATTTGGGATGAAAGGGTTCATGCAACAATTCTCCTACCTATATCTTTGGTGTGGTTTTATTTCTTTTTCTTTAAATAGTGCTCAAAAGCTGGGTGCAAAGATCTTGTATGAAACAGACATTTCTTTTTAAGCAAGGTTTTCATCCTCCATAAATGTTTAAAAGTCATACTATTTTCATTGTTTACAGTTCATACTATTTTTATTGTTTAAAAGTCATACCATTTTCAATGGTTTTTACCATTTTCAATGGTTTTTACCATTTAATGGTATGTCATTCAAGGCACAATGCCTCCACAATAAACAATACATTTGTTTCTTTTCATTTCTATCTTAATATCTTAAACATCACATGTATGAAAATGAACATAATGAAGTTCATTTGTCCATGCTACCTTTTTGAAAACTTTATAATACTGAACCATTCTGCTTCATTCACATATTGGTTATAGAATATGGTGTTATTGTACACAAAATATATTGTTATTATGTATAGAATATGTTGTCATTCTGTTAACTTATTTACATTTCTTTGTTCATGCTTTCATTAATCTTTCTTAGATATACATGTATATCTTATCACATGTTTGCATTACCCAATTAAGATGTTTGTTTTTTGCACTATATTGAACAACAAATCAAGTTTTTTTTTTAAGTCTCACAAACACTGTAAAATTGATATGGCCACTATTTAGCTTTAGTGAGGGTACCTCTCCATGCATAACTTCAGACGCAACACTAGTAAGCACCTGAGTAAAACCATCAACTTTCCATAAGCTACCTGGATAGCTTCCTTACATGGAAGAATCTTAAATTCCAGGTGGGATTCGTACCCACAACAGTGAAGATTAAGAAATTTATAACATTAATCTTTACCATAAAAAATATCAGCCATGTTCACCGCATTGTTCTATCAACAACAGTGGAGAAATGGTATAATGAAACCTCACTGTAATGCAGACCTTATATATTTTTTCACAAAGCTTATAGGGATGGAATAAAAGTAAATCATACAAAGTGGCGGCATGCCTAAGTGGTTAAAGTGTCAGACTACTAGACTAGTACCGGTAACCTAAGGATCCCTATTTGCGTGGGTTGAAACCCTATCTGGTTGGTTTCAGGTGTATCTATAAGCTAATCACATCCTACACAATTGAATTAAAATAAATTCTGTATAAACCAAATCATAGAAATGAAATAATTGTATCAAGGAAGGAAACACAAACATGTGATAAGAAGAATTCAAAGTGTATTTTTTTCGTAATATTTATCATTATATAACATGCTTGCCAGTGACCCAACATTTTTTCAGTCTTTGATTCAATATGGAAACACTCATAATAATTATACTATCCAATATGATATATGACAATCAAGTATGATATATGACAACCCAATATGATAAATGACTCTTAAAAATATGCAAACAAAATTGTTGAAGCAATAATTTGACATTTCCCCATAAGGATTCCTTCACCACAGCTTTTCTAACCTGTCCGAAATTATGTCCGAAAACTGGATAGCCCTACAATTTTCACATGTCAATAACTTTCATTAAGTGTCAAAAAAGTTTTAAACTTTAATCTCTACTTTCCTAATGAATCAATATTTTATCAGGCCTACATTTGTAAAGTATTAGCTGACTTGGCATGAAATACCGGAATCAATAACCAAACAGCCAATATTGACATGTCCAAGAATATTGGACAAGAATGAGGAATGAATTCTATTTCTGAATAAGTAAGACACAATAGTAAGTTAATGTTGAAATAGTTATTTTTGTTTCTTGCTTATTTATCTCTCTCTCTATATATAATGTTAATTTATCTTAGCATGTAATGTACACTCTGAAATATACCTTGTAGAACTCATCGATTGTGGGGACGTTCAATCGACTTGAGCTCCAGTCACGCGTGACCTCCACCTCTTCTTTCTCGTTTAACCAGATCAGCTCCTGTGTCGCAGCTTGAAGGAAATCTATTAGGGACTCTAGACCCTTCACTCTCCGACTGGAGTTGTTCTGGAATTATAATTCAACAACATATAAATAGACTGTAATTAGTAAACAAGATGTCCACTAGTTGATAAATCCTCTCTGGCTATAGGAGTGAAATTCTACCATTTTAATCACATGAAAGTCAACTTTATCAACAGGATAAATATAAAAGACAACTCATCTAAACATCTTGCATATTACAGTTTGAGATTTCAAACATACAGTCATGATATTCACTTTAAAATCTCTGATTTACTATTAATTCAGATTCAGGTGCAAACTCAAAGATTTTTCATGGAATTCTTAGTTAAAACTATATCTACCTATATTGTCTTAAAATGAGTCTCCCTCATTTTAATTTGGCCAAGTACAAGTTTTTAACATATCTTAGCTATATGTCAGCAGAGCATTCCATTTCTGGATGGCTACTGCCAACTTCCATACTTTGAACCCTCAATGGAGGTCAAATACCACTAATCATAGTGTCATCAACTAAATCATTAAATATACAAAACATATGATTACTTACACTAAGTAAGGAATAGGCCACTTCTACCTTGGACAGCCATTCTGTGTAAAGATCTTGCTCATCAGGGGACAAATTTCTCTGTAATAAACGATTAAACTTTATAAAATATTGTTTCTCCACTTCAAACTAGTCATTATAAGTGACTGCAGTTACCTCCCCTATACCAGTCACATAGCCATTACAAACCATTCATGACAATTGGCAAAATTTGAATACTACAACAGTGCTGGCAATTCATTTGTAAAGTAGAACCTTTAAACTGCCATAACCTAGCCAAATAGTTTTATTGCATGAAAAAATCCCAAGTCAATGTCACAATTCAAATCCACTTTAATAAAGGGTATGTGATATGAATTCAAGGAATGACCTTGACCTTTCACCTGCCTTTGCCACCAGTACAAAGTATTTCCGTGCATTCCAACCAGGCTCTATATACTATAGGTACCTTAATATTAATACATGCATTTCAATATTGAAATCCCTTACAAATTATATAGACTGTTCCAAATTCAAGCTGGGTAGATCTTTTATATAAATTCACCAGGTTATTGGTTAAACCACTTGAATGCAAAGACTGCCATTTTTTTTTTAAACACAAATTCACATTGTTCATTCCAGTTAAACAAATCATTTTACACTGCATCTACTTATCTATCAAAAGGGCAAAGGCAGTTTGATAAAAAACATGTTTTAACATGAGATAAAACAATCCCTGTTAAATACATCGGGCATCAGTTTGATGAACAAGTTCAAATGCAAATTTGACAGTAAAAGTGTCAGCATGAAATGGTATTAAATTGTTATGTTTCACCAATTAAACTTTAAAAACTGTAAAATAAAACTTTTATTTCACTCTGCATGTTAGATTTAAATAAAAGTTTATTCATACCAAAATACAAATGAATAAACAAGATAAATTTTCAAGGCTATTAACTGAAGGTACATCTCAACACAAAAGTAATGAGCCCTTCTTTTTATTTTTTTCGATCATAAATCATCCTGATGTTTTTCTTGTAATATAAAATATTGAACACCTTTTATATTTTTTTTATTTAGTATTTGTGTGTACTTATTGTATACCATCAATAAGAAAAATCTATTTCTATTTTGACATTCTGTTCACATTGCTCTATCAAACTGTTAAAGCAGCACACATCCAAATGTACATTTTTTAATTTATAATTTATAAAGTATTCAAAATAGCAAAACTGTTGTCATGTGAACAAAGAGAATGGTTTCAGATATGCATCACAAAAATAGCCTTTATTGTGCAAAATTAGTCCTTACTCAGAAACTGTGCACAAAAGAAAACATCATTTTGAAATATTATATTCAGTTATATCTCGACCAAACAAGAGGAAAAACATATACAATGTAGATGCTAAAATAAATGATAATTTCGTTTCATAAGCTCTTAATAAAGCTCATTAAATTTTGATTTATTAAATTTACGTTACTAATCTGGTGATGTGCAGCTTTAAAATTACTTCTCTATTACATTCTGGAAACATTCATTCATACAATTTCCAGTAAAATATGGTCAGTTATCTAGTAATGTTCAGATTTATCGTTACTTCACTGTGTTCGACCAATACGACCATTTTTAACATTTTCAAAATTGATAGGGTAACCAATACGACCATTTTTAACATTTTCAAAATTGATAGGGTAACCATTTCTAATACTTACTCTATCATTTATACACTTGTCAATTTCCTTTTTGAACGCTACAATTTCTGCGTGTTCATCTTGGTATGCCTTAAAGTTTTCCTGGGCACTTTGTGCATCCATACCATAATCCGGCATATCCATTGCTAATTGTTTTGCCTCGATCCACTGTAGGCAATGTTGCACATGTCTGAACGATGGGTTATTTTCTACTAGTCGTACTTCTGTGACGACTTCACGGCGCCGTGTTGTTGTTATTCCTTCTTCAACATAGGATTTTGAAAGAAGTTTTTGTATCACATTGCTAAAAAGTTCTGTGCGTAACTGAGAGACCCGTAATCTTAAAGCCGACACTCTGAAAATAAAAGATAATTGATGTTCTTTAAAATAATCATTCTCAAGAAACAACAGAAAGTTCCTATTTTAGAGAAAATCATTTCCTTGCCTTGCATTAAAAGGAATATAATTTTTTTCATAACATGAAACCAGAACTTCATGCCTAATTAATCAACTCAGCACTGTTCAGTACTTCATAAAATACTAATTTAACTATTTTGGTTACTTTAATATTACATATTAAAGGTACATATCTTAAATATAAAAAAAATATATTTTTGGAAAAACTAACCAAAAAAAGGGCCCTTGTTGACTTAAGAAATGAAAGAAGTAAATACTTTAGATAAAAGTCTGCCTACATATTCAATAAATTGAAGTAAAAACTCCCCATTACCTTTTATAAATATTTTCGGAGTTTGCGTATCTACCATCTTGAAGGGCTTGCGCATCCCTTAACAATGAATGAACGTTATCTTCAATAGTTTTCAAGGCTCGTTCTAATGCATCACAGTTTCGCTTGGCTTCGAATGGGTGTAAAGTCTCGGCCCTACGTTCCTCATCTTGAATACGTCTCTCAAGGTCGTTAAGACTATCTTCGCTATGTTTTGATTCTCGGTGTAATTTTTCAGCTAATCTTTGCAATCTCTCTAATCTGTAGAAATATTAAATCGTTTATTAATTGCCAATGACAAATTCGAAACTCTAGCCACTTTACAAACACTATAAACAAGAGCTGTTGATAGGACAGTGCGCTAGACTATTCTTAGCACTTGATAGTAAAATAAGAGCCTAGCTAATGTAGAATTTTTTAAGTTAAAAGAAGGCCATAATTCTGTTGGAGTTACACACCTGACTATTTCCTGCTGAATGGCCATTTCTCTCTCCTGTTGGACATGTTCGAACCGGTTCCACAACCGGTTTATATTGTCTGGGTATAATTCATCATCAGAACCGAGGTGTGAAGCACCAGTACTCTGTAATAGAAAAAATAAATCTATGTAGGTAAATATTTTAAAACGTCATATACATTTTGTGCTCTATGTAGAAATTGACATGTTACCCAAAAAATGTTCATTGTTATTTACCAGTAGTTCTTACACAAGTCTGAAATTGTTTTAACTTCATAAATTGTCAATTCAGTCCATTTCTACATTGGCTAAATATCGCAAGTGACTAATTAGGACAGGTAAAAAACAAAATCTTACACTGGAAGATATCTTTGGCATCCTTTTAATCTTCAAGTTATAATGAATTAAGTTAAAAAGCAATATTATTTCATTTATAATATTTTATACTTGGTACCCTTATACAAAATTCTTTTCCTTTCAATACTACAATTGTCAAAACTTTATTTATCAGAAGAAAACAGTAACTTCTACAAACAATACTCCCCTGTTCCTTCCCAAGGGCAATTACGTATCTATTTTTAGAAATTCTTGAAATGATATTGGCATTGTTTGAGCAAGATAGTATGAAATAAAAAGTAATAATGGATAAACATAAACCAGACATCATAACAAATGCCAAAAAGGTTTTTTCCCTATACAATACCATGCATGACCAAGCAGTCTACTGATAACAAAATACTTTCTATTTTATTATGTTCAATATGTTTTCTTAGGAAAAGATATTTTAAGAACAACAGTACAATGTATATAAATGCTGATTGATAGAATAGTTTTATATCATTTTATTAAATATCTTTTATCTCTCTTTTATTTCATTTTATTTTATTGAATATCAACCTTTGTTTTGAAGGTGTGGTTGTAAGGGTTGTCATGATGGTGATAAAATGGGTTTCTGAGAATACCTGACAAACATTAAAATATTGTTTGTTTTGTTTTTCTTCTTTTATGCTGATATAAGGACCATTTTAATAATGACTAATATTTCAAAGCCTCTTTCACAAAAATACTGAAGCAAATTTGGTTAAATAGGCCATTAAATTAGTTTAATACTACGAAAAACACACAGACACACAGAATGTCTGATATATTTGTGTTCCATCAATAAATTACAATATAGAATAGTGTGTTTATATAACAGATGTGCTCACTAAGGTGAGATGATCTGAAATCAATATCCCTGTCTCTCCCAGCACTCTTTGATCACTCAAACAATAACAGTTTTACTTTCTTCATCCTATCCCTCATTGATAAAATCATTAATTTCATCATTTACAAAACATATATATATTAACAGTATTGCCATGTAAACAGTATTGCCTGTAGTCATATGTTCATATTAATAAAACAAGTTGCTTCACTTTATTACAATTTTCCTCATATCTCGAATGTTGTTATATTTAATTACTGTTCCGTATATTTGTAGATAAAATATATAAAATAGTTTCGATTCGTAATAAAAAGCTATCAGTGAAGTATATCTACAACAGAAATATTGTATCATTATTTTGTAATTATCGAAACTTTATGACAAAATGGTAAAATACCATTAACTGTAAGGCTCATAAATTGTTTGAACTTCTTCACTTTAACACTTTTTATATTACTTTTCATAGCTGGTTTGTTGTAATTCATCCCTAAACTTTTTTTTTTTAATTTTAAATATTAGAAGTATTATCCTCATTGTCAAGATTATATGGCATCTTCCAAGTTTACTTGTAGCAGAAGACACACAAGTATGACCTCTTGCCGTCTGCATGCAATATTTCAGGCATGAGCCGGTTCCCTCACTACAACTATAAATGTAAGGACAGAACTTTTAAGAGGCAACCTATCATAAAAAACTAAGGTAAAAACGGACAACAAAGGAGGACAACCAACTTTCTGTAGGGTAGCTGGATAGTTTCTTTGCTCAAAAGAACTTTACTTGGCTAATGACAGAGATAATGGGATCAGAAATGAGCGACGTTGACCAATTTTCTACAGAAAAGTGCTCCCCTGATAAAACCTATTAATGCAATTTTGTACCAACATTTACTTCTACTAAAATACTATTTTTGATACTATTTGTGTAACGAAATAAAAAAGAATCAACAGTAAAAATCAATGAAAATCGCTCTTTGGACAAAAATTAATTAATTGGTTATTCAAACAGATCGATCAATAAATAATGAAGCTGCTTTGTTTGATTTTCTCATTGTCAACTTTAAACAAAAACATGAAAGAACAAACATGTCATTAGAGAAACCAATTTCTGTAACTTGATGAGACTTGGTGTAGGAGACTTATCATCAGTCTATACATGTAGTTAATGAGCTTGATACATGTATTTGTATCTGTTTTGGTCAATGTTGTTTACATCGTGAATCTATATAAACTGTTCGCGCCTGTATCTAATTGTTAATTTAGCAAGTCTTTATAACACAAATGAGGTCAATTCAAAATATATGTGCGACCATGCAATACCACTTTTATGGAGTCACAAAATCGGCATGGGTATGGCATGTATATCCTGTTTTATTATTCTACATTGTAATCAATGTTCTTGCTTTTATTTACAAGTTTCATTATCCTCTAGGACTGCTGGTGGCAGTCTGATTTTACTAATGCTACCAGTACAGACTAAACTCAGCCGGTACTTCTATGTCATCTTGGATGGCAAATGCCCAATTTTGTACTTTTACTGGTTTAAGAAAATACTATGATTGGAATATAAGCATTTTGGTGTATTTATCAGTTTGAGAAATTGGGTATTTTGGTAGTTTTATTTGCTTGGAAAAAGTACCTTTTTCTCATATTTTTACCTATTACTCTTTTCCTTTTCTTCTCTTTTTTTGAGAACATTTTATTCTTTGCAAATGGGTATTTTTGTATCTTTTTAATAGCTTGTGAAAGTCCCTGAAATATTACCATCTGGTGAATGGGAAATGAAGAGCTACAAATTGATTCCTTATATGTTGTAAGTTATTTATTTAACTGCCATATAAAGACCATTATAAACATGAATTTAAACATGGGGTATTTTCATTACAACAAATGTGTGCACAGTAACATCTGTCCAATGAGAAATCAAGCACCATTTTATTCTCATAAATATTAAAAGCAAGACATTTGCACCATTACTAATGGGGGACACTCTCGTACTTCTTTAAACAAATAATGTTTATGTTTATGAATATGAAATATGCATTCAGTATTGAATTTTTCTTATGTTTAGTTTCAAGTAATTTGAATAACATTAAGTCATGTGACAAATTGGGCACAAGAAGACATCTGAGTAGCACCAACAACCATTTGTAACACAGCTTCATTCAAATTGTCATTACTTTGGTTTACTCCTTTGTATTTTCATGTATTCAACACTTTAGGATCAACAAGTGAAATATAACTTTGTATATCACTAAAAGGATTTCAATATTTAACAGCATAGCATAAGAAGCTCACACAGTGGATGTGACAGTCACTAGATTGTTGTAAGATTCTCCAACAAGTATAATTACTGGTATATAATATAAATGACAAACCTGAATGTCGTCGAAAAGTCTCAATGTTCTTTTCCGCATTTCAAGTCGAGGGGGGACGTCTTCAATTTTAAATCTATGTAGGTCTGACAACAATGACTGGAATACAAAAATACAACAAAAACTGTCAACATAAACAATTAATCATGTCAATTTTCATCTAATATTTAGTGCAAATTTTTACTTTTTTTCCTCATTTTAAATTACACTTAAAACTGCATTATTATACCCGGGGGATTAGCAAGAAACAAACAAACAAATATCACATGTGACAATGTCATTGAAAGATATACTTATTGCTGGTGGTGGTGATGGTGACATTAGTGTATAAATAATTACTTTCATTTTCATTCAGTGGTAAGGAAGTTGTCATATATAACGTTACCTTCATTTTTCAATGTGGGTGGAAGAGGAGAAGTTGTCAGTCAAGTATTAATCACTTTCATTGCAATAAGTGGGGAAGTTGTCAAATACTTACCTTCATTTCAATGAGAGTGGTGGGGAAGTTTCTCTGTGAGTGCATCATAATCACATCTTGTAACCATGTGACCAGGGGGACGGCTAACTCTTTGTATTCATCTATCTTCAACTGTCTTTCCTAAAATGAAAATAAAACAACATTATTCACATTATTCTCATTTCATGTTATCATTATAAATGTTCCTACACTGCTAACAAATATATTTGTATTTCCAAACAAGATATTATGTAACCATGTACCATAGGCAGCAATGTCACCTAGCTAAAAAGAGGACAAGAATAAGTAAAATGCTCTATGGGTTTTTTTTGTTTTTTTTGTTTTTCATTTTTAATTCTTTTTCGGGGAGGGGGAAGGGGGAAGGAGGGGGGGTATTGACTGACGGATGGGGTCATAAATTATATCTTTAACAGTAATGAGGTACTCTGCATCTTGCCCGCCACCAAGCTGCTTGCTTCCACTATAGTTGTCAATCTTATCATGGTTAAAGTAGATTACTGGCCCTTAAATAGGGGAAAAGCTTGTACTTTACATGGGCATTCTGTTCTTTAATATGTTAAAGCACATCTTCAATATTACACATTTATTCACATTATTGTTAAGAAGAACACCAATTCAGTCAGTGCTATATAAAACTTTACCGAGTCTCACGGCCCAAACTTTTCTCTAACACATTATTCAGGATAATAATCATGGCTTTTATTGTTTCATATAAATGTCCAAAAAACACCAACTTGAAATCAAAATCAATCTGATTGTCTTCAAAGGTCATTTAAATTGTAAGTTAAACAAAGAGATTACTGAAAAGAAAGGGGGTGGACACTGAATGAACAACATCATTTTATCTCATAATCATTAATTTTTTTTGCCCATTTAAAACATTGACACTTCAATAATTACAAAAGGTCAGAGATCTATCTGGTATGTTTATTGAAAATATAGACAAATTATTAACTAGTTGTAACCAATTCATTTAACAGCGTCTAGCCTGGAAACCACAAAGTCACAAAGGCATCTCAAATTTGTTTTACGTGGGAGTAAACTCATAAGAGATTAGGCTTTTAATATAATAGAATAACATTGACAAAAATGTAGAAGTTTAAATGACATACTTTGAAGGGCTTTCAAACAAAGCCAAAACTAAACTTATAGTTATAAGTCTAAAGTTAGTAGTTCCAGTATTTTGAAGGGATCTACTACAGTAAATAACATTTACTACAATAAAAAAATCCTTATAAATATGCTGTTTAAGGGATCAAATAGAAGACAGCATAACCTTGAAATGGAATGTGAGCATATTACACAGCATTTATGATTAGAACTGTCAATGCTAGAAATGATATTGATGTATATGTACATGGAGTGTTAACAAGGCATTTCCATATTTGAGCAATGTGACCTAGTTTTTGACCCCAGGTGACCCATATTCAAACTTGACCTAGAAATCATCAAAACAAACTAGTTTTTCATCTGAGATGACCCATGTTCGAACTTCTTTGAGCAATTACTTATAAAAGAATCCTGACCAACTCTGATGACAATTGAGTCAAAAATGTGACCAATAGAGTGTTAACAAGGTTTTTCCATATTTGGGCATT
This sequence comes from Ruditapes philippinarum, assembly GCF_026571515.1. Classification (NCBI taxonomy): domain Eukaryota; kingdom Metazoa; phylum Mollusca; class Bivalvia; order Venerida; family Veneridae; genus Ruditapes; species Ruditapes philippinarum. Next base: position 298,777 of record NW_026866259.1, on the reverse strand, counting down.
GTGACCTACTTTTGGACCACAGGTGACCCATATTTAAACTTGACCTAGAAATCATCAAAACAAACGGAGATTACCCATGTTCGAACTCATCAGCATCCTGACAAAGTTTGATGATGATTGAGGAAAAAATGTGACCGCTTGAGTGTTAACAAACAAATGTGGACGGACAACAGACAACGGACATTCTATGATCCTAAATGCTCACCCTGAGCAAGCTCAAGTGAGCTAAAAATCATTATTAATTCTGACTACCAGTTATATATAAAATGTCTAGACTTGATGAAAATTCACCAAAAACAGTGTCCTGTAAAAAAGTCATGTCTGGAACTACACTGTTGTTTCAGTGCTGACAAAAGATGGTCAGAAAACCAGCAGATGGCATTTATAAACAATAAACATCATAATTTTATTCCAAGGACATGTATTTTTTAATGACATCATAAAATCAGGTATAAAAGTAAAATACTAATATCACTGATACTTGATAGTTTGATAGTTATTATACATTGTACAATACTGTATTGGAAAAGTACACAGCTGTAAAACCTATATTGGATGAGGCACTAGAACAGTTTGATAAGGGTTTTGCACCTGTGTACAAGTCCAATAGAACTAGTATTGTTTACAATGTTTAATGACCTCTTTATTTCACTTCACCATTTTTTGACATTTTGACAGAACTTTATTACTCCAAATACAACAAGGATTTAAACTCTCAAAAAATGAAAACAAGGCTATATGGAGTCTGATATAGATTTGATGTGAACCTTTTAGATGAAATGAAAACAAGGCTATATGGGGTGTGATATGGATTTGATATTGACTTTTTGGACTCTGGAATTGAGGAGAGATTGGATCCAATAATGATTTCTATTAATTGGTACATCACATGGTGCAAGTGCTGAAAGTGCATTGGTTATACTTTATAAGGTGTGGAATAAATTGATGTTTTGTCCGATATTTATATATCATTGATATGATTTGGACTGAATCAATGACATCTTTAGCTATGATAGTAGTAAACAGACAATATAACAGTATGTTTAACAGCTCTACTCATGTTGCGATGGCAAAATAACATAAATCTACACATGACTTCAAACTCTACATGTGTTGTGACAATAATTTGTTCTATATGTGTTATGATTATAATTTACATGTGTTGAGGTAACACTTACGTTATCCTTGAGGGACTGTTCGACGGAGGGGACGTCCGGGAACACGTCATACAAGGATGACACGTATGTAATGATTGACTTCTCGTCTGGTTTTGGCACATCAACATCTAAAAATAGTAAATGCACATTATAATTTTACATATACAATAGATTCAAATAAATAATAATTTACTCAAAAATACATAACCATTGGAAGAACTGAAATTCAAGCCAAAATATTTTCAAAATACAAAGACATCTACATCAAATGTGCTTTACATTTGAAATATTTTTAATTCTAAACAATAGATTTGTGATGTATGGTTTGACTTTATTTCTAAAGTACAAAATCTGTCTTCTTTTTTTCATCTAGTAAAAAATTCAGTGTTGCCGATCAAAAACAACAACAAACAAAAACAACATTCTTGTATGCCACCTTAAACTTTGATAATGTAAGTCTTCATCTGTTTTTAAGACCCTCACTGTTGCGTTAATTCAATGAATCTACACATTTTAATAGAAATTGAGCCATTAAATTACTCAAATTTGAATCTAATTGACCCAGCTTTAAATGCCATTTACATAAATTATGATAATTAGCAAAATTTGGGGAAAAAATAAGAAAAATTTCTACATTTCAGAAACATGCCATTTGTCGTCTGCTCTAGAATTTATGTTTGTTTCAGCAAAAAAATTTACGTGTTTATTATCGTAATCAACTATCAATCATTCTATAAGGTAATTTACCTATTTAAACAAAATACTGATTCAAAATACGTGCATTTAAACATCCCCTTAATGATTTTAAAGAAAATAAAATTATTGATTATTTTTTCGACAAGTCAAGGTCTGTTCAAAAATAAATTTTATTTTAATTTGAGTCCTAAGTTAGGCTAAGTACCAAAATCATAAATGAGAACCTAAATATTTTTTGTCATTGACCTTACAGTGAAATATAATTGCTCCTGTTAAGTATATGCAGTGCTACCAATTAGCCACATAAAATAATGGTAGAAATAGGAAAGTATCTGGCAGTATTCTTACTTATCTTGTAATCAACAAACAGCAGACGCCCACTTTAAAGACATTAAATTGTTCACTGTTTCTCTGAAACCATAGCTACCTTATTCCAATGAATAAGAAACTAAGTAAAACTAAATATTCAATCAATTGTACCAATAGTATTATCTAAATAATTAATATGACCACTTTCTTTAGCAATAGTAACCTTTTTTATAATCTCGAAATCAAGATGTTATCACAAGAGCTGTGTTGTTATGTTCTAAAGGGCGTATTGAGCGTGGTAATTGCTGAATCTTGAAAAGTTCAATATGCTCTGAAGTATGTACCCCCTTGAGATTACAATAATACTGTCTCTCTGTCACATATGAGTCATATTCTGACAATTATATAAACAGAAATACTCATCTGGCCAATTAATTATTTGTTTTCCCCCATTTTCTTCCTTTATGGATGATAGTTATAAATACAATATTGATAACAGTTATGTTGTGGAAACACTTTATATTGGGTTATACCAACAGTAACTGCAGACAGATTTTTCAGTATTATACCAATGAAATACATTCCACCCTGACCGGTCAGGGTGAAATGTAATGTAGCAAAGGGGTCAGGGTGGGGCGTGATGTGACACAGGGGGTCAGGGTGGGGTGATATGTTGCACAGGGGGTTAGGGTGGGGTGTGATATGGCATAAGGGTTCAGGATGGGGTGTGCTGTGCCACAAGGGATCAGGGTAAGGTGTGATGTGCCACATCACTTTTGTGCCACAGGTGGTCAGGTGATGTGGCACAATCAGTATGTATATCATAATACAGATTTCTGAGCAAAACTTAAACTTCCTCCGACTCTCCATGGTGGAGGCTAAAAGACTATATAAACGTCACAAAAACTTTTCAGTATTAACCTGTGCCCAGTACATAACTACCAGATAGGTCTTTTAATTAAATAATGACTCTTGACCAGTTTTTGCTATTTAACCCTTTCCCCCATGAGCATATTGTGGAAAATGGCCGTTTTCACTGAAAAGCCTCCTGTTACAAGTTCAAACTGCTATGAAACTATGAAAAATGCTTCAATACTAATCAAACTTGGCACAAATGTTGACTGTACCATTGCCTTTGTAACGACATGCTCAGTCTTAAATTTCCTGTTACCATGGCAACGAGGGGGCATCTCAAAGTTGCCCAAAATCACTATTTTGCCTCGATTTTTTCCATCAAAATTTATTTCAAAGTGCTGCAACTTCTCAAGGGATTGAGATAGAGTCAAAGGCTTTTCAGCGTTGGTTACACGTTACATTATGATCGACCTGGGGTCATTTTTAGCCTCTCACAAGTCCAAAATTTTCTTGGCGATGAGGGGGACTCCGCCCCCCTTCAAACCCCCCTAACAGAAGGGGGCACATCCCCCTTCTGGCAACCCCCTGATGTATCTTTTGGATAGGGGGCGGCGCCGAAAAAGTGCTCAATTTTTTTAGCAACATTTCTCAAACGAAAACATGTGTTTGGGGCCCAAATAGGACATTTTTTCACTCTTTGAGGCCTAAAAAAGGGGGGGGGTCGAAAGTGCGTTGTTTCGCGTATATATGGGGTAAAGGGTTAAGCAGATTTTGATTATATCTACAGTAATTTTGACTATTTCAACAATAAATATATCTAACAATATTGAATTAATCCCCTGTAATATTAGCACATATTCATCTTTGTATCAATTATGAATTGTAAATTACCCTTCTTCAAAATATTTTCTTTTCACCCATAAAACAGCCCATCCCTTTTTAATTATGTAACTTTAATCAAGGTTAGTTCAGCCCCCCACTACCCATTCACATATTCAGGGAGGAAATATTGTAAAATAAACATTATTTTTTTGAAATGTAATTTACTCTTTTTAATAACTTTAACCAGATACCATTAAATTTTGTCAATGCATACAAAATATAGTTTCTGTCCCAGAGCATCTTATTCAATCATATTTTTTTTAATTATATAAACTTCTCAAATTTCCGACTTTTTTTACTATCGCCCTTTAACAATCATATCTATCAAGGCTACTGATCTATATACATACAATCTTCAACCTACTCTATAAAAGAAGCTTTTATTATTTCATACCCTGATGAATTTTATATTATGATTTGTTACGGGCCGACGAACAACAAAATCGCGGTCTTTCATACACATATTTATGTTATATATGAATGAATGAAGTAAGTATTTTATTCATGCTTTGTAGTTTGTTTTTTAATTCCGTGACCTCAACAGGTTATTAATCGGCATTTAACTCCGTTTTCACGCGGAGATCAAGACGTATTACGGTCAAATGAAGAAAGTTTAAATACCATCTGTTACCAAGTTTCCGAACTGGTAAAGTGTCAAATATAGACCAAACTATGTTTCTTACCATCAACAAATATTTAACCAACTCCCTCCCAAAGAAAGTTGGGCAGATTAAGTATTAACACACCAAAACCGTTGAGCTGATATCATGTCCTTCTAGGTTACTGGTGGTTGAATACTTAAGATGGACACATGGACACCACATTAGAACCACTTTTATAAACCGTCATTAAGCTAGCTAGTACAACTAAAACAATGCATGGTTTCGCGCAGAATGCAAAGCCTACAGCGAAACTGAACCTATGTTGTCAACTAGATGCCCTACATAAAATTGTTTATAACGTACCTTCAGGGTCAAGCAATCTTGTGACCCCAAACTCCCTCTCCGCTGTAGAGAAGGCTAACTCCAGGTTCTGTCGGTTAGACTGCGTCTGAACCCGGCGAAAATCTATCAAGTCAGGTCTGAAAATATAATAATTAATATATCAATTATGAAACCTGTTGTTTTAGGGGTTTTTTAGGGAACATTTATTATAAACACCACTATAACAGCCTCTAAAGATGACCAGGATAAATCAAAACCTTCCAAAATCTGGTTGCGAAGAAGAATAATAATGCTTAAGTACTTAAAACAACATCTACTTAAGTGTGCAATATGAAAACTGAAATCCTTACATTTAAAAGCTTTTAGAAAGCATTTATCACAAAAACAGCAACTATGCAAAATAACAAGATCTCAGACAAATGGCTCAATAAACAACAAAAGCAACCAAAAAACAAATGGTCTTATAAACAACCATAAAACAAACAAAACAGACAAATGCAGACTTTTCTTGCAAGAAAAGGTGGAACATTTCAAAAAGCCTTACTAAAATGCAAAAAATTTATTGAAATTTGTGATAAAATATTTTAGCAAGATTGTGATAACAATTCACGCCATAGCTGTGTGCTATAAGCCTAATATAATTACTGACTTGACAAGAACTATACAAGATTATTATAGAAGTGTATAAAGAAATAGAAGTAGTAATGGAACTTAAAGGATTAAGGTGAATGGCCCTAGATCTCAGTCATACTATTATAGTACTACAATCAAGGCATTTAAATTGTTACATTTGGCACTCTTCCTAAATACAAAACTTTCAGACTATGCAGTAAATGGATTAACCTACTGCAGCCGAAAGTTTATTACCCTTTGCTTCCAGTAAAGAGCTATGCCATGCTACTGTGACATTCACACAGTTTGACCAGGCTCTATATTGTTGGCTGACTAGCCTTGAGATCCCTGTAACTGATAATCATCAGTTCCAAATATAGAAGTAGGACAAGTCCATTACAAAAATTGAGCAAGGTCAGGGTTACGATTAAACTTGTTACAATAAACATTGTAACAGTAGCATTATTTTTCATAATATCTAAATCTACAAAACTTGTCAAGAGTACTTGATTTAATCCTCTACCAGTACTTTTAAAATCTATAACACATTACAACAGTCATCAATTTCAAAAAGTGTTCCCAATAAGAATGTTTAAATTACTTTATTTTCAATTGAAAGAGTTTATTTCTGGTTTATTTCTGTGAGAGTTTGTTTGAACTTTAATAGCTTTATTGCTTTTTTCCCAAACATAAATGGGCCTTTAGTTCATTTAAGCATTATAAAATTCATTGGTGCAAACTTGACCCTTACTTGACACGAAACATGCAAATGAGATAGGTAAATAATATATTTAATACAGCAGTGCAATATCCAGTACTAAACCATTTAAGTAAACACTAATACATGTGCAAGCATAAAAATGATGTTCATTTATGACTACTGAAAATTTTGTTTAATACAATTAAGTTTCATTTCAAAACAAAAACAAATTTGGAGTATTTTTTCTTTAAGATATTGTTATTGCACAAAGATCAGAACATATTCATTTTAACATTTAAATAAAGGGAAGAGCTTTTTGCATAAAAATACTTCAATTAACATATACACACTGTATAAAGTCATGTTCAAGACATTCAAACTAACACAAACATTTGCCTTTCACAACTCTTCCATACCTCTTGGAAACAAAACAAAATGGAATGACATCAGCATTTTTTTTACTCTTGATTCAATATAAATTGTATGAAATGACTTGCAAATGGTGCCACACTTATTCTTGCAGTTTTCTTTATTGATATGTGCTAAAGCCTAGTGCAAACAATTTTGGACCAATTTGACTCCAGTCTTAATCACTGTTCCTCTTACTACATCAAATTTCTACAATAAAACCTTTCAATGTTTACAAAATGCACAAACAATATGTCTGCTAGTACAAAGCAGAAGACCAAAATATTTGAAGCAGACGTCAAATCTGCAAAATTCTCAGCAGATATAAAAACATCTGACAGACACATACTTGAACCTATACCAAACATTATGTCACATAAGCCTATCAAAATCTGATAACAACATTATAAAATTCCTCTCAAAACATCCAATGATACTAAAATATGATAAAACAATCAAGTGCACAATCATGATCTGCTTGATTGTGCATCAAAACAAAATCCTGACATTAATTTAATCAAGTGCATAAATCAAATCTGAAAACATAATATTTTCAAAAGATGTCCACTTCAGATAAATTACTTCATAGGAAAGTGAAAATGTACATATAATAAAAATAGTAAATAATATCTTGAAATAAAAGAAACTGTTGCAGGTAAACCTTGAATGATATTCAGCCCTGCAAATCTTGTAAAAAGCTTATACAAGTAATGATGCCACATCCAATATTTTTTCCCTTTTTTCTAATAAAGTGCACCAATTATCCCATCACGCATAGAAATCAGACAAAATTGAATCAAGCACATCTTCTGATGAAGAGTCAGGTAACATGATTGTTATTGATTCATAAGAAAAGTAAAAAAACAAGGCTGCAATAACAATATGACATTGCAAAATTGATCATTGTATTAAATGTTAAGTTGAACAAAACCATTCACATATTTAGTATTTAGATCAAAAAACACTAAATGAACGTTAACTCTGGCAGATTCTGATGGACTCAAGTACTATCAAAGTAAATATAACCCATTTTCCTTTAATAGACAATCTATTTACACAGGATCTGTGACAATTTTGTCATTGAAATGTTAAAATACCTTATATAAACCATATAGTACTAGAAAATACCAATAAATGGCACATAATGCCTTACAATCTCTAAATGTGACATCCACCTAATGGGTTTTAAACTTAATGCCTAGTTTGATATAATCACTACAGGCTTAATCAATTTGTTTAGAAGGAATACTGTCAGTTAAAACCTTATTTCTTAAATTAAGACAACACAGAAACAGCTAGCAATGCTTATTCAGTTTTAATGGACTAATTTTTATCTTTGAAAATACATATTTTATTTTTTTCTCCAATTTGTTAACTAAATTCCAAATCAATATAGTTCTGCCAAAGTTGGTTATTGTCAAAAATGTGTCCAAGCTTGTTTTTGTTTCAGACCAGAACAATATTCATCATCTAGATGGCCATTCAGTATATATAATATACAATAAAAGTCTCACCTATTTCTATGTAAAATGGAGAGGAAGGCCTTGCCATCCTGCCAGCTCTTGTCAAAGTCTCGAACTTGAACTCCTGGGTAACCATCTGTGGTGCGCCGGCTCCATAATAACAGTGCCTCTTTGGCCGAGATGTCTTCTGGCTGGCCGGGAACAACCACATCCGAAATCTATAAATATACAAGAACACAATGTCCCTTGAATATCATACTGATATATACCATATTAACATATCACATCTATACTGACATATGTACTACAGATATTCTATGATAATTTGACAATCTAATTTGAACTTGATAACACCTGGCAGTAACATGCACTATACACCTGTACAACAGAAGTCTACTTTAAGGGCTGTATGATAAACTGGAATTCTAACAGTCAATTTTTTTAAACAAACATCACAGATAGGGAAAGGCAAATTCTCTTATTTATCTTTTTTAAAATGGAAGTAGAGTATTCATAAATTGACAAACATAGAAGAAAATGCACCAAATTTTCAGAAAATGTTTTTTCAATTTTTCGAAAAATTTGACAAATGTGAAAGGAATAATTGCACGATTGAGTTTTGTTTTGTCAAGTCTAGATTTTCTTTCCAATGAAAGTGCAGATCGAAATGTTTTCAAGTCCGTTTCAAGTCAGGCTGAACTATCAGATACTGATATTACATTAGCATGACCATATATCCAAATGTCAAACCTACTTATCATCCTTGAGATTATACAGTAGAACAAAAGACATGCAGTCAGAAATATGGGCCTGCGTGATTTACCTGTAATCAGTAACTATCTTAACATTGCATGCAATGTGCATTATACTTGTTCTTGTGTCAGTATTTTTTTATAATGTACACACCCTGTTATTATTACTTGAAACAAGATAATTACTGTCCGCTTTACCAGACAAAAATACAATGCCATACCATGACATATCTGAACTCCATTTGATTCTATTATTTTACAGGGTTTAAAGCTATATCTATATCTTATAAAATATTTCATTAAAATTATCAACAGTAAAATAACATATTGCTTTCATAATCTATATTATGGGCGATTCTCAAAGGAGTTGTAACATAAGAGGTGTCTTTTATATAACACAATTTATTGTACATAAACAGAATAAAATGTTTCGAAACAAAATATTATTTTAAGGATTATATCCGTATCTCAATGATTTCATCCATACGCTATTCACTTTTAAGGCAATTTACTAGTTTCACCTTTCAGGCAATTAAGCATTTAGGAAGTTTTTTCTTTAAATTTATATAGCAGATATATAGCTTTATACACTTTAAAATGGTATCATTTAGCAAAATGCTTACTTATTTCTCATAATTAATCAATAGATTCTCAGCTCTTTCGTAGCAGAAACTATGTAATTTTTTCAAATATTTTCTTATGGTAGGCGCTGAGGGATTAAAAAAAGAGTTGATTTTGAGTCACATTAACACTATACAGGTCAAATGGGGACTTTACTGCTGGAGGATCAGACCTGACAGGTGCTTGAAATAAAGTCAGTTCCATCTCTATGTTAGCTACCTGTAGCTCCCTCAAATCAAGGAACCCTATGTCTTTTTCAAGATTCAAACCCACACCAGTGAAGGGAACATGAGTCAAAGTTAGATTCTTTAACCATTTCACCAAATAGAAGGTCAGCAACTTTAACCATTTAACCACTAAAGGCCATGGTGACAATGAACAAGAATGTCAATCAATCATTGAACTAATATACAGGTAACTAAAAATATATCAGTTATGACTATTTATGACATAATATACAACATAACTGATAACTAAATATCACTTTTCTATAATTATATAATCATTTATGTCTATTTCAGTCACAATATGCCAACAAAGAAATGCAAAGTTAACTTAACCTTTCCCTTGCAGAATTTGTGAAAACTTTGACAATTTGAGCCTGATTTATTAGGACTAAAGAGCTAAAGTAGCCATTATAAAATTGCTAGTAATTGTTACTTGGCAAGCATGTCAATGAACATGGCTTAAGAAAGTCAATGTAACATGGCAAATAAGTAGATGTAACATGGCAAAAGTCAATGTCACACACGACTTGCAAGTCAATATTAGATGGCAAGAAAGTCAATGATACATGACTTGCAAGTCAATATTAGATGGCAAGAAAGTCAATGTTACATGACTTGCAAGTCAATATTAGATGGCAAGAAAGTCAATGTTACATGACTTGCAAGTCAATATTAGATGGCAAGAAAGTCAATGCTACATGACTTGCAAGCAAGAAAGTCAATGTTACATGACTTGCAAGTCAATATTAGATGGCAAGAAAGTCAATGTTACATGACTTGCAAGTCAATATTAGATGGCCAGAAAGTCAATGTCAATTTTATAAAGCAAGCCATAACAACAACAGGGTACTTCCAATGAAATTCATTTTCAAAATGTTCAACAGGTTTTATGTGAATATTCAACCTTTATTTAACCTTATACAGCATTAATTTAGCATATTAAGATACACTGAGGATTGTGCAATGGTTTTAATCTACTATAAGATAAATACTATATTTATATATACTTATATAATTACTTATGCATTAACTATTTACACCTCATCAAAAGCCTTATTGATCAGTAAACTTGTTTGGCCGTATTCAAATATTTCAATTTCTGCACCCCGCTTTATCACCCAACTGTTAAAAAGATGCCAAATTATTTGCATTTTACGAGACTTTTATAACCTTAAATAAATATTTGTTTGAAACAGTAGCTCTAAAATACTGTACACATAAAACCTGTTCATACATCAATCTTATTGAAAAAAAAATATATTAAAACACGATTCTTAACACCTTTCCATAAAGTCTGACTTTAACTTAGTAACGTTATTATATATCAACACTAAAACAAAATTGCAGCACATTTCATCCAACCTAAATCCTATAAATTCAAGGTGCTGCAATTGATTAATTTCATGTTAAAATAATATTGATAAAATATATATTTATACTGGATTTCTTTTTTTGACCTGCAAAAATATGTGATCAATTAAGTAAATAAATTGCAGCACTAAACAGGTTCTTATCAATATAAATGTGTCAACTTCTTCAAGGTCATCAAGTTCACTTATCTGGTTTAGTTTTAATAGTCATGACTTTCAACAAGTCTACAAGCTACCTCAGGATAGTTTCCTAACATAAAAGAAATCAGAATCTATTGCGGGGTTCGAACATGAAACATCTTATATTTGGTCTAGAAAATTGTCAAGAAATTTTCTTAGCTCAGGGCTTTGATTGGTTAGAAACTTGCACAAAACGAGAACTGACCAATGAAAATCCTGCGAGTGTTTCAAAGTCAGCAACCTAAACTTGTCACTTGGCCAAAAACGCAACCTTGAAGTTCTTTATAGCTAAAAAAATTTGACAAACTGCTGACAAAACAACAACAACAATGAAAGTTAAAAGTTAAGGTTGGAAAGATATAATTATACATGTAAACAAGAAATCAAGGAACAAATAGAGATAATGAGGAAAAAAACATTAGCATAAATTAGTAGAGTTTGAAAAGATTAGGAAAAGTCGTGCAGAAAAATAGAAACAATAATCATAAATAATGTAACAGGAAAAATTATATCAAGCAAAGGTAAAGCTATATTACACCAATAACTGAACACAAGTCTTTTTTTCTTTTTTTTTAAAACTTTTTTTACATATATTCAAACATAGTCTTTATAAAACAATTCAACAAAAATATCTTGCTTTTAAATTTTCTTAACAAAGTTATATGAACAAATTTGCAGCCTTTCCAAAAAACAAGAGAACATAAAAACTTGAGAAAAATGAGGACCACACATAAACTAAACTGAAACCAGCTGAGTATTTTGCATACCAATTTCGGTTTTTCCATCAAAGCTGGCTATTAAAGATTTAAAACAAGCATTAGTTTAGTATTGTAAGTGATTTACATTAATGTATTCATCCATCACATCACTGTAGCTTCAGGTAAAAACAACATGCCGTTTATTACTAGTTTAGACCTTAACTTGAGGATACTGTGCAAGGGAGTCAGCACAACTTTAAGTTTGAAATTTAAAAGGGTCTGTGTGACAACGGGGTCAAAACCATAAGATTTTTTTTACTATGTTCAACCATAAAAGAATGAGGAATGTTTCTACTTATTCTCACAATCAATTAAACAGAAAGCTATTAATCATTTACGGGCATTTTGGTGTGAAAATAAATCTTTTAACTCTCTATTTAACTTCAGTTTTTCAATTGTCACTTAAACGAAGAATATTTTCATAATAATCAATTGTGTAGGAATAAATTTGATGACATCTGACATTTATTAAGTTGTATAATCTATGTTTTTATGTATCATTATAATTTCTTTCTCAAATTAGTCACAATCAAAAATAGTATATATCTCTATACAAGCCAACCGTCTGGCGTGAGAAATTTCACGAGACGTAAATATGACAATATTGAAATACTTTTTCCATGGTAACATTATTGTCCATGTATTTCATACATTAAATGTTTTGTTGTTGGGATTTATTAAAATCAAGCAGACTTCACAAAATAGTGACAACAAAACACAAACACATGTACTCTGCAAGATGTATTTTTATTTTCCTAAAATCCCTAATATCAAGTTATTGACTGATTGAGCAAATACTATTGGTTTATCACCTTGCAAGCAGGTAACACCTATACCTCTACTTCTTGAATCCACTTGGAGCTTGACTGGTTGTTCTAAGGGTAGTAATAAGCTAATACAGGATATTGCGTTAATGAATTGCTTTATCTTCTCCAATGCTTTATCTTGGACACAATGCCATATAAATTCTATATCATTTCTTTATACATTTTTTTAAAAGTCACTTTGAACTTTGAAATGTACAGTAACCTCTCTGACGATCTCTTATGTCTTAAAATTGACAGTCATTTATACACAGTCAGTCCAAACAAAACAAGGTCATTTGAAACATAAAATAATTGCCAGCAGTGCAGAAATTGTTTCACCCGCCTCCTCCACCTCCCCACTCCTTCAATTTACTTTGTCATTTAAATGTAATCATATTCTTACAGAGTCATCATATTGAATAAATATGGTTTCTATTTTTCTTCCACAGTCGCACATTACATCATGTACATTAACCCATTGCTTCATGAGCATTTTGTGAAAAATGGCTGTTTTCATTGAAAAGTCTCCCGTTACAAGTTCAAATTGCTATAATACTATAAAAACTGCTTCAACACTAATCAAACTTGGCACAAATGTTGACTGGACCATTGTCCTTGCAACAACATGCTCAGACTTAAATTTTCTGTTACCATGGCAACGAGGGGACATCTCAAAATTGCCAAAAATCACTATTTTGCGTTGATTTTTTCCATCAAAATTGATTTCAAAGTGCTGCAACTTATCAATGGATTGAGATAGAGTCAAATGCTTTTCAGCGTTGGTTACACGTTACCTTATGATCAATCTGGGGTCATTTACAGCCTCTCACAAGTCCAAAATTTTCTTGGCGATGAGGGGACTCCGCCCCCTTCAAACCCCCCAAAACAGAAGGGGGCACATCCCCCTTCTGGCAACCCCCTGATGTATCTTTTGGTTGGGGGCCGCGCCGAAAAAGAGGTCAATTTTTTTAACAACATTTCTTAAACAAAAACAAGTGTTTGGGGCCTAAATAAGGCATTTTTTCATAATTTGAGACAACAAAAGGGGGGGGGTGAAAAAGGCGTTAAAAGGCGTGTATATGAAGTAATGGGTTAACTGAAAATGATGAAAATACTTGAAATTACCCTAAATCGCGTTTTTTCATGTTTAAACATGGCCTGTCATATAAATTTGAAGAAAAATTGTTGTTTTGTAGATTTTTTTTTTTTTCATTAACCCATTGCTTCATGAGCATTTTGTGAAAAATGGCTGTTTTCATTGAAAAGTCTCCCGTTACAAGTTCAAATTGCTATAATACTATAAAAACTGCTTCAACACTAATCAAACTTGGCACAAATGTTGACTGGACCATTGTCCTTGCAACAACATGCTCAGACTTAAATTTTCTGTTACCATGGCAACGAGGGACATCTCAAAATTGCCAAAAATCACTATTTTGCGTTGATTTTTTTCCATCAAAATTGATTTCAAAGTGCTGCAACTTATCAATGGATTGAGATAGAGTCAAATGCTTTTCAGCGTTGGTTACACGTTACCTTATGATCAATCTGGGGTCATTTACAGCCTCTCACAAGTCCAAAATTTTCTTGGCGATGAGGGGGACTCCGCCCCCCTTCAAACCCCCCAAAACAGTAGGGGGCACATCCCCCTTCTGGCAACCCCCTGATGTATCTTTTGGTTGGGGGGCCGCGCCGAAAAAGAGGTCAATTTTTTTAACAACATTTCTTAAACAAAAACAAGTGTTTGGGGCCTAAATAAGGCATTTTTTCATAATTTGAGACAACAAAAAGGGGGGGGGGGGGTGAAAAAGGCGTTAAAAGGCGTGTATATGAAGTAATGGGTTAAGGTCACACCCATCCTGTTCAAGTGTCAAGATAATTTAGACCCTTATAGAAAGACCAATGTCCTCCCTAATGATATAATTAATAGGTTTCTGAGGGTGACCAGCCATACAATATACTCAACCAAAACACCATATTTTACCTGTCAGTCTAAGCATGGCCTCGAGGGGTGGGTGGGGTAAACATACTGACAAACTAGCCAATTTGTGAATGTGACAGTGTTAAAGTTACCCGCCTATACCCCCGAAGGGCTGTCTCCTAATCAAAGGTTTGGGAGATCAAAGTTTATTTCAAGTAAATCATACCTTTTTTCTTTTCATTTACTTTTTTGTATCTATACTTTTCACAAACAAAAAAATCTAAAAATACACATAGTTAAGCTACATAACATTCCCAGTTCGATAGAGAATTAAATTAGATCAAAACATTGACATAACACGTACATATCATTATCAAAGGTAGGTCAAAGAAGCCTCAAGTGCTTGTACTCAAGTAATATTTAAACAACATGATTTTCATAAATCTTCCTCAAGTACCATTGAAAGTAAAATATGCAAAGCCACATTCTGCTACCGGAAAATCGGTTCGTTTAGATATGAAGTAATGTCGTGATGAAGTCAATCAGAAACACAGATGACAGGAATGTTTTTCATAAATATTTGAGAGTTAAAAAATGTCTTAAAAGAGGACAAACAGTCTGACCAAATACAGGTATAATTCATTAATGGAATTTAATATCAAATTTAAATGGTAAATGTTAGCATTACTTTAAATTAAAACCATTCTTAAAAATATATCTAAAATATAAAGTTTCAAAATACCTTTAAAACGCATTTGTTGCATGAGCAGATAGTATTTTCAAAAGTAGGTCAAATATGCGTAAATACTGAAGATTTATGGGGTCCATTGATTGTTTTCAGAACAATATGATGATTTTAAATGATAATCTGATATAAAACCTCATACAAGACGTACATTAGGGCGATATCGCAACGTAGAATCTTATACTTAAAAATATTTTACATACTCTGTTTTAACAGATACTTTGCAGTACATTTGATTCAAATTCTAATAAATATTTTTATAAACAGGTTGTTTGCATTTAAAAAGTCCATGTAAGTTATAACACTTAAAATATCTTCATTATACTGATGAATTTCAGTTGTATTTACAACAAACTACACAAAAATTTAGTTATTTTTATTTCAATTTCATTTCAGAGAATCTGAACTTGCGTATAACAACAGTTACTGTTCAGTCACTACTACTGGAAGTCTTAACTTGACCAATAAATGTTGCTTTAATTGACATAATTTGAAAGTTTAATTTTGAATATAAGCATTATCAATAAACAAACTTAGGAAATACATAAAGTTAATAAAAGTCCTTTAAAATGTAGAAGTTATTTTTTTAATTTAATTTAGTTATGGTAAGCTGACCGATTAAATCATTTTGATAATAAAATCCCTCCAAATTTTTAATGGAAACTGAAAGCAAGAAAACTGCATTTATTAATTCAGCATGGTAAAAAAGGGTCAATCTAGCCAAGGTGCATAATAAATTTGCCATGCTTTAAGTCTAGGACAATTTATAATGTTTAAGGGATTATTATAATATCAAAATATGTGATGAATTGAACTGCAAACAGTAAAGAGCCAGGTCAGACTGCACAGGACTGCCTGGTGCCAGCTGGTATGGCTCTACACTAGTGGGTAAGGCTAATCACTGTCGGTTCCAATGGTTATACCTGTAATGGTCTATGTTAGATACCATTATGCAATCACCTTTTTCCTCATAATTATGTAAGTACTAATTAACTATATGCGTAAAATTGGATTGGTAAAAATTGACAAAAACTGGCATCCACCAATCAGTGAAGATAGCTGAGCTATTCCAATAAGTGTGACACACTCATTCAACCTGCTACCATATCTTAAAATACATAAAAAAATTTGCTTAAGTCAACTTAAATATATATATTTTTTTTGTTATGAAATTCAATACATAATCTTCCCATTATTATAGCTAATGGTCTATGTGCCTTTTGAGTCTTTTGTTGTTTACCAATGACAAAGATTTAAATGATATTTATAAAAGAAAAAAAATTAATTATGGCACGTACAGACAGATAATGACTCTTCAATATACATATAGTAAGTAAGTCTTAAGTTACACCTCAGAAATTGTCTCACATTACTCCATTCACAAACAAACCGGAGTCTCAATTTCATATTTGGAAAGCTATATCCATTATGAGTATAAAATAAGAACACTATGAAAGAAAACTGTTTACTGGGCGTTGAAAGCCAATTGGTAAAAGGAACCAATTCATTTCATATAATATCAATCAGAATGATGTTCTTCTAAATAAATGAAAATAGACCTGTTAATTCAAAGTGTTGAAAAAAGATAGTTAATGGCTGATCATAGGTAGAATTATCACATTATGTACACAAACTATCTCCAACAAAATATACTTTAGTCTTATTGTTCCATAATTTTCTAAATATTATGTTTCAGTTTCCATCAGATGTGACTTAATTATTTTTAGAATACAAGTAAAATTATATAAGCACAACAGATGAGTCATCTGCTTTAAGTATCCCTCAAGTCAGTCTAAAATTGGCAACAACTTCACATAACAAATCAGATTATTTGGGATATTTCATCACAACTTCACATAACAACTGTAGGCTGTAGTCAGAGAAAATTATTTTTCTTGATATTTCAACATGAAGAATTACATTTTAGAGTGAATCTACAAATCACATCCACGAAGAATTTAAACTCTTCATCGCTGTGGCAACACTTATCCAATGCCCACAGTGAAAAGTGAAAATCAAAAATCAGCAGCACAAAAGACAGATCAAGTCTGCACTTTCATTATTCACTCAATACGTATTTTGAAATGTTCACTTAAATTGATGGTTATGTTCAGATTAAAAGACGAACAAGTGTATTTAAAACATTTTGCATGGTAACGTTTAATAACAGCATCAAAGACAACGCACATTTACAAATTTTACTACACAATTTTTTATTTGCATTAATAAAGTTTGCGTTTGTGATTGTAAGGATATATTATCATGTTACTATATTTAGAATGGAATCAATAAACAACAAGGTGTTACCTCATGTACATTGTTTGCAGCCTGCTTGTGAAGCCTACGATCAATGGGCTGTTGTCCCTTTAACTTCTTTTTCTTCTTTTTAAAACAGCTAAACATTGTTTTTAAATCCTACACGTACACTTTTAATCAATATTTTCTTTTCCGAAATAAATCTCAGTTGGAATTCAAGCACTGATGTAATTCCTCATGTCTTCATGATATGATATACTTTTCAATTTTTTTTTCCGAAAAATCAACATTTACATAATTATATATGTTATCCTATATATGTATCTCCATGTATTACATATGTATCAATGACATGACAAACAGAATGTATCACAATATAACAATGTGATTGTAAGATATCATTATCAAAATAGTTGCTCTCGATTTTTATAACACATTGATAACCCGATAATTCACCTTCAAACAAAATAAAACAAATTTGTTTTTATCTACATGCAGGTAGAATTAGTATATATTCGTAAAACAACATTCCCTTAATTTACAAACATCATAAATAAACTTTAAATAAAAATTCTTTAAAAATCACTTATGTATAAAATTTTAATCCAATTATACAAATAATAAACTAAATTTTCAATTTTAGACCTAATTCCTGACTTTTAAATCCATCACCCTAAAAACTCTTTTTGCGAAAATGTCCTAAATTCCTTTTTGTTTAATTTGTCTCTCTGACCATAGGATTGGATCAACTTAACCCTCTGACCTGATGTGTCATCAATATTCCACCACAAAAGTTGCCACAACTTTCCCCCCCTTAAACTTATGTGACAGCAATAATTTCAAACAAAGTTCGCCTCAACTTCGAAATATTTTCAGTCCACCTACAATTGGTTTCACTAAGCGTTCAGGTGAGTTTCATCTTTTGTTTAGTATTTTAATACATGAATCGATTCTCTGTGTGAAAAACGGTACTTGTTCGATACTATGCTAGAGAGACTTCACCAATACTGTCATTTAAGTACAGGTACAAGATACTATGTATCGTGACACAGGTAGCTTAGACATTAACAGTGCAAACAATGACAGCCTCAGTTACCTATGTATTGATAACCAAAAGACCAAATTAAATATAGCCAAGTTTAAATTGCTGACCTTATCCGCTAGGTCATGGAGTATAAAAAATAGATGACAATTTCAGAATAATATTGGTGTTTGTTTTCATTGATTTGAGAAAATTTTCTCAGCTATAACTGTCAAGATATCAATATATTAATTTTTAATACTTGCTTTTTACAGTAACATCTTGCATATAACAAGCAATCTTTACGCAATTTCAGCTTATTTACGAAAATAAAATTCAATTTCTTTACAATCTGTATTTGCATTGCAAACTAAATTTTTCTTGAGAAAGAAAAAAGACTGTAATTGCAATTTCATTTTAACCTAACTAGTCATGAGGGGCGGTTTTAAAAGCAGTATCACTGATGTCAAGGACACAAAATATCCTATATCGTACATAAAAAGAAATTCACACCAGGGTTCATGTCGCCACTTAAAATGTATCACAGCAGCTATTTGAAAGTAGAAAATATTTCGTATGACCTGAGTTCCTGCAATGCAACATCAATACATCACAGCATGTGTAGGGCTGACCCTGTGACACATTTCATTTAATTTTGTGAAATTGAAAATCTAAAATTCTCAAGATTGACTGTGAGCTGAGGAAGTCTCCATAGATAATAAGATGTTTTAAACTTTAGATAAGACTATTATGAAAGGAAATTGACCTTCCTAGGGAAATAAAGAAAAGAAATTGATTTGACCATATATTTTAAAGTGAAAAATAGAAATCAAAATGTTTAAATGTTGGCATGAGAATGACGCATTAATCTTGTATGTGGACTTATACTGGCCTTAATATAAAATTGTCAATATGTTTCCATAGCAACATGTTTTAAACAAAAACCAATAAGTTTCATATCAATGCAAATTTAGTATTTATTGTATACATTTTATTTAGCATGTAAAGGTAAAACACATGAGTGGGAATCAGAGTAGAACCACCCACATTTTAGTGAAGGGCAAGAAGAAAACAAAAGGTACTAGTATATATAGATATATAGACATACATTTTTATTTTACTATGAAAGCTAGAAAAAAGCAGCTTTATTATTTCTTAAACACACCTATCAAGGTATGTAAACAAACATAAACATAAACTATTTGATAATGTCACTAAAATTTTGTGCCAATTTAATCCCATCTAAAACGGAATGTTAAATCGTCCACCTTATTAATTAGAAATTACGTCTTCTTTTATGACTATGTTAATCCAATCCACTTAATGAAACCGACCAATGTTTATATAACACCAAGGTCTCTCTATGGTGCGAATGGAATTTACTATTACTATAGGGGGCTTTAACTTGACCATTAACATTTTGTTACCAGTATCCTCTCCAAACATACATGTATTGTTATGTTTACAGACATTACAACACTGTAATATCAATTAACGTCAAATTGCAATAAAGCAATATTATCAATTAAAAGTAATCGACTATGCAAGTGTTAATAAATTGTAACCTGTCCACATGATAGTCAAAAGTTAAATACAAATATAATAGTTTCCTAATGTAAATATTTGAAAAATCTATATGAAATTCAATTGAAGTTCATCGAAAGTTTAAACGCCAACACATACAAGTTATATATATCACAAACATTTAATTTATTGTTGATATATACATGAAATTTTAGCCATCATGTCTTGTCATTGTCTAACAACGCTTTTCACCATTGGCTTCTTGATTTTAATTCTTTATATTATCAAAGCCTTTCAATGTCTAACAAAGTCTCGTTATGCAAGTAACACCAATATATAATGTATATGGAGAGTACTGAATTTTTGCTAAGTCGGAAAAACTTGCAACTTTTGATTCTTGTTCTTAAACTGAATGCAATTGAGTTGCTTAGGGTGATATTTAAGAGTCAGGAATGTACTGTTGTTTAAAAATAAATTAAAAACATGACATGGTGCTTGCTAAACAGATGGAAAATTTCAAAAATTCAAGAAACATTTTCTTAAAATGCTTTTTTTACCATTATGAATTTACCCCAATTTTTCCTGCATGCAATACAGAAAGAAATATAATCTATGACATATTTTATTACACTATCGATATGCATTAAAATATCACTACTATACATTAAGAAATTGACAGCCACAGTGCAAAAAACACCTGTATTATAAATTCCTCCTCACAACTTGAAAAATCTGCCAAGAACAATATAAACCATATATTCACACTACAAGAACCTTAAAGTCACACACTATCCTCCGAAATATATTTTTTTTAATTCCGAAAACCACTTTTTGATGCATTTTTTGCACTTCGTTTACTCACTTAAGCACGATATCGTAATTTTACGATTTATACCACTTAGACGAAATCACTACCACTGGATACCTTAAAGGTATCGCTGATAGTAAACATAACGTATAGAAGGACGGGCAAGATTTTTATCCGTCACTTGAAAGATCATCGTTCCTCTACTACTATGACAGAAGACAAATTCGGTTAAACTTGCGTGTCACAAATGTACAATACACTCTATTGGGACAGTCTTTAAACAGACAAAAATCACCAATAAGGATGACAACATATTGTTATGTTGAGTGCTATCATGTACTATGATACTATCTGGCAACCTTTCAAAAACTGTTCGCAATTAAACGCTTACGGAGGTTTATCAATGTCAATAGCCTATTAAAATTCATTGTCAAAAGAAAAAAAAAATTGTCTTATTTTAGAATTTAGAAGACACTGTGACACTGTTAAGAATACAAATGGGGACACACAAATCTTTGACGAGCAACTTAGTATGTTTCTTTCTCTACAAGAACCAATCATAAATTATTACTTAATACAGGCTTGTTAGCAGTTCTTATAATTCAACCAGCTAACTACATGTAATAAAACAACCTTTATTTCTTATTATATCATTTTAATTAAATATCAGCTGTTTTTTAGAACAAAGTAACACAAGCCCTATATGAAAATTCTATATTTCAATTAAAACTGTAAAAACTTTTGATTCCCACAATGATACTTCATTCTACAAATAAAATAGTGCATCAATAAGCATTTAAATTAACATGTAAGATATCAGATGTGAAATATCTTTGGCAAGATAATAAAGATGAGAATTTTTTCATTATTTTTATTGTAAGTAATTATAGAACATATGGAGACCAGATTACATATAAGCACTGAATGTGGGTACAACTTCAGAAAAACATTCAAGCAAAAGTTGGCAAAGAAGTATTTCCAGATTTTGCCTTTTCTTTGTACTTTTTCCTTCATTAATTAATAAAATTTTCCAACAAATTACGTTGAATATAATATATTTCATGGAAATGAAGCAGATATCAATTAACCTATATCAAAATAAATATAACCATTTAGATGCCAAACAATTTAGCATACATAAACTCATTACAACTTCTCTATATGGACCATTAACTAAAATTTATCTTATTTTACCAACATTTGTTTCTGAACAAGTTCAAATATACATGTATATAAGAAGAATATGAGAATTGGAAATCAAGCATAAGATTTTTATGATTCTATACTAGCAACATTAACTAATGCCGATGTCTACCTGTCCCTCTGACCAGACTCTATACAGTTTGTAGCTTAAAAATACATATTTAACCAAAAGCCCTCAAGTTCCAAATTCTAAGTTGGACCAGTTTATTATCAAAATTTTGCTGGGTAATTGTTTAGACACGCATCGCAATAATTAATCCCCTCCTTAAAACCTTTGAGGGGCACAGCACTAACACCATCTATGTTCTATATAGGACCCAATACTACATTATATTTCTATGTCGGGTCACACAGTACCTGTTCGTAGTGTTGTAAAAAGTCATAAAAAACGAAGATTCTGACATAAATAATACACTACTAAAATGTAATGTTTTGACAGGCTCATATTGAAAGCTTATAGCAACGCCGCCTCGGGCCTTTAAGATGGTGACAATATTTATCTTTATAAAATACGCATATTTAAACGACATATGAGATAATGAATACTTGATATAAAATGTATATGTTTATTAAAGAGTGCAAAGTCTCATATTCAAGATGAAGACCGAAAAAAGATGAATTCTAGATTTTATCTCTGAAATTATTGCTTAAATTACGGATGAAATAGTAAGATAGATAAAAAACTAGGATGCATAAAAAAGTTGCTAAATAATTAAGTTCATCTCCCTCAATAAACAGTTATTCAAGTTTTAAATAATATATTTCAATAACCTTCTGAATATTTATATGTGGTCTAACTCATCAATTTGTATTCAAATATAAAACAAAATGGATTAACACCACAGAAGAAAACATTTAAATATCAATAAATTCGAGTTAACACAATGTACATGTACACATGTCTTTGGCCTTGACATATATCTTAAGTTATCTTGTTCGAAACATTAAATCTAAAATGCCCATCGCTTTTGTTTTGCAGTTATCATGGTCGTGTCCTGAAGGTAAAAACAGCTTTCATCATTAATACCAAATTTTCTTCATAAAAATCTACATGAAATTGTTTCCAAAATATTTTGTAGGCCGTGACTTAGAGATGATGATGTACAATCTAGTTCGCTAGTAAGAAGGTATACCAGAGTACAAGTAAATATATATGAACCTGATAATGTTTATGATGAAAACTATTAAAATCGACAAATAAGTGGCCAAATCCATCTAGAATGTGGACCTACATATTATAAAAACTTTAACCCAACATTAAGTTTATCAGCTAATTTTTTTGATAAAACTCGTTACTGATTTCATCTACTGTAGTCTCCCTGAATGTATTCTGCCCTGTATAAACAAATCAGTCAAGTTCAAATTAGAAATGAAAACCACTCTGATAAGCCCCTCTATTACTTAAAGCCTCTTGTATGACCAATATGTCAATTGAAATTTAATTTATATTCATTTTCAAAGTATGTTTGCACAGTTTACTGATATGAAATGGCCCAATTTTAAACTTATTAGATGGACAACTGATTCTATACCATTAATTGAAAGATTTCAGTGATACTGATAACTTTATGCCCCTTTACGTCAAAACTGGTCAAATGTAAGGGAAGTAAATCTGTTATACAAATGCCTGACTGGTTCATGTTATTTTTTAGTGTATCCAGAGTAGTCCCCCTTGTGAAAATTGGTAAACACACTAACCTTTCTCTTCACATAGAGAAGAAGTAGTGGAACTGAAAATCCATATGTTTTACATCCAGATCTTATCATATCTGACCATTTGTTTTCAAATTAAATGTCTGCACACTCTTCATATCCTTGTTCATAATATTGACACTTTAAAACAAGTTTTTACTTTCGTTTTGTACACTGGTTTATTGATATCATGCATATAATTATCTATGACATATGACCTGAGTGTTGTGTAAAGTCTGGTCTGATTACATGTAATTGGTCAATATAATATAACTCCAAGCTATTAACCTTTATGAAGACATTTAAATTAAGTCAATACACTTCAAAATCAACATTCTAACCCTTCTGGCAAAATAATAAACAGGCACTAAATCATAAAAACACAGCACAGCTCAGAAGAACAGGTCAGCACATATATACATGTATGGTATATTAATGTATATTAACATGTTATGTGACAATAAACTCTATATTCCTTTTACACTTTCAATGTACATGTACATTTTAAAGTTCCCTTATTAAAGTTCCCCTTGCTAAGAAGCTAGGCACACATATGTAAACACTCCATTACACACTTGATGCGATCGAGGAAATTATACTAAATAATTGTCAAGTATATGTATTCAAAGAAAAAACGGCATACACAAGGTTTTTAATATGCGCGCAATATTTGCACTTGCATTGTAATAGATTAGCAGATGACAAAAAATTAATATTTCATCTAGTCTGTATTGATTATACTTCATAAAGTTGTTGTTTTAAAATTTTGTTAAATAATTTTGACCTTCCACACTTTAATATGTACATGTACTTAACTTCCAGGAGATCTGCAGGTATGTGACATAATAATGATGCTGCTAAGAAACAGACTGCAACATAACTCACAGTGTATTTACATAACTGTGCAGTTTGATTAGAAATCAAAAACAGTCATCAAACTCATCCTAAAAATGTACTAACAATCTTTTAAAAGGTCTGTTGCTTTTTTTAAATTCCTAATTGCAGAGTATAACCTACAAGCCATTCTGTATTTTATTTTGAATGCTGTAACTTTTGAAAATAAAAGTTATGTGTAGAATATACATGAGCATGAAGCAGGTTGTTATTCAAGATCAAGGTAATGTATTATACTTTTCCAATTGAAACATACAAAACGGAAACTTTCTAAATAATTATTTATTTCTTGTCTTTAGGGTCATTTCACTCCATTAACATTAATTCTGAAGATTTAAAGAGGTTTGCGGGCATAGGCTGTCTGGAATACAGCCGATTAACACGCTCAAACTGTCCCTCTACAGCTTTCACTTACTGCAATTTGTTGTCATTTGAACTAAAAGAAATCTCACTTACTTAAGATCACAACAAAGTTTTTGTTTTCTAAACAAATTTGACACATTTTTAAAGTCATATCTCAGCAGTTGATTCACTTAACCTGCTGTCTGGGATATTTACAACTAATTACTCATTTCTCTCCAATTCACTGACTACTTCTGAATCAGCAGTAAAAGACAAATATTACCATTAGACTCAATGCCGAAATCAATTGTCACACAAAAAAATATGCCTCACCCTAGGATCAAACTAGCAACTCATGGATCACCAATCTAATGCTCTCCCTATTAAGCCAAGGGCACCATAAAACTTGGTGGAAGGAAGAAGGCACCTTACTACACAACACATTAAAACATGAGAAAACAAGTACTAGATTACACTAGAACTGGCCAGATACCAAGTTTCTGGCATTTAATATCATTCAATATGCACTCGTTCATCACAAATTTATCAATTGCTATTGTCTAAATAACTTTTACCTAGGCTCATATCAAATACATGCATTAACATATTAAAAGAAAATTGTAATACTGCGCAAAGGAAGTACTGTTAATGTTACATACCTGAAAAGTTGGTGTTAAAATATCATCATCTATGAGGGTATCACCAAGACCATCTTCACTCTCTCTCCAAGCAGATTTAAGACCTGGTATTCTTACACCTGGTACACTGCTTAGTTCACCAAAGTTAATAGTTGCTAGAGAGCTGAGTGACAAATCGAAAGTTTCCTCCCTTAATGCACCAACCGATTCAGCTATCACATTATCTTGTGCAAACAAAGGTTCTTTGGTACTGCCATACCTATTAAATTTCAGTTCCGAAGCAGATTTTTCTATATTTTTATACATTTCACTAGACTGACTAATTCCTCTATGCATTTCTTTACTCTTAAGTTCCAATTGTCTAGCATGAGCTTCACTTTGAGAATAGCTTTCATATCTACTGCTGTAAGAAACAACTGGTTCATCAAATGCTGATTTCGTTATTTTCAGTGTTTCATCCGTTTCTTCATCTGCAAGATATTCTTCGCTTTCTTCATCAGTTTTTAATCCATTTTGCTCACTGCTGATATCTATTTCACTAGTAATAGTGCTTTCTTGATCAGTTTCCATACCATCTCCTGCATACAGAGGATTTTCAGACCTACAGCTAAACATTACATCTTCGTCAGCATATAATCTCTTGCCAATTATGTTTGACATATGTTCTCTTATTTTACTTCTAATCATACCTTCATTAAGATTCTGTCTAGATGACGACCCATATTTCGAGTAGTCTTTGGTAAATGATCTTGGAGATTCATAGCCATCAGAAAACCTTGTTCTTGTTTCCAACATTTCCATGCTTCTTGTAGTCCTTTCTGACATTTTCCGTCGCATAGTCTTAGAAATAACAATGGCACCAGGAGAACGCCTTGTGGAGGACCTGTACTCGTCTGAATAATGTGGAATAAATATATCATGACTAGCTGATTCCATTGACTTCCTCCTCTCAGAAAGTCTTGCAAGCAGTTCTTTTCTTTCCCTTTCCATATATCTATCATACACACTGATTCTCTCCACTGTTGGTGCATGGAAAGTCCTGTATGGACTAGAGTCAGCACTCACACTTCTTCTGTAGGCCATCTTTGTATCTGGTTGTTCACCATTAAATGTTACACTTCTTTTATGAAGAGCATCATCTTGTGAATAGTGCTTAATTCTTAATTCATTTGGTCTTATGACTCTTCTTCTGGTTACATAACTGTCAGCTTCATTTGCTAAAGTTTCTATTTGTTTGACAACAACCGTACTTTCAGGTGATTTCTCTTTTAGAAGTTTGTAGGCATTTTCTGTTTCACTGCAAAAAGTAGTATTAGTAACAAAGTTAGCTTTGGCAGTAAAGGTTTTTGAGCTAGTTACTAATGTTATTTTCTCCCCATCATAACATTTCTTCTGAACAGTTTTACCAACATTTTCACTTCCATTCTGTAAAGTTCTTACCCTCCACTCAACCTCATCACCATCTGTGTCATTATTTAATAACTTACATTTTTCAATTTCGTCATCAGCAATTCCATTTCTAATAATTTCTGTTTTTGAAGACAGCTTTTCAGTAAAATTTAATTCAGTTTTGTTCCTCCCATTGATATCATCAGATAAAACTTTTGATTTTTGCACCTTTTCTTTTGATTCAGTCAATACTGCTTTGCTTTGTGACACACTTTTAACATCTACCTCATTAGATAAATGTTTGGATTTTGATTCCTGGATGTTCCCAGGTTTGAGTGATGAAGTCAATGAATCATTTGGTGTTAATTTTACTGACTTTAATGACTTTTCCTTCCACTCATCATGAAAAGATGTTTTAAACACATTACTTGAATCTCCAGATTCACATATAGTCTCCTCAATATCTCTATTCAGACCTGCTGTTTGGAGACTTGTTGTTATTAACGTAGATTGTGATGAAGTCTGACAACTTCCCGGAGGCGATGGCGATTTTGATTTTCTCTTCGATGCTGTCCTACTGTCATGTAGTTTGTTTGATATAAGATATCCGTTGTTTTGTTTCGGTTGCCCCTGTTTTGATAAGAATCCTTCTGATTTCAATGCAATACCACTTTCAAAACTGTTTTCTCCTTTTCTGTTACTCACATTTTCACTATTTACTCCTAAAACTTTCTTTGATTCTAAACTAATTCTACTTTTCTGTAAATTATTGCCTGTTGCAGTAATTCTGCATTGTGAGATACAGTTTTCACTATCAATGTCCCCATTTGCGTCTGCATTACATCTGCTATGTTTATCTTCATGTAGGTTACGACTGTTTTTGGCAGAATATCCACCGTCCTTAACAGATCCTTTATAGATTTTTCTTGGTTTGTTATACCACTGAGAAATCGCCCGCCACCATATATGAATCCATTTTAGCATAAGCCATACTATAACCAATAAGTCCAGCATTGTAACTAACAGTCTGGCAGCTTCTTAATAATATATCACGCTAATTTACTTTCAATAATTACCCGTTCAAAGACAAACTTATAGCCACAAAATATGCATAATAGTCCAGAAATGCATTTTCTCTTATAATATAATAACATCACACAACTTCTATTTTCAATTATTATTCATAGCTTGTCAATGCATCGTTAGCAGACGACAACTTTGTAATTCTCTATGTCTGTCAAAATCCAGGAAAAAAATATGTTGCAATTCCGCCAATGATGTTTGACAGTATAGGTTTTGAAATGACCTTGCGATTGTTCAATAGACGTAAATGTCAATTTTTCACATTTGTATTTAAATTTTCAATATTTATCATTGTAATTACAGTACATTAAAGCTCTTCTATAAACTTCCTACAGATTAAGATCTGTTCAATTATTTGTCAATTTGTTACGGAAACATTACTTAATACTAACTTCTCATTTCTAGATTTGAAAATTAAATTATTTCTAAACTTTCGTTTTTCACGTCTGCTGCAAAAATAATCTCTGATCATAATCACAATGCATATAAGGAAAAGATAAATAACTTGAACTATATTTTTCCTCTAAATAATCACATGATAAGGAACATCATGCTTTTCAATGGCGGCTAAAAAAAATTCAAACTGATGTAAATACAAATGTTTCCCCTTTAGGCTATTGCAATTATCGAGACTTTGAAAGTAAAATTACACCTGATAAGATAGTTTTGTGATATAATAACATGTATAAAGTCACTCTATGCTAACATAATGACAGTGTCCATTCAAACATGTTAATGTAAATTGTAAATGTATCTGGTATCAGTAAATTCTTTAAATTTATTTCTCAATTGTTTAAATATTTAACATTTAAACAGGATTAAAACAACAAATTCAAGTTTGTTTGTTAGTTGTTTTCTATGAGGGGAAAGGTTGTAAATAGGATTCTTAAAGTTTGAAATACAGCGAAAGTGGAAAATTTGGTGTACTTTTGATATCAGAGATATTTAGAGAAGGGGGTGAGGGGGGGGGGGTTGTTTTTTTAATCAATTATTTGATATAAAATGCTAATAACAATTTGTTCAAAGTCATCTGGGAGTAACAGTGTTGAGGAGAACAGCATGTGTCAGAATCATGTCTATAGAACAAGTCTGTTAAGTACATTAGAATGTTAAGAGAAATATTTGTTCAACTGTTCACCATGGGAGCAGACTTAGAGAGAGACTATTATTTCCTCCAATCATGAAAACCTTAACTAACAAACATCCATATATTCTGATACAAGCATTGACTTAGACTAGCAAATAAGGTGCTAATTTAGCAAGTTGACCTCAGATCTGATGATAGAAATCAATATAAATTACCTGTCAGATAAAATCATGTATTTCTTCAAGTCTAAAATGATGATTGTTTTAAACTAATGTTTCATAATATGTATGGTTAATATCCCATTTAAATCCCACTTTCTAATCAGTGTTAAATAAACTAACCCATACCCACTCCCCCATCCCCATATAATTATTCTGTACAGCATATAATTATATCACCCCCTTCAAAAATGGAAGCCTTGGGGAAACATAGAACAAAGAAAATATTTATTAAAAAGTTAAGTAATAATCCTACATCTAAAATATTCAACAAAAATTTACAATGAATATATAAATCCAAAAATCTTTAAATAAAAACTAAAAAAATAAGGTAAAAAATATTCAAAAACTTCTCTGTCCTTACTCCATATAAGTCCGAAAAATATAAACACAACCAAAGGCAAACTCTTTCAAAATCGAAAACAAGTTTTACTCCACTTTGAATTTGAATAAGACACAACTTCCCCACCCATTTCACACTACTTTCCCCCTCATATGATGTAACACTCATTCATAAAAAAACAGATTTCCCAGTTCAAGGTGTATTGATCTGACGTAAGTGTTTTGGCATCAGTGCAGAAACTTATATTCCTTTTCTAAAAATCCTCTCATCTCATAACAGCAGACGCAAAAAAGCAAACATATTGAAAACCTATCTATCTATACACCTCATTGTAACAATAGTCTTTTGGAGCTCCATATGTTAATTTTTCTTACTTTTATCCATCATAAAATATTTATTAGCATTCACATCTACAATATTTACACCTCTATGTTACTCATCTTTCCCAATTTTCAAGGTCTTTATACCAAACGCATCAATATTTGTGTAAACATCAAATGCACACATGATTTACATATTAAAGCATATAATGATTTATATCTGACCATGAAACATAAAACACATATAATATTGTATCCCTAGGGAAATACTT
Organism: Ruditapes philippinarum; assembly: GCF_026571515.1. Lineage (NCBI taxonomy): Eukaryota > Metazoa > Mollusca > Bivalvia > Venerida > Veneridae > Ruditapes > Ruditapes philippinarum. Next base: position 268,281 of record NW_026866259.1, on the reverse strand, counting down.
AATGCTGCCCTTTAGTAACGTCACATACTTGATTTTATATAACATATGAGAAAAATAGCTGGACCCTTAAAAGTGGACTTGCCTTGCTTTCAAGGACTTGGAAAAGTTCATATTAATTTTCAAGGGATTTTAGAATTAAAATATGGTACTAAAATTCAGCACCTGGTCAGACTGCATGGACATACAGACAAACATGGCATAGTGCCGAAATTGCGATATTGCGGCTGCCACTCAAAGGGTTAATATTCATCAAGATTTACAAACGAGACATATAAATCAAGTATCTGATAAAATATTCTCGCAGAAACAATGTGCAGCCTTAACATTGTCTACAAAATATTGATAAATACGTTTTCTGGAAACCATCCTTATAATCTTAGACCAACGCAAATACTTGTCCAGAAATAAACAAAACGTGTTCTGTCTGTCCTAAAATTATTCATTTTCTGATGTAACAATACATCTTAAAGTCACTTGAACATAAATACTACATGTACATAATATATGTGCATTATATATTAAACATATATCCACTTGACAGCTCCTCCCCTACTCTTAAAGCATCCCCACCCCACCCACTTTTAATTAAAAGTGATATTATATTTTCACTTAACATTCTCCTAATAAGTTTTTTTTTTATTTTGTTTCTTGCTGTTGTTGTTTTTTTTTATCCATTTCATTTATGTATTTGGCCATCAATGTAATTTTTGTGTATTGAATGAATGACTCATGGAAAAATATTTATAGACTGATACCAACATCTCTTACATTAGCTTAAGTGATAGGCAATTAATTTAGGTAAGTATTTTATCTACTTACAAAGCTATGAATGTAAGAATTTCAGCATATGCTATTACTCTCATAATATTATCTCTTCTAAATATATTCCATTTAAAGTACAACTTGACAAATAATTGAACTTTTCAATTTGAGAGCATTACAATATTTGTGTTCATAAATAATATATTTCCACTAAATACTTATACTTCAGCAAAAACTGTACCAATGTAAGTATTATATATATCACATTGTACATGTATATCTCCAGCTGTCTTTTGGGTAATAAATCCGAACTATTAGTAATGATTGTCTAATATTTCCCGGACTATATTTGTCTTCATAAATAATGTCAATAAAGACACAGAAGGTCATCCAGTAATTATTATATTACAAATATATAAACATTATAAATGTATCACCAGCATATGTTTTCCAACAACTATTCTAACATCACACATTTATTATATATACATGCACAAATACTTCCTCTAATGATTTCTATCCCTTTTCAATTCATAAGAACATTTTCTCAACACTACAATACCGATTTAACACTTTTTTCTTCCTGTTATCTCCTTCATTTAATATATTCTTCAGCATTCACACCACGCGAAAAAAACAATGAAACTGTTTTATATTGAATTATCTAAAGTGCAGACACTCTTAAAACCCTGTAAGTTTTATCTATAATTAACACAACGACTTTATCCTTAAACAAAACATAAGCTATTTAGCCTGTGACACAATGTTTCAACGACCTTGAACTTTTTTTTGAATTTATATATTGGAATTACTTATGCATGATAATTGTATTAACACAAAACGAAAATTACATTTTGGTCAGGGCTGGATGGTTTTTCGCAAATGCACATTTTGCCGCATATCTAAAAGCCTACTCAAGTATAAATACTTAGAATCTTGCATTTGTTTTATAGTATTGTACATGTACTTCAAAAGAAACGTTGAATAAATATTTCCATTTGTTCTACACACATTATACATGTATAATAATGTTATGATAATGAATAAAACATGATTCTTAGTTCATGCAAGACACTGTAGTCTTCTGTAATCTATTATATACACAATTTGACCTTCAAGTCTGATTTCTCACATTTTCTCAAAGTATCTAAACAATGCAACACAATCCAACAGAAATTTCTAGCAAATCAGATTTCCGATTAAAAATATCAATTTCAATTTCCGAAATGTTTAACGTTTAAGATCGAACTTGCCAAATCCGAATCATGTTATATTCCAACCCTCCAGAGAATACAATGAATATAAATGTAAGCTGCATCGCTTTGTCATGAACAAATTTCAGGCAAAAAAGCGGTTTCGAGACGGTATTACGCAATATTTTCAAAATCAATATGTCCTCCGAGTGTGTGTGCCTGTCGTCTTTGACCAAATTACTGGCATGTATTCATCATTGAGAAAGTAATTCCATCACATCTTTTACGAGATTGAATATTTCAATTTTCTAACTGAACTTTATTGTATTTCAAACTTGATCTCTACAACAACTTTCATTTATTTGATTATCTCATTCAATGTACATTCAGTTTCAAAACAATTCATTCAAAAATTTATTGAAAGAAATACACCATACTTTATTTCATTATGATAGTCTGTCCAAATTTAAGTACTTCCAAACAGTTTTAATTGTTCACCATAGGTTTATAGGCTTATGTCTACAGGGCTATGAGGGTTCCAGTTTTGGACACATTTAAATAAGAACACGAAGCTTCCATGGTTACTGTTTTAAATAAATGTTACATGTGGAGAAGTTGGTGGTTACATGAGGAAAATAATCAGATCAGTATTGGTAAAAATGTAAGCTTATTGCCCCGCTAGTATATACTATTTAAACTGATAGCAAACAAAAACAAAACAAACAGTTCACAATGCCATAACATCATCATATACTGACTTATGAATAATTTAACAATCATAAATTGTAATAAAGGACGTAGTAAAACATTCATTGAACAATTCAACAAATTACAGGAAGGATCATTTTGTTTATGTCAATACTATTGTTCCTTTTTTTATGTTCATGTCAACCATACCATAAACTATAGACACCCTGTTATATGCAGTAATATTCAAGTTAAGACAATATTTAGTATGTTTGTTTACTTCGTGTAAACGCTTTTAATATTTCTTTCAAAATTAAGACAATCAGGTTGTAATATGAAATTGTTTACAGGCATGTCAACATTTTAGTGTCTTACTTGTGAAGCAGGAGCCCTTCCCCCACAGCCCGAGATATACCACAGTGCTGAGTGAGATCCCTTCCCTAACATGTGACAGAAAACTGGAAAATTTGGACCCAGAGCAGTGAAGGGTATACTTGATATATACTATGTACTATGTATATATCATACAAAGATTAGGGACCTCGAGTGTGCTCAAAAAGAGCATGAATGAGAAAATGGATACGAGCATGAATACATTATCATCAAGAACAGACAGAGTTATCCATTTTGTTACATCAATTATTTATAATGTCTGCTTGTACTGGACTGCAAATTTTAAAAGAAATATATAAAACCGAGCTTCAAAATGCAAATCATTAGATTATTAATTGATGACTGAATTAAAACCTGTGTCATATTCATCCATGTTGCTCATATCAATTTTCTACAGATAATTAGTATAAATTGTGGTTTGAATATATATATTTTCTCATGGCCATATCAGATGAACTATACCGGAAATGATGTAAGCAATTATGAATCATCAGACATATGTAAGTTATAGCTGATAAATAATCAAACATGGAGGTAATTTCTGACATATCCGGAGACAAGATGAACTAAAACACTTGCACTTGGGGGTGTGGATACTACATGTGTTTTATGTTTGTCTAACACAGGTGCATGATTGAAAAATAAATCCAGAAAACATGATTTTTATTTAAAAAGATCAGGTATGTTTAAAACTTTTTAAAAAAGAATTATGGATTGCGGGAGTCTGGCTCTCCTCTCTGGAATAACTGGTTTGAACACTCGATCAGAATCCGAGAAATGACCATGTTTCCTCATGACGCCTCAGTACCCGTTACGTATAAGCTACAATAATAAGCTACAATCAAGCTCAAATCTAAATGAAAGAGGGGTAACTCTGCACAGCCTGTGAAGTTTTTACTTAAGATGCCAGGAGTTGCTTTCCTTTTGCATTTGTCTACAAGTAATGAAAGTAAACATTTATTTTAATCATACAGACATTAACAGTATGTTAAAGTCATTTTTGCCTATTCTATTTTACAAACATACTACACCATACTGTGACAAAAACCTGTTCCATCATACAATCTATTTTGTTATGCAGGCAAATCTGTTAAAACCATTGCAAACAGCTGTGCACTGGACCTTTTAGTTCCTGGATGTTGATGTGTTTTTTTCTGCAAAATTTAGGTTATTTTGAGTTTTTGCCGTGTCTTCTTTATTACAGGCCTCAGTGAGAGCATCCTGGGCATGGTAACGTAAAAAATTAGTTTTAATTTCAGAACTGTTTATAGAGTAAAGTGCTGCATAATGAGAAACAAATCTCTCCCCACTTTCCTCATATTTCAGTATCTGTGAACATTTTGAAGAGCTCACTTGAAGCCGGAAATGTTCAACACAGAAAATTAAAGAGTTAAGGTGCAATTTTACAGGTTCTGTAACTCATCAGTGTTTGTATAGGCAAAATGGAAGTTGTATATGAAACGATGATTGTCAGCTTACATTTATAAAGAATTCTTTCAATAAAATTATGCAAAAACATACTGTTCCTATCTCTAGTAAACAATATACCAGAATCAAAGAAGCGTGATTTAAAAATAGCATAATGTGCTTTATTCTACACTGACCTTTAACTTTCTAAATTTCTTAAATTAACTTGTAAAATTTCCATTGTTTTTAATGTCAATTATCAATTTAACGGAAATCAAGATGAAAATTTGATGCTGGTCAGCCAACCATATAGACAACAAGTCTGGCCTCACTTGATATTAGTATCAACAGCTTTTCACTTTTGGTTCCAGAACTGTTAAAGAGCTAAATAAGCAATACAATTTAAAAATGCCACTTAACTTGCTACCTTGACTGTTTTAGAAACAATCTTAAATGATATAACCATTGTATATCATGGCATGATGGTCCCTAGTTTATGTCCTAGAAAAGTGGCCAAGAGCCACCACCACTTGAATACTAGACAGGTGTAGCATATAGTCTCCTCCATATAGGTCACACAGTTCAAACATTGTTATATATTTTGCATGGGTATTGCATTTTCAATGAGCCGAATAATACATACTTCAAAAGTTCCTTAGTACTTACACATGGTATTTATTTCACACAATTTGTGAGACAGTACATGTATAATGTACACAACAGACATTTTGATTGCAGTGCTTTTTCCCTCTTGCTTTTCTTTAATTAAGTCTTAGGTCACTCAAAACACTAAAAGGTTATGTGGCAAAGTTCAAGTTTTTATTAAAAGCTTTAACTGTCATAGAAAGACCCTAAATTCTAGGCCTGCTAATTCCCCCTCTCCTCACTTTTTTAAGCAAAGGCTATAACAAATGACCTTCCTGCAACATTGCTGGAAGCAGCTAACTCACATGAAAGATTTCTACTTCCCTTGCAGTCCTCAAACCAACAGTGGCATTCAAGCCTGTGACCTCAACAACTCAAGAGGCTGAAGTGACTCTCTCAATATATTTTCTGCTTATACAAAGTGCTTCAGATTAACATTGGTTTTAAGAGTATTTTTTTGTTCATAAACAACTATTTACTCATATTTACATAATTATCTTGATGTCTCTACTTTGATTTATCCAAACCTACAAAAAGTACTAGTAATCTGTGAATTCCATAAAATGGCATATTTTCATATGAAAAAACAAAATATTTCAGACCCCTGGAAATCTAAAGAAAATATTTGTAAATCTTTATAATAATCTGGATGTAAATGGTGTATCATTTACCAGAATCTGAATGTACCACTCACACTTACATACTCGTTGATATGCAGAAGTCTGATAAATTATTATTTGCAAATTTTTGCAAGTGATTCACTCCTCTGATGGAATGTTTTCTCATAAAATATTTTCCTATAGATATCAATCTAAAACTGACAGAGTGATAGCCCTTTAATCTGAGCTTCTTTTGCCTCAAAGACAGGTATATACCACAAAGACAGGCATTTTCCACATCTCACTTTTCAAACATAAACTACCAGAATATTATTGGCAAGATTAATGCATTTAAAGATATGAAAGGTTTCGATTTTACATGTTTTTGCTTGTTGTAAATAAATGTGAAACGCGACCCTATCTAATCAATCTTATGATGAGCACAGTGATAATCCTTAATGCATTATGAATCACAAAAGGGGAAATATAGAACACCATTCAGTATAATGGTAGAAAATAGATGCCAAGAAAACAAAAATCTATTTGTCTTTAAACTGCCAATAAAAATCCGGTTTATGATTTTGAATATCAGTTTTTTTTATTCTGTTGAGTCATTCAACAATACCATTACCTTCATCCCATAATGTCATAAAGTTAGAATTCATCATTATTTGTATTTATCATTTCAATAAGAATTACCTTCCCTTTACACCAAGACTAGCGCCAGGCTGGTCGGGCTCTATACTGCTGGTGGAAATATTTTTTTCATTTTGATATCCGAAAATCGTAATTTTGGACAGTTTACATTATAGAAGCACAGGACAAGTCAATTCCAGAAATTCAGCAGGTTAAGGAATAAAGGTTAACCTGAACCATGTATCGAATCTTTCTTTATCGGTAGTGTTGAGATTATCATCTCATTAATCAAGCCTGGCTGTGAGTTATGGATTATACTAATTAACTCTGACACATTGCCAGTGTTTAGTTTCTGGTAGGAATCTAACCTTTACCAACTCAAGATAATTTGGTGCCCACTTATCTCACAGGTCCGTCTGCTACTGTTAAGCACTGGGGTATTGACTGATCAGTAGCGAAAGTTACAGGAGCTCTCTAAAAGTTCTCCATTGGTGCCAATTAGTTTGAAAGATATATATATATATGTATAAGAATGTAACATAATTGCAAAGATAAGACAGACTACTTCATTCATATAGCAAGGTCTCTGTGACACAAAATCATAAAGTATTTACTTTTCAACTTTTTCTTATAAAAGATTTTTAAAATTTTCTTTCATTAATATGAAACAGCTATAGATATGATTGTATCAAATATTATTATAAATTCATATCTTATTTCATATAAAGCTTTGTTTTCATGGTCTCCTTTATAAAGTAAATATTGAGAATTTACATTTTCCAGACATTTTCTTTAACAACAACAAAATGGCACCACTTATTTTCAAGACAATCATTGATGTGTATTTATGCATGCACTTTAGACAAATTTATCTACTACAAATGTAGAAGCAAGATAAGATATCTCTGTTACATCAAAAACAAGAAGCATTCCAAAACCGCTTTTCAGAACAAAAGCATGAATGTATCTATATAAATCTATTGAAAAACATCATTCTGAAAAATACAAAAAAATTGCACCAAAAGTTCGTGCCAACTTCGTGCCAGGCTTGATTAACAGCGGGTCTTGCTTCATTCATTAATATTGTTCCTGTACCTCTAAGATCACAAGCAAGCCGTAACTTTCTGCATTGGTTTTTTTACAGGTTTCATCAGTGTTTTAATGGTTGTTTCATGCACTGACTCATCATAATTAATCATTTCTACAAATGATATAATTGCATCAAAACTTGTAAACTCCATGCATTATATCCTCATTTATTTGCTTTATTTATATTTCTGCACTCTCTTCGAATGCCTTCGCTGATTCTGCTTATACGGTGATTAGTAGATAATAAAATATTACAACTTACATCAAAGGAATAGGTGTTTTAAAATGATCATGGCAGATTTACAATAAAAATTTAATGTGTTATGAACAAAACATTATTATGGGGTGGGTTCAATTTCTTATCTTTCGTACACATATCTCTACAATCAGCATTAATTAACTTTTACTGTGCTGGAACGCAAGGTTTAAAAGACTTTGCCATCAGTAAAGAGAGAGATTTTCCCTCCGTATGTGCAAGTCATTGCAAAGGCACATGATTAAAGAACCAATGCTAAGTGTTAGACAGCAAGTTGGCATGTTTTCTACAGCTCGGAGTTACTTATAAGGCAACTTAGCTTGAATGAAGTTAACTGTCCCGACTAAAGTCGAGGGGAGTAGCCCTACAAAGTTGGCAGAGTCTTTTTGTACCTTAAGGGGCAGATGAACCCTCATTAAACATAGACAACATAGTACATAGAGAAAGACTAGCCTGCATATCTGTTTAGTTTTTATCAGGCTCCATACTGTATGCCAACCAAGTTTACATTTTTACATCTCCAGAATTGATAATTTGATGAGGAAGCTTGACAAGTCCATTTAGGAAATTCAGCAAGTAAAGGGTAAATATAACTTAGACTTTAAATTGTACTACAACTGATACTAAGTCATTAACCTATACATTTGTACATAATCTATTATCACATCAAAATATTGTGCAGTTCTGTAAATATTTCAGAAATCAATTAGTCTATCATTAAGGCCAACATTTTTTTATAAAATGTTTTACGGGACCGCCGACCGTATTTTTAGAGAAAATCAAATAAAAATAAAAGTTAATATAAGAACTTTTATTTTCATTTTGCCCGCCGACCTCTCTTACCCACTTCTGTCAAAATTAAAAGTTAATTGGTATGGAACACGTTTTTAACTTTAGTTGTTAACGATACTTAACACTTGCTTAAAACAACTGACAAAAGTTAGCCCTTTGATGTTTACAAGAATGTTACAAAAGGCGTATCAAAAGGGAAGGGCAATAACTTTACAAGCTTGTAATAAATTTACCCGTGTGAATATCACGCGACACCGGGTCACGGAAGTTCGATTTTTTCGAAACTTGTTTTCAACACAACTATGGCAATTTGAGTAATAAATATTAGAGCATTTAATCAAACATGCTAGCCTGTAAAGCTGTTAGAAAGCACGACTGGTTATTAACATCCATTGCCTAAGTTGAATTACCTTCACTGTCAGAACAGTTGTAAAAAATTAAATGGGCACGGGATCAAAGTCGTTGATCGACTATGGTGTCAAAATGAAAATTACTGGATTTACCACGGACCATGAGAATACTTCCACACATGAAAATTTAGACTCCTGTATAGGTTTTATAAAGAAATATAAGTTAAATTTACTTAGACAGATGGAGAAAAATGAGTAATAAGTACTTGCATTGTAGATTTATTGTAAGTAAATTGATAGTGAAAACTTTTTATTATGAATCATTGAAAACAATTGAATACTTTATTATACGAAAACAATAAATTCCTGAAAGTTAATTGGTGGACAGATTTTTGTTGTTGTCTTGTTGAAATACAATGCTTCTTTATAATTGAACACGGTCATCTATAACATTTATTAAGTTAATATTAGTATCATGACAGGTAGTAATGTGTATTTTTAGAAGTTTTTTACTAGATCAATATTGAGGAAATTGGTCTTTTTTCAATGTAAGATTCTGACTATGAGCATAAGTCCTCTAAATTGACATTTCTGTAAAAACTGCCAATAATAAATTCTCAACAGAAAACCCTGATTTTGTAACAATGTATGCCATTTGATTTTCTATTTACTGTCAATTGCTTTCATTTTACTAATTATTTGAAATATGAATAATTTTCAGAAATTGCAATTTTTTTGCACATACAGAACTTACTCTCTTAAAAATAATTTGAAGTTGTTGATTCAATTTACCTTGTGAAACTGACATTGTACATTATTATGTTTGTACCTCTGTGAATGAATCACTCTCCCTTTGTGGTGTTGTGGATTAGAATCCTGTCAGGAAGTTAATTTGGATTCCCGTGAGGAAACTATCAGTAAGCTTATGATAGGTAGGTGGTTCTACCTGGTTGCAAGCTTGTGTCAGTAAAGCTTGAGAGTGGCAATACGACATTGTTTGGATACTCTTGAAATGAAGGGACTAAACAATGAATTTGGAGTTGTGTGGCATGTTTGCCCTAAACGTGAAAAGACAAAACTAATAGAAACTAGATCACATCATCAGCATTTAATAGCTACTAAAAACAAAAGCAAAAGTGACTTAAAACATTTTTTTTTTCAATTATTTTGTTTAAAATTATGTCAAAAATACTTCAAAACTATAAAATCATTGATTTTATTTACAAAAAATCTGTTTTTGGAGTCTTAAAAAAAATGTTTGAAAATAAAAATTTTTAACCTCTTTTATCATTTTATTTTTATTTTGTGGTCGACTGATAAAAAAATTGACTTTTATTTTTATTTTTATTTATCCCCCCCGACCCAATTTTTTAAAAAAATATCCCGTAAAACATTTAATAAAAAAATGTTGGCCTAATTATAAAATAATTCAATTTCTTTTTTTTTATTTTTTGTAATAGTTCATTTCAAATCATTTGGGGGAGAAAAAAACATTGTAGGATTCTAGTAAACACTTTCAAAGGTAAAATAACATCATCTTTTACTTTCATTGCCACATTGTTTTTAGGTTGTTGTTGTTTGGTTTTTTTACCTAACACCTTCCATTCATTTTTAAAAGAACAGAAGATGAGATGAGCTAAATAAACATATATCATAGCCAGGAATATTTTAAGCCTGTTTATTTTCCTGTCATATAATGTACAATCTGATCTTCCAGAAACATTTCCAAGCATGATCTCTTCCAACAATCTTTTCACATTTCCCACAGATTTTTTGTGCCATCCAATTTGTTATTTTCAAAAACAAAAAACAAAATTTAATCACATATGCATCATATTTTGAATATCACTATCTGGTAAACGAGAATTGCTTCAGTGACTTAAAACCAGGTGCACTCGACAAAAAAATCAACATTTTCTATGTAAAATCATTACAGCAAAAACAGAGTCAAATCTCAAAGTGGGAACAGCTATGACAAAAAAGATAGTTTATTCTCTCTGCTCACCTTTTTTCTTACCTGATGGAATAAAACTTGCTTGCTTGCTCAGTAACTATGGGTAAACAGCAAGGTAGCATTCAAAAAAGTAAAAGACAGCTGACAAAATAGCAGAGAAAATGGAGATCAACTAAGATAGTGAACATACTAAAGTGAGTCACTTAGTAATATTATTTTTCACTAGTGTGTCTGTTTTATAATTGTGTATATATATCTTTGCTATTCCCTACTCTTTCATATAGTTACATGACCAAACCAGCCTTAAATAATTTATTGTGTTTCCAATATCTTTATTTAGAAGTAATATGGAAATGTCATATCTGAACTTAACCTATAGCTCTTCACCGCTTCTTATGTAAAATTCTTCCAAGTATAATTTCCAATAACTGTAAATTATACCATACCCAGACTATGGTATAATTTTCAGTTTTGAAAATCGAAGGAGTAAGTGTTTCTGGGCGGAGCTATAGGTTAAAACAGATACACCATTGGTGCGTTGACGATTTCTGGGTTTGCGTAAATTATACCATAATCACAAGACCTTTCTTATGCCTTAACCTCACGAGACGAAGTCGAGTGAGGTTGCATAAGAAAGGTCACGTGATTATGGTATAATTTACGCAAACCCAGAAATCGTCAAGGCAGCAATGGTATATCTATTACATACAGCAATAGATTAGATAGATTCAGCCTATTACAAACATCAAATTCACAATGGGATATTTTCAAGGGCTCAGGCTATATGCTGTAATAAGGCTATAATCCAAATAAATTATTGCATGCAACAAATTTACAATGGACATAATACTCAGCATTATAAATGAGATGGACAATAGACTTTTTAAGAGGAAACACAAATTGTAAAATGAATTCACAATGGGATGTTCCAGGAAATATAAACATTGTAAAATGAATACACAATGGGATGTTCCAGAGAATATAAACATTGTAAAATGAATACACAATGGGATTTTCCAGAGAATATAAACATTACAAAATGAATTCACAATGGGATGTTCCAGGGAATATAAACATTACAAAATGAATACACAATGGGATGTTCCAGAGAATATAAACATTACAAAATGAATTCACAATGGGATGTTCCAGAGAATATAAACATTACAAAATGAATTCACAATGGGATGTTCCAGAGAATATAAACATTACAAAATGAATTCACAATGGGATGTTCCAGGGAATATAAACATTACAAAATGAATTCACAATGGGATGTTCCAGAGAATATAAACATTACAAAATGAATACACAATGGGATGTTCCAGGAAATATAAACATTAAAAAATGAATACACAATGGGATGTTCCAGGGAATATAAACATTACATAATGAATACACAATGGGATGTTCCAGGGAATATAAACTTTACAAAATAAATTCACAATGGGATGTTCCAGGGAATATAAACATTACAAAATGAATACACAATGGGATGTTCCAGGGAATATAAACATTACAAAATTAATTCACAATGGGATGTTCTAGGTTCTAGGCCAGATTCACAATATGTTGTTCACAGGAAAAATGTCACACCAGGAATCCACAATGAGATGTTCTAACGAAGAATCCACATTGGAATTTTCTAAGATAGAATCCACAATGAGATGGTCCAAGAAGAATCCAAAATGGAATTTTCTAAGATAGAGTTTCACAGTGAGATGTTCAAGGGAATTATAAATTATATAATCATCCTTTAGTTACTTGAGACTAAAAAAGTGTCTACTTACAATGAAAACTAATAGAACAATTTATGTTGTAACAATTTTTGATAATAAATTTACTCAGATGGAAGGACTTATCAGCCAGCACTTATCTTAAATTATATACTCAATGAAAACAGGAGCTTGCAAGATATTGCAATAATAGTAAAACTAACAAATAAGCAGCTGAATACACAATTAATGAAAAAACAAACAGGAATAAAACTGAAGAATGCTTCAAATGAAGTTATAAGCATGGCTAAAAAAATATTTATATTTGTAAAACGGAATAATGATATAAATATTGGCTTAATCAGACTCTTAATGAATCGGCAGCAGACCTTGGGATGTGTTTGAACAGTATGATGAAATTGTCAGGTGAGAAATTGTGGCAAAGCAGCAATTAGTGATGATATTGATGAAGTTCTGATAATTGTTGCAGGGTATACAACTCACACTTGCACCTGTTACAATGTGTTCAAGTAGGCAATCATTTGTCTTCTACAGTATTAGATGAAAACTGATAAAAAGACAGAAATCTTTCAACAATTTCTCCCCGTTACCATACATTCTGTCACTCACAGTGTGAAAATATAAGATAATATTCTGACATGTCATCTTGATTAATTGTAGAAATTTAATATGAAAAGATTATCATATCAAAAAAGAAGAAGTTCAAAGATAATGATGGAACTGAAATTCAAATTGCTTCAGATATTTCTTTATTATTATGATGAACAATATCTATTATAACCTTCCACAAAAGCCAGATAATCTTTTCTTTTCCACATTGGTATTCTATTTCATGCCATTAATAGTTTACTTATTTGCAACATGACCCATATATATTTTAGGGTTTATGAATTGAACATTTAAATTCATACCCAAATCCAAAAGGGAAGCTCTTCTCAATAACAGTTGAGTAAGAAAATAGTTGGGTACATTAAATGTCTTTGTTTCTTTTGTTGCTTTTTGGGTCACATTAACACTGTCAAGGTCATTTGACAAATGTAAACCTTGGCAACACTAAATGTCCCTTTAAATGGTTGGTTTGATTCTTCTGTTGGAATGCTGATTTTAACACATTTATGGCCATGTCTTGGCAGACAGTCCACATTACCGACTGCTTGATTTCTAACCAGTAGTTACTTATTTCTCCACATGTGACCAACAAGCAAATTCGTTGAATTTATATCCCCCGCCGAGTACTGGTTATTATTAACACAACAACTGAAGACATAAGGCTTTATTTATATATTAATCATGGCATAAACAGTAATATTCTTTGAACTTGATAAATATTCAGGGCAATAACAGAGCCATAACTTTGTGTTAAATAGTAAAATCTGGAAATGCCAATGAGATGTATGCATACTACATAACTAATCAAGGGCCATAAATCTGAGTTATAAGTATCTGACTGGAACAAGGCGACTATATGCACATCTCCTCTTAGTATCCCATAAAGTTTCATTGAATTCCAGCCAGTAGTAGCAGAGAAGTAGCAAGGAAACATATATTTTTCTATATGTATACTGCATAACTAATCAAGGGCCATAACTCTGAGTTAAAGTGTCTGACAGGAACAAGCAGACGATATGCGCATCTCCTCTTGATATTGATGATTCCCATAAAGTTTCGTTGAATTCCAGCCAGTAGTTGCAGAGAACTACTCCGGAAACAATTTTTACTCTATATGCATACTACATAACTAATCAAGGGCCATAACTCTGAGTTAAAGAGTCAGACCGGAACAAGCCGACGATATGCGCATCTCCTCTTGATATTGATGATTCCCATAAAGTTTTGTTGAATTCCAGCCAGTAGTTGCAGAGAAGTAGTGCGGAAACGATTTTTACTCCATATGCATATTGCATAACTAATCAAGGGCCATAACTCTGAGTTAAAGTGTCTGACCGGAACAAGCCAACGATATGCGCATCTCCTCTTGATATTGATGATTCCCCTAAAGTTTTGTTGAATTCCAGCCAGTAGTTGCAGAGAACTACTCCGGAAACAATTTTCACTCTATATGCATACTACATAACTAATCAAGGGCCATAACTCTGAGTTAAAGAGTCGGACCGGAACAAGCAGACGATATGCTCATCTCCTCTTGATATTGATGATTCCCATAAAGTTTTGTTAAATTCCAGCCAGTAGTTGCAGAGAACTACTCCGGAAACAATTTTCTCTCTATATGCATACTACATAACTAATCAAGGGCCATAACTCTGAGTTAAAGAGTCGGACCGGAACAAGCAGACGATATGCGCATCTCCTCTTGATATTGATGATTCCCCTAAAGTTTTGTTGAATTCCAGCCAGTAGTTGCAGAGAACTACTCCGGAAACAATTGTCACTCTATATGCATACTACATAACTAATCAAGGGCCATAACTCTGAGTTAAAGAGTCGGACCGGAACAAGCAGACGATATGCGCATCTCCTCTTGATATTGATGATTCCCATAAAGTTTCATTGAATTCCAGCCAGTAGATGCAGAGAACTACTCCGGAAACGATTTTTACTCTATATGCATACTTCATAACTAATAAAAGGCCATAACTCCGAGTTAAAGGGTCGGACCGGAACAAGCCGAGGATATGCGCATCTCCTCTTGATATTGATGATTCCCATAAAGTTACGTTGAATTCCAGCCAGTTGTTGCAGAGAACTACTCCGGAAACGAAATTCGGACAGACGGATGGACGGAAGGACGGACGGACAGACAACGCCAAAACTATATCCCCCTCCCGATTCCATCCGCGGGGGATAACAACTAATCCTGCATGATTTCTGGGATAAAAGACAAAAAATCGATTTTCTCACAGAAAATTTGCTTGTGTCAGAGGATCCAACCAGAGACTTCTGGATTATAAATCACCATATTGAGCTAATCAGACAAACAAGTCACTTTAAATGACTTGACTTTGTTTATATATCCCTTATTCTGCTTAATTGACAATCATGGTAAAATGTTTTATGAAGTGATCTCTCAGTGATAAAATTTACAGCAAAAGGCATTTGTAATTATTAAGTCTTAATAACAACTTCAAATGAAAATGCAGTTGTCTGTCAGGCATTTACAGAAATTTACAGAAATTCATGCATATAAGTGAGTCTCAAACCAAGGTCAAACTCTGAATGATCAAATTTTTAATCATTTTCTTAATAGCTATTAATTTTGATGTCTCGGTCTAATAATCTCTGTATATATTAATTAAATGCCAGGCCCAAACATTTTCAGGGGGTTAAAAATTTGCTTCTGCAACTTAGTTATAATATTAATATGATCATTTACAAAAACATGTTGTTCTGTGGAGAAAATTTTTAGAAACAAAACAAAACAAACCTCTTGTTTCCGTCTTCGAAACCGATGTTTAAAATTGAACTTGATGACCTGTCTCTCAGCCATTCTTGTACGAAATTCCATCCAACGCTTCCTTAAACCCTCAAACAAGGGCATACAGGCAACGGAACTTCACTTCATAAAACATAACTCCAATAATTTCAACCTGTTTTCTTGTACTAAAAAGTATTTTCTCTAATTTTAACTCCGTTACGAACATGAAACTGCAGTAAATACAGTGCACTAACCTGATTTTAAATACAATCCAGATTTTCTTAATCTATACCATGCAGTTTCCATGCAAGATTCCATGTAAATCACTTAAATTTCATATCTTTTTTAATTCTGTTTTCTTCTGCACTGTATTAACATTAAAACACACAGCCACATAGGGAGTGAATAACAAGATAATATACCGCTCAATTAGTAAATCACCTCTAATCCAACAAATAAGAAATCAGGATGAATTGGCAATCTGCAAGTATCTAATTAATCCATTGTATTTCTGGCAAACATGATAGTGTGTATGTATCATCTTCTATCATACTTAACTTCCGACACTCCATGTTTACAAAACAAGCCTCTGTGTGCCTCAGAGTCACCTTTACCAACACCTTTAATTACGGCTGATTATTTCTTCAAATTATCTGTCAGTATCACAGTCTTTCTCAAGACTAAAAATATCCATCTTAAATCAAAATTCATAGTTGTGACAACCAAACGAGCTCACTTCCGAAACCTCGTCAGACATCAAAATTCACATCAAAAATATTTCGGTCCTGATCAAAAAACAAGCTGAGCAACACCATGTTTTCAATAATTATTTTACCAGAATGATTTTCTTATATCTGTTCCAATACAACACATGTTTATCAGTCTAATTCACTTTTTTTCATCCCAGAGTCCCAGCCAAACACTCATGAAAACAGGTACAACCAGGAGAAGTTTGCGAGTTAATCATTGTCTCTGAGAACAGTGACATATGCTAAAATTTTGTAGTTTTGTAGGGCACGGGTTTTCGTAACTTTTCCAAAACAGTATCTAATTCTGTTTACAATTTTGGCATTTCCAAAGATACTCTGACGTAATTTCTAAAGACTTTATGTGTAACAGTACACGTCTAGGTAAATCAAATAAATACACATTATTTTATTTTTGTTATTTCAACTAGAACTGCTTCCTGTTAATTAAGAAAGTTTTATATGAAAAGGTCTCCCAGCAGAAACCATACATGCTGATATTTCATATAGAAATTAATCACTTTTACTCTTTCTTTTTTTCCAATTTACTTATCTTAAACTTCAAGTATATCTGGCAATGTTTTAATAGCACTTTTATATAACAGCTTTGAAAAGTATCCAAGTTTACACATATAATGTAAACACCCTGATAAAAAACAATCAATCAAAGATCAAATTGTAACAGTTTGGAAATATTTAGTAAGCTCCAGAACAGTTTCAAAGATCAAAATGTAAACTCCCATAATAGCTTAAGTAATTTCAAAGATCAAAATGTAAAATTCCATAAGGGCCTTAGTAACATCAATGATCAAAATGTAAAATTTCAGTAAAATCCAGTTATACTTCAAAGATCAAAATGTAAAATATCTGTAAGATCCAGAGTAACTTAAAAGATCAAATCTTTCAGACAAAGGTATGAATGAAAGAACAAGAAATGGTTTGTACCAAGACAAAGCTCAGGTGTATTTAATCAGTGGTAAGACAAACAATTTCTCTTAATTGACAAAGACGGGTACTTCATGGCAGAATATATACTATCAAAATAGTAGGTAATTTTGGTTGCCTAAAATTATGTCATTTTACATTGTTGTCGAGACATCTGCTTGAGTAAGCTCGTAATTAATAAACAGAAATAGAAACAAAGCTTAAAAACAATAGTATTAACACATACTTTCCGACAAAAAACAGTTGTTTTTTCACATATATTCTGGCAAAACAAAACAAGAGCGATCAGTGATCACATGTGTCGTCTGATGTCAATGGCATATTGCAGGTACTGTGTAGCAGGAGACACAAAAATTATGAACATTATTTTACTGAAGGGCCGTAACTCAGCCAAAAGTCATTCAACTAGAAACCCATTAAATATGTGCATTTACTTTAAGAACCTATCAATCCGGTAAAATTCCAAGTAGTATTAAGAGAACTAAAGAGAAGTAGTCTGTATGTATTACCCTGTTTGATTAACAAAAAGATAACAGTGAAAAGTATGAAAATTTATAATTTCAAAGATAAAATCCTCTTTCCTATATCTAGTTGATGTTATCAACAATCAAATTTAAATCTTAGTGTCATAATAATAAAAGAAAGTTACATTTCTGGAAAAACTAAAACTGCTATAAAATGTCAAGAATGTTTTTATGTTAAAGGAACAACGCAGAACACCCACCTTGAATGTAGTAGGTCTGATAATCAATAGATATGGTCAACAATAAACAGTTCCAAATTGAAAACTGGTCAACCTCATTAGAACAAGTATAGCAGTGTAAGAATTCTACCTGGTAAAAGAAAAACACACTAAAAACATCTGTCCAGTTTTGAAAAAGGGCATAAAATGTACCTTATGCATGAAACAAAGGGCCATAACTCAGCATGATAGTTGCAGAACCCATGCCTACCTGGACAGTTATGTAATTTCATAGCTGGAACAGAAGGGCATTAATTCTTTATTTTAATAATATAATAACATTACTGCAGCAATGTTGTGCTGGTGGGGTGTCAGTGCATGTTTTATCAGCAAATAAGTCATAAAATGAGCAAATGTTCATTGAAAAATCTAAACTCTTGAGGGGTAAATTAACTTCAAGTGATAGTTCTTATTTTTCTCGCTCCCTTATATTCACTTATCTGATAAAATAGCCAAATGATGGAAAATGTTTTCACCTTTTCTTATCTTTTTCATTTTCTATTCCACTCCGCATGTATGATGTCAGAAGATTAAGGGGTGATAAGGCACCAAGAAAAAACACAAGAAAAAATATTGACATAGCACCATTCCTATCAATTTACCTTTGATAATCTCTCATCGATCCATCTGTCCGTCATGCTGGATTACTCAAATATACGTTTTTTCTTGCTGTTTTTTTTTTTGCCGCATCTTTGTTTTTCTGTTAACAGTTGCGGAATTCTTTTTAGCCTTGGCTAAGGAAAACATAACCTGGCAGTTCTCTTTCAGCAACCTGATAACCAAGTGTCTTCACTGCTCTTTGTGCATTTTATTGTAATAGGCTCTTAAAAACCTGCTTTTCATCACCATTAAACTTTTCCATTTATCTTATCTTATTCAATTTGTTGGTGTTTTAGTAACACATACACTGTTCGGGTTGTATGCCTAACATTGCAGCTTTACTGGTGGAGGAAGACCTTTAATGGCATGGACCGGCACCTGAGTAAAAGATCGCAAACCTGCTCCCACTCTAAGACTGGCTTATTTCATCAAGATACTTGTTGATTATATAGTTACAGTACCCATGTATTGAATCAGTTATACTTTATATATATAATAACAACAAACTATAATAAACCACGCTGAGGCACTAAAAGTTTCTTTTTCTAGCTTCTGTTCTAGTAATTTCTGTCTAAATTGACTAGTGAAATTAGGCATTTCATTTGCCTACAAGAAAAACATGTCATAAATTATATAACCAACAACCATAAATCATATAACCAACACTCCTGTACAAACATAACATTATACCCTATCTAGAATCTCTCCCAAGCTAGACCTGTTTTAGAATAAGCACCACTTCTTCAGACATTTGTTAATAACAACCGCAAACCACAATGGCAGCAGAATAACAATCTACACAATAAAACCAGGACAACACACAAGACATCAACAGGAAGTCCATGTTGTATGTGAACAATTTTGAAGTGTGTGTTTTTTTCTCTAGATGTACAGTAGCATCACCCAGTCAAAGGTTCTGACATGTTGACACTGATATGCCCAAGCTGGAAGGTTTAATTGGCAGATTCATGCACTCAGGAGCTCATTTGCGGCACATTTTATCAGTGTACCGGATTTCATTGCTACAATAAATTATCTTTAATCCACTGAATAAACATCACTCTAGTATCTGACTCACAGAATGTGGTGGAAAATTGAACAGGACTTATTACTTTTGAAGACCTACCAAGATGATAAGAAAAAATTGTTTATTTGGACATTTTTTTTTCACATAAAACATGACTGTTCAGTTATCATAAACACTGCCGGTGGCTAGAAACAATACATCATCAGACTTTCCCTTATCAACAGTATAAAGCCAGGTCAGCCTACAATGCTATGCAGTAGCATATAACCTTTTGGCTGCTTACTTTTAACATTGACATCATTCTGGAAACCTCTTTAACTCCATCTTCAAAGAAGTGAAAGTTCTCTAAAACAAATAAGCATTAACTTATTTCTACATCCAAAAGTCTAGATACTGCCCATATTCCTATCATTAGAATATCCTTAATTTCAGGACAAGATTCCAACTGAACATAAGCAACAGACCTGAATCTGGAATCTCATAACATACTTTAAAACAGCTGAAGAGAACAATGCCAAACTGGGTAGAGAACTAGAAAAATTATTTTAGCCTTAATGACCTTGGCACCAAAGAATTTAAATGCCAACAAAAGGGAATGCAAGATACAGTGTAAATGTAATTAAATTACAAATATCAAAAGTATTGGTAAATAAATGAAGGCTGTATCAGAAGAAGAATCTTGACCTTGACCTTATTGACCTTACACCCACCCCAATAGCAAAGGCCAATTAGAAGGACCTACATATTAAATATCTAAGAAAATGGTTGATAAATGAGGGCCCTCTTAAGAAAGATTGGTAGCTCTGAACGTTAACAGGATAAAAAGGAAGGACAACAGTTTGATACCAACATCGCAATATTTGGAATCTTAAAAACCAACATAAATTTTACATACTTATCTTCAACTGACTGGTGAACCACAACATACTGTTGATAAATATTTATAGTAATTTTATCAATAATAGAACATAAAATATAAGGGATCTAGCATTTCAACAAACAGAAATAGATAACCACAAACCTCGGAAAATCAGCAAACTTGCACACATTTTCTGTTACCACAAACAGGTTCAGACTTTGTGGTACTAACAAAATCTTGCTGGCAGGTGAAATGGTGCCTTAAGCTAAAGTTTCTACTTAAAAATATCATCAGGAAATGTTAAAATGTTAAGATCATGTATCACAGAGGGGAAAATGATTAATGTATGCTTTTTCCTAATCATTTAAACCTGCTGCAATGTGCTCGTGAAATGTATAATGTCACGAGATAGAAGGGAAAGATGTCATAAGATTAGAGATAAGAGAGGGCGTGCATCTCTACAGAATGCAACATCTATCTTAGTGCATGTCATCTTCTATATCATCGTTACACAACATACATACACATTATCAGAGGTGTTTATTATAACTGAAGATTACTTTGACACTTAAATTTATTTTGGTATTTGCTCATGATTACCAAACCTGTAGACTTATATCAAAGTACTGTCAGTACTGGCAGAGAGATTATTTCTGAGACAACAACTATACGCCAAGTGCCTATTTAGGATGGCAAATGGTTATTTCATCCACAATATGCACATCTTCAGGTATATACATTAGTAAAATAGACCTTTTTTTCCTTAAAAAATATTTCTATGATTACACACACTGTTATTGAATAAATTCATAGTTTAATGTTATTTATGTAAGAACATATTTTTAAAATCGATTGCTGTATGGCTATTGCTAAGTTGCTGGAATTTTCAATCTACTTGGATCTCCTCTGGAAAAATTTGGATCAATTAATAAAAAAAACATCATTATATTAAATATCTACAAGAATCAAAGGATAGGCCTCAAAGAACAAAAACCCATTTTCTCTATACAAAACATAGTTTCTCTCAAATTATCCTAAAAATAAAACCCTATTAACTAACTCTACAGAAAACAAAACACACATTTCCAACGAAAATCAAACAAAGTCAGGTCTAGTCAATAATAAACAAACTTCACTTCTGAAAAAAATGGAAAATAATTCCAGACAGAAGAATGCTTTCCGTGCAGAACATTCTGATCTCTTTTAGATTAAAATGATGTACTTGGTGCAACACATTTTGATAAAAAATTGGTATTCTTTTCTCTCCCTATTTTTTTCCATGTGATTGTAATCACAAATTATCTTTACTGTGAGCCCTGCCAGCTGGTGAAATCTGCCTTCATATGACAAAATTAGAGACCAAAAACTGAGTAATTGTTCTCCCAACAAAAAAAAACAGAAAACTTGTTCTCCCAACAAAAAAAAACAGAAAACGAAAAAGAAATAAAGGATTTTTTTTTACAAATACAATTTATATTATATCCTGGCAAAACCTCTAACTGCAAATAAAAGTTATTCGAGGAGTAACTTTAACAGAAAGACCAATGAATGCTTTAATTAAGGCCCTTACATGAGGAATAGAAAGAAAATCTATTTTTAGCATCAATGACCATGACCTTGACTTAATTGACCCAAATAAGTCATACTGATGCGTCCGCTGTTCTTGGTCTGCTAGTCCCATGGGTAGACTGCATGTTAAAAGTTAAATCATTTTATGAGTCTTTACAAAAACAATCAACAAGTAAGTTTTTAATGATTTATGAAAACATTTAATTGATCAGCATAGTAGCAATTTTTAACAACTGGGAACAAGTCTTTTTACCAACACTGTTTAAAGACGGGAGAAAATGACACTGTGCAGTAACAAAACTTTATCAAAGATTATGTACAAAACATGTAATGGGGGATCTGCTATGTGTGGGTAAGATCTCACAACAATATGTTTATTCATTACAACCGCGAGGTACATGACATCACAGCACCTTACATATTTCTTGTCAAACAAAAATTTCATCAATTCCATACACATTTGCAGACTCCCATTTTTCTATCTTGAGAGTCATAACTTGATACATTTCTCCTTCATGAGTAAAACAGAAAGATAAAATCACCGATGGCGCTATATATCTTTAAAACTCCATTATTGCAGAATACTCTTCAACATTGAGTGCTAGCCATTCAAATTATTATTTTTTAATGCCTTTTGTTAACATTTCTGTCAAGTTTTTGAGCAGAGGATGATAAAAACTACACAATAAACTTTTATCTTAAAAACAGTGTACATGAAACGCTTCTGGCGGCTGCTGTAAGTAAAAGTGAAAAATGACTTTATCTTTATTGCAAAATAAATTTTTATGAAAATTTTTTATCAGTTTGGTTGCAGACGACATTGTCATCAATGTAAGAGGAACTGTTCCAAGACTAAATTTACAATCTGAGAATCACTTATCTCTGCCGTATATAAAGTATACATTTTTATGGTTTTTATTGTCTTCCCCGAAATCAATTTCCCTCGAGAAAATTGTTAAATTGATATCAAAATCATCTTAAATATACGAGGAACTACTTTAAAATGTTTTTGCCAGACAGAATTATTTTAACAATAAAATTTGAAGGATCATATCCACTTGTCTCGAGACAAAAAGAGAAAGTGTTCGCTCCTTCACGAGCTAATACTCAACAATTAATGATATTTTCTTATAACCAGAATAACATACATACTTCAAAATCATATGGTATAAAGTATTTTCCATGAAATTTTATTAAATATATTATAATTTATTGTATATTTAGAAAGTGTTTAGGATCTTCTTAAGTGCCTCTTAGTATTAACATCAGGATTAAAGAAATTCTTCTTCCCATAGAATGTTCTGTTTGTTCTGTTTGCTTTGATTGTAGCACTAGTTTAACAATATTTCAGTCATCTACTGGCCAACAGTTTTATAATGACTGTTCCTGTATTCTGAACCAGTACTAACATGTTTTCTGATGGGTTTTTTTGTGTGTGTTATTTTTATTCATTTCTCCATATAAGTCAGTTTTAATAGAAAAAGAAGAGACCTAATATAACAAGCAATTATCATAGTATTGCAAGCAATCCATAAGTCCCCTACCGGTTAGAACCCCATCAACATTCTGAAGGGCCATTCACTAATGTTTCAAGTTTTCTCTATTCTAAGTAATTTGTTGGAAAAGTTCTTTAAAAGTGATCACAGGAAACAGTTTTTATGAACAGACAGACAGACGGACTGAAGGACACTCTAAAGTTAATATTTGAAACATCCCTGTTACCAAAATATAACATTTTAAAAGCAAAATTCTTAAACAGGAGATAACTCTTGAATTAAAGATGCAATTTCATAAAAAAAATTCAGCTCTTTTTGACTTATCACAAATATTGTTATATTTGCCATGATTTAAGCCTATTTGTTGCCAAGGCAACTGATATTTTTTCAAAATAGGAAGAACAGATAACACATGCATAATCTCAAGACCGCCATCTACCCATATGTCAAGTTTCATAAAAATATTTCCAGTACTTTTTGAGTTATCACTGGATTCAGTTTATGTGTAAAATTTGCCATATTTTCAGTCTATGTGTTGCCATAGCAACCAGAATTTTCAACATAGGAAGAAAAGAAAAAGACGTGCATAATCTCAAGACTGCCATCTACCCATATGTCAAGTTTCATAAAAATATTTCCAGTTCTTTTTGCTTTATCACTGGATCCAGTTTATGTGTAAAATTTACCATATTTTCAGCCTATTTGTTGCCATAGCAACCAGAATTTTCAATATAGGAAGAAAAGAAAAAGACGTGCATAATCTCAAGACTGCCATCTACCCATATGTCAAGTTGCATAAAAATATTTCCAGTACTTTTTGCGTTATCACTGGATCCAGTTTATGTGTAAAATTTGCCATATTTTCAGCCTATTTGTTGCAATAGCAACCAGAATTTTCAACATAGGAAGAAAAGAAAAAGACGTGCGTAATCTCCATACTGCCATCTATCCATATACCAAGTTTCATAAAAATATTTTCAGTACTTTTTGCTTTATCACTGGATCCAGTTTATGTGTAAAATTTGCAATATTTTCAGCCTATTTGTTGCCATAGCAACCAGAATTTTCAATATAGGAAAAAAAGAAAAAGACGTGCATAATCTCAAGACTGCCATCTACCCATATGTCAAGTTTCATAAAAATATTTCCAGTACTTTTTGCGTTATCACTGGATCCAGTTTATGTGTAAAATTTGTCATATTTTCAGCCTATTTGTTGCCATAGCAACCAGAATTTTCAACATAGGAAGAAAAGAAAAAGACGTGCATAATCTCCATACTGCCATCTATCCATAAACCAAGTTTCATAAAAATATTTTCAGTACTTTTCAAGTTATCGCGGGATCCAGTTTTGTGGACGGACGGACTGACGGACTGACAGACGGACGGACAGACGGACGGACGGACAGACGGACGGAGGGTAAACCTAAAGTCCCCTCCGGTAAACCGGTAGGGGACTAACAAATATATAGGTCCACCTAATTGGGCAGGTATCAGAAGGACGGATATGCTGATCTGAATCGCAAAAAAGTGTCAGATATTTTTTTTCATGCATATTTTCCATATTTGAAATGGTTTTGCCCTAATAAAAATAATTTTTCCCAGAAAGAAATGTCATTTCATCTGTAAAAATTTTCCAGCATGGGTTATTCTAACAGAAACCCAAGTCTGATATGCAAGAAAGAAATAGAAAGAAACTTTAGGTGTCAGATGATCTGCATGCTTTGAATGACATCATTCAACAAAATGTTATGAATTAAGTTGTACATTCATATGCTACTTTAAGAAATTATTACTACACTATTTCTATATAAAGATTCTGAGCCTATTTGCTGCCATATTAATGAACAGTTATCCTTTAGCATCAATTCCCATCTGAATCAGCAGCCAATGCAAGATCCTTAAAATATTTCATTATAAACGTTCTTCTATAAAAAAATACAAATTGTGAACACCTTTCTGTTTTCAGAAGCTCTGAAAATCATATCAGAATTTTAAAATGCAGTATCAAGTTGCCCATGTTCAAAACCCCATTAATTTTGATCTGACATTTTCACAGATGTTAAAACACCACCATTCTGTCGATACCATCTAATAACAACAAACCTGTGAAATTAATTTTCACCACTGGAAAGAAAAAGTTTTACGACTGTAATTTTATCAAAATGATAAGGAAATATCATCAGGAGATGGGAGTAAAAAGAAATCTAACGGGACTTTTTTTGCGTGATAATGAGTATAAAGATCTCTGCATGCAGGCTTACTGCTCCCGCCAGTTGTGTAATTTGTATGGGTTTTATACACGCTTTTAATGACGGATCTTCAACTTTATTATTACAAAAAAAAACAACGAATTCAACACAACAGGCAGTCACTAATACTAGAAAATTTTATGCTGATTTTTTTATTCATTATTCACTTCTGTTTTTCTCGCCCCTTGGTTCTATGTGTAGGCGTTAACTTGAATAAACAAAGCATTAATCTTCATATTTTTACTACAAGAGTATGTCACTTTAAGATAGTATAGCATCATTAATGTTCATTTCAGTTTATTCTAACATTATTCTATCAATGGCAGCAAGGAACATTGTAATACTACTCTGGGCAACAGATTTATTTCTCTCAGAATCTATAAATTTGTAAAAAATTAGTAAAACACAAGTGAACATCCCGAACCCTACCATAAGCCAATCTACAAATAGATAAGAAAGTTACAATGAAATTTCCTAATCGTCAAGGTTATTCATGATTAAAAGTTATCCATGTATTTCAATATTTTACAATGAAGCTCTCATCAGAAGGGGAATATTACATCCAAGTAAATTGTATAAAGAAATAAGATACAACTGCCTTAATTTATGTTGTAGGCGGACAATCAGAGAGGTTCTACATCGATTTATTGTTTATGCAGAAATGTTGCAGAGGTTATATGACAAAGATCAGGTCTGGCCATAAAAATGACAAAAGTTATGTGTCTGACTTGAAGGTAAGGTGAAATGTTAAAGATGGCAAAAGTGAAGATCCTGACTTATCACAAAAGTTGAATATGACAAAATTTAAAATCTTGACTTAAATATCCCAAATGTTACAGTCCTTACCATCAAACTACTAGAGTGACAGACATACAGACAGAGTGAGCAAGAGAGACAAACAGACGAACATAGAGTAATAAACTGATAGAGAGAAATACACCAAACTGTCATTAACATATTTACATCCTGAGAGTTTTGCAGAATGCATGCAGACATAATTACAGCTCTTATAACTCTCATTGCTTTTTGAAGAAAACCTGTGTTTATTTTTCTACAATTCCAATAAAAGCATTAACTTCTGTTAAAGCATAATTATATTCATATTTTATGTCAATTGCACTTAGCTACCATATAGCGTTGGATTAATGAATGCATCAAGAAATGATTCCCATACATTTTTTGCACAGTAATGAATTCCTACAACTCCCATCACCATCAGAAATACTATCAATTTTTCATCTTGTATTACCTGAATTATCATAAATAATAAATGCTTTCTAAGAAATTGTAATTTAATAAATAATTACTTCTTTCTAAAACTTTTTATATCGTGAGTTGTAAATAAGTTTCGTTGGTTTTCTTAAATTAGGTCTTACGTGTTTAAGTCAAGTTTGGAGAATATGAGAGAATGAAACTCCAAGTGTATAACAAGAATATATTTTAAGCAATTATCTTTCATAATGAACAAAATCCAAATCCTGACTAATGAAAAAGCAAACATTTTGCATAATTACGTAATTGGCATATTTCACTACCCACATACAGAAAATATCATAATATGACTTGGGTTATACAACAAACAAAATGTGCATAAAATATTGTCAACTACAAACAACACAATATCTTTACACATCTTCTACACACTTTGTGTTTATCACATTTTTTTCTAAACTAAGAATAATCTACTTTACACACACATTAAGTGTGTAACATTCTTTTTACTATGCACAACATGGATGAGACATATTTTCAGCTACACATCACAAGTGTGTAATATATTTTTTATTGAACCCTTTCACTGCCATAGGGACGGCATATGCCGTCCATATTATTTTCGGCGTATTTGCCATATGGACAGCTGTTGCTGTTTCTATAATGATAATAATAATTGTAATCATAATTATAATAATAATAATTTCTTAGAAAACCTTCTGGCAAATAGGTGATCAATAAATAAATAACCCTCTGGCAGCGAAAGGGTTAAACTGCAAATTTATGTCTACATATAACAAAACATACCTGAAAATGTAAGATGATTGTCCAGACAAGTCCGAGGGTCAGTTTGGGATTACCATCTACAATCTCGTCAGATCTTATATTCACAAGACGAATCTAAAATACCAAAACTTAAAGCATAAAAAGATAGAGAAATATGCCTTTAATGTAGGCAATGTAACAAGGGCAACATGAAAATAGCTTTCCCATTTTAAATTTGAATTCTTATATGAATAGTAGTTGGTCATACCAATAGATTTTGGCCATACTTACCACATCCCAGCTTTTACTGGTAGGGAAAGACTCTGAAGCCCCTCATTGCAATATCTTTATAATACAATTTTGTAGAAACTTTTTTACGAACAATGCATATTATCACATTTCTTACTATCTTCAATTTCAGTTACCATTACAAGTGGTAATTAGGGCCCCTAAATGAAACTGCCTCCTCCAAAAAAAAAATTCTAATGAAAAAATAATCTCTAATTTCTTCTTAAAGGGATATTCAGGCAAAATAATGACAAAAATATTAAAATGATATTATGTACTCAAATCACGCTAAAATGACATTTCTTATAGTTTCAGCATGAATTTCTGTTTAAATTCTAAATATTTTGGGTTTGAAGCGTAAATATATCTATATATGTTGAACAAAATTTAGACCCGAATAGAATCACCAAATAGTTTTAAAACAAGTCACATGACTTGAACAAACCCTTGAAGTTACAATAACAGATATTATGTATATTTTATGATTGAAACAAGTCTAAGTCATACATTTGACATGTTCTTTAACGTTTCCAGAGTTCACTTTGACAACTATTATGAAATCCTAGCGCTCTAACCTGACCCACGCGGGTCAAGTTAGGAAACCACCATTTTATTCTTTATATGGAGAAAAGTTTTTTTTCCTTTGACTGTCTAATATATACATTTTGAGGGCATTAACAGAATAATGACTGAAAAACTCAAAACTAAGAATTGAAAATTTTGCCTGTGTCTCCCTTTAAATTATTTCATTTATTTTTTTCCAGAAAAACTTTTGTTTTTTATAATTATTTCCATCAACTTCTAGTTATTTTAGTATACCTATGAGAAACTATGAATCTGTCAAAAATCTTAATTTATGAACCTCAGACACTTATGTTCAACTAATTTGTTGCAAATTAACTTATCCTTTCATAGCATTAGTGTAAAAAAAACATCTACATAAAGGGAGGCAAGTGTGATTGTCAGTTCTTTAGTTTTAATCCCTCAAGAATACTTACCCCTTTCCTTCGTAAGAACTCAAGAGCTATTTGTACATTTTGTATCTGATGAAACTTCATCCGACCCCTTTCTCTTGGCTGTAAAGACAGATGACAGTATAATAAAGTGGCAGAATATTATGCTACTTTAATACATAGAGGATATTCAAGTTTTTTCTATAAATACATGATTTATTTTCATCGAGTGGTATGAAAATAAATATTTCATGAGTGGCGGTAGCCACGAGTGAAATATGGTAATTTTCATGCCACAAGATGAAAATAAATCATGTATTTATAGAAAAAACTTGAATTTTCTGTTTATTATATACATTTTTCTCTTTTTTGACATTAAAATTTGAAAAATTTCCCTTAAATTTTGTGAACTAACAGAATTTAAAAGAAAGTAGTCCGGCAAGACACCAGTGAAAATACGGAAAATATGTTTCACTGCAGTGAAAAATAAATTTTTACAGTGAAAATACGGAAAATGAAAATACGCATTTTATTTCATCAATATTTCTCAATATTTCATTAATAAGTATATAATAAAATTGTATATATTAAATAATGACAAAATTGAATTAAAAGTTCATGATCAGCAAAACAAAGAAGCTGAAACAAGCAAATTCGTTGAATTTATATCCCCCGCCGAGTACTGGTTATTATTAACACAACAACTGAAGACATAAGGCTTTATTTATATATTAATCATGGCATAAACAGTAATATTCTTTGAACTTGATAAATATTCAGGGCAATAACAGAGCCATAACTTAAATAGTAAAATCTGGAAATGCCAATGAGATGTATGCATACTACATAACTAATCAAGGGCCATAAATCTGAGTTATAAGTATCTGACTGGAACAAGGCGACTATATGCATATCTCCTCTTAGTATCCCATAAAGTTTCATTGAATTCCAGCCAGTAGTAGCAGAGAAGTAGCAAGGAAACAAATATTTTTCTATATGGATACTGCATAACTAATCAAGGGCCATAACTTTGAGTTAAAGTGTCTGACCGGAACAAGCCGACGATATGCGCATCTCCTCTTGGTATTGAAGGTTCCCATAAAGTTTCATTGAATTCCAGCCAGTAGTTGCAGAGAAGTAGTGCGGAAACGATTTTTACTCTATATGCATACTACATAACTAATCAAGGGCCATAACTCTGAGTTAAAGGGTCGGACCGGAACAAGCCGACAATATGCGCATCTCCTCTTGATATTGATGATTCCCATAAAGTTTCGTTGAATTCCAGCCAGTAGTTGCAGAGAACTACTCCGGAAACGAAATTCGGACGGACGGATGGACAACGTCAAAACTATATCCCCCTCCCGATTCCATCGGTGGGGGATAAAAAGCTGAAAAAATAGACTGCACAATTAAAACAAAAGTACTAATTGTTTTTCTTGTTGTTGTTTCAGAGGAACTCTCTAAAAAGCTCTCTAAAAACAGTGTTTTAATAATAGAAATATTTCAAAAGTTATTGAAAACACTATTTCATATACCAAGTATTAGTAAGTGTATTTAAGACATTAGTACATGAAAAGTGATAATCAGCCCTGACTAGAATGATCTTCGAGCTGAAGCAATTGGGGGCCATTATCCATTAAGCTGGATGATTATCACCTTCCAGCCATGCTCTTCTGTGTATTAACCTCTCATTAATTCAATTCAGACTCCGGGCTTCATTGGCTATGTGGTAAAGCGCATATATTTTGAATCACTAACCAACTTCTTATATTTACCCACACTCGGCTATTCTGAAGTACAGACGTTTTTGGAACTAAATTGCATGAGATAATAATATAAGAATATAAATATTAGTTAGTCATGATTGTATAAATTCAATATTAAATGGCATACAATTATGCATGCTTAGAATACTAAAGCCAATGTCACCAGTATAGAGCCAGGCCAGTCTGTACATTCTGTGTAGTTAAACCAGGCTCTATTATGTTTGATGATCAACTTCTGATAATGTTTCGATACTCCTAAAATGTATCATGAATATCTCCTAAAGTGGAAGCTGGACAAGTCCATTTACAAGAAATAGGTTTAGAACTTTTGACTTACCAGTGTTTCACTAGAGAGAACTTCCAACAATGATAACAGGTTGTGACCATCTTTAAATCCTTCAAACAAGTCCACAATACGTCTGCCAGCCTGAAATAGTGAACTGAACTCATTATAAGGCTGAAATATTTCTATATCTTATAACAATAGGCATTTTTATAGGAATGCCAGTATCAATCTAAATATATTATGCCTGTAAGTTGGCCTTCTCAATTAAATAAGCCGGTCAACTATTTTAAAATAAAGAGCTATCATTAATTGTTGGTTTTATTTGTCATTCAATCCAAGGGAATTTATTCAACTATTTTCTGTAAGCTAGCCAACAAGAGTGCTTTCCCTTTTCATTATGTTGTTCCCAGCAGACATTCAGATAATCATGTTTCAATGCAACATCAAAAATTCCAAGAATCTAGTCTAACACATAATCATGCATAAACTGACAAATCAAAATGTCAAGGTCAACATTTCAAGGTCATCCTCTCATCGTATATGATTGAAAGGAATCTGTAATCTACAAATTTTACCTGTATCAACACAAAACCAGATTAATTTTGATGCAGGTCTATTATTTTTATACTTATCAAAATCAACAACACTGAAAGCATACCTTAAAATCATAGGCCCTGTCATTAAGTCGGATTAAGGCGGAGGACTCCTCTAATCTAATCATGCAAATGTTTTTTTCAACTACGTCTACTAATGCATTTTTTACAGGTCTGTCAGTAACCTATAGATGACATGCTGACTTCGAGGCAAACACATAAATTGAAACACGCAATATTTTCAACATCTTCACACAAAAAACGAGCTAGATTACAATCTGAAAATTGATATTGCAGATCCCCTAATATTTAACTTAGAAAAAGAATCATATATTTTTTTTTCCTTAAATCTAATTTATATGCTGTTATATAAAATTGGATTAAAGGGAACTGGTCAACAACTGGCGCATTTTTCATAAGTATTTCAAAGATTGATAAAAATAATAGAAATGTATCATTTTGATAATCTTGTAAATTATTGCTTGAGCAAAAAATTGTTGTTAGAGTTTCTAAATGATTTGATATGAGCATTTATAGATGATTAATAATATTTTGTTCTGTAACAATTTATTATCTGCTATATAAATATATGTAATAACGGATCAAGTATCTCACACTTGCCCACAACATCCATATATAATTCTTGTGTGGTTTGTTGTTATTTCTGATGCTAAATATTATTACCATAATTAGTTATTGTATTACAAACCTTCCATTGTAGACCAATTCAATTTAAGCTAGTTTTTGCAGGATTACATTTTTGGTACATAAAGTTAGTAACTTATTTTATTTCATAATGACAGAAAACATTGAAAAATCTTTAAGCAGACTGAGAAAATGGACACTACATGTATTTTAATATATAAAGTCTCTCATAATGTGCAAGACATACCTGAGACTAAATATTTGTCACTAATGCCTTAATTTTTTGCAGCAAACAGACAATGGAAAATGTGAAAAGGTAACCCTCACATTGAGAGAATTCCAGTATGATAAAGTTCAGTCCACTGTAACAAATTTTGTTTCTTGATAAAGTCGTTTTTCTTAAAAATCCATTTGTTTTTGTCTAAGCCTATGTTTATTTTCTGGTATGTAACCAACAAGCCTTACTTAATTATCAAGTATTATTTTCTTATTCAGTCATTCAATTGGCATAAAGGCAAAGGGCTGAATTCTTTTTAACCAGAAAAGCTTTTGTGCTATCATGTTTATAAGCACTGAAAGAAAAAAAAATTGCAAAATAAAAACACTTAGTGACACACAACAAATATGATTGTAAAAAAAATAATAAAAAAAAATAATGAAAAAAACATGAAAAAAAAACCAACATTATTCAATTAAAAATGACGTAGAATTGTCATAAAACTTTAACAACATCTCAGCATACAATAACAGCAGAAAATATATCAAAAAGGGGAAACAACTCATGCTTGAACAAACCTTTTTGAACTTCCAGTGCTGCATGTAATCAACAGGTAAGGGAGACCACTATTGGTAAAATGAATACAAAATTTCAAACTTCATTTTGAAGAAAAAAATTAACATCTTTATTATTCAACAAGAGATATCACAAAAATTGTTTGAAACTCCTGAAGTTATTAAGGAAACAATTGTCAATGAACAGGGGCTATAACTGCAAAATATCAAATACAGACCAACATCAAAGTTATATATGGGCCTATCACACAAACTATTTATTTTTCTTTGTGTAACAATATATACCCAACAATATTTCACTTTTTACCCTCCATATCTGTAATGTTATCATAATAGGTAATCTCTCATATTTCAATAGTACAAAGTAGCACCATATTGTAAGATTAAACCAACAAAAATTCTCCACATTTTGAAAGTGTCAAATTGATATTATGATAATGTTATCATTAGATAACTGTACACACCTATCTCATCATTGAAGTAATTTATGTATTTAAAGGATAAAATTACTTTTTATAACGAAACAAAACTGATAACATGATAAATTTCCGTATGCGTATTTACTCTGATTACGCTAAATGCCCTAATAAAGAATATTGTCCCTATGCCAAATTTCTAATAATCATAAAAGTTGCCAAAATACATTATCTAAACTAAATTTAAAGATTGCCCTAAAACTGAATTTGCACTAATCCAAATATTGTCCAAATCAATTGAAAAATTGCCCTAAACATGCATTTGTGCCACTCTTAAAATTGCCAAAGAAGCAATTCCAATATTGTCCCAATGTTTCATTAATTTCCCCAATGCTTCTTTTGTCCCAATCCAAATATTGCCCCAATGCTTAGTTTGTATCTATTCTAAAATTGCCTAAATGCTTCATTTGTGACAAAGCCCTTTAGAGCTCCATCTCTATATTTTTGCTTCTTTGGACTTGTTTATTCACTTTGTCATAATTATTTAAATAGCTATGTTTGACACAATTTGTTTTGAGTTTATCTTAACAATTTATCACTGGTATGCACTTCTTTAGGTGATAAAATTCTACTTAAATATGACAAAAATTGACAACCGTGTCAAAAAAAAACCAACTTGAAATTTTCTACCTATCGTAATGCATGGCATGAATAAGAAAATAGAATGGCAATAGTTACATCTTATTTTCTACATAAAAATATAAACAGTGCTGCAACCTTGTCTGCCTGACTGCCCACAAAGAAAGAGATATTCATACATTCCCTATCCTAACAACAGAAATGCTAACATGTATCTATTATAAGTTTATATTTTCAAATTGTGTAAAATACTGCACTTTAGGTTTGACAACAAGGTGACAATCTGCAACTAAGTATGAAAGAAAGTAGTTCCATCTGAGAAAGCTTTTGAATTTGTCACATCTATAATGAAGCAATCTGCCAAACAGTCTTTCCTGGTCAAAACAAAAACTGATCTAGGAGTCCAATACCTTACAACAATACTGTAACAGTATGTATTATTTTAAGAAAGATGTGTATGGGGCTCAAACTTTTGACCAGGAGGCCATGAACCATTATCTCTTCTAACAGAGATTTATGCAAAGAATAAACATAGAATATTATAATTCATCAAAGCAAACATCACAGAATTTTTCAACATTGCAATTCAACAGTTGATTTCTGAAATGAAAAGTAAACTTTAAAATTTCAAATCATTTAAAGCTCAGATCAAGAATGAAACCCATTTATAACAAAATAGTTTTACAGTACAAATAAAAACCCATTTTAAAAACTCATTCTCTCAATTTAAAATACACAAATCACTTTAATTGGCCTTTTTAACACTTGTGTCAAGCTATTCTAAAACCATCTATAACTTTGATTGACTGGGTAAATAAAGTCTATGAAATTTAGCAAAAAGATCAACAAAATTGTTGCACTTGGTGCAAAAAGAACTGTTCAAAGTTCAATAAACTTGGCACATTTTGTAATTTCTGCAGTACAATCTTATGTTTAACTTCTTTTTCCCATTCCTAACCTTTCATACGATTACTTCCAAAGAACTTTTCACGTCATAAAGATCTGCAAACAAAATGTTATTAATTACACATTAAAGTTTGTTTGCTGTGTTAAGTTGTTTAAAATGCTGCCTTAAAAATCTATAATGAAAATTGAAATGGTTTAAATAGCTTCTTTTAAAGGAAACATTATAGGTTCAATTCAGGGCATTCTTGTTAAAATATACATTTAAAAGTTTTATGCCAAGCTATCATTGGAATTTCTATGTGATGTTTTAATGAATTGGATTTGAATTTTCATCAACTATTAACAGTAAGGGTTCAAGGTCAAAATGAAAACATTTCCCCCCTTAGCAATAACTTAACCCGTAAACCAGCAAGGGTCTAGGACCTTACGAACAGTGCCATTTACCTTTCACAAGCTAGCTTTATTAATGTTTGTTAATTTGTCTGTTTTGTTGGATTTTATAGCACACAAAAGGTCATACTGCGACTTTGCAACTTTACTAGTAAAGGAAGACCATAGGTGTCCCCTTTGTACATTGTTAAAAGCACGATCTAGCAACTGAGTAAAACCATTAATTTTCCGTAAGCTACCAGGCAGCTACGGACAGATTCCAAAGTCCATGATGGGATTCAAACACTGAGCGGTCAGGAGTAAGTGAAATGAAGCTTGCGACCTTAACATCTCAGCCATAGAGGCCTCTTTCAAAAATGTGATAAATTGGGTTCAAAATTACAAAAAAGTATGGTAAATGTTTCCACAGATAACTCCACTTCAAAGGTCGTCCTGCCAAAAGGAAAGAATGATGATCGTTTCTACATTGGAAACATAATTTTATGATTCAATGCTAAAGGTCCAAAACTCTGATAAGTCAAAATGCATATTTAAGTAATTTTTATTTTAACCTTTAGCAGAGCTAGCAAGGCCCATGCCACCAGTGTAAACCAAGATCAGTCTCATGCGTCTTATCATGTTCTGTACCGTGTTCGGTCAAAACATACTTTGAAATTTAGAGAGGTATGGGTGAATTTGCCATCTGGCAAAACTGGGTATAACAAGCAGACACTTTGATTAAATTTTTGACAGTTTTTCATGATGTTATAACAATTCTGCTTGGACTGATCATCTCAAAAAAATGTATCAAAGTGAACACAATGATAATCAGCACACCAAACTACCCGTTACAAAATCAAACATATTCAAATCAAGTATAAAATGATACTTGGTAATCAAAAGCCTAAAATTAAGTGTCAGACAAATTTCAAGACCTCATATGGGCACTAATAATAGCTATCACAACCTTTAATATTTGTATCACATTCATCCCTCATCATGTTACAGAGCATCCCCACCTCCACCCGCTGCTGTGGTCAACATAAATATCAGTTTTCAATATGGCCAAAACTGGCCATAAATCAGCAGATAATCATCTGTTATGGACAAAACCCTGACAAAACACAATACTGGACCTTATCGTTAACTTGAACGGTCACGGCCATGTCTTGACAGTATAATACCCACCTTTGCCATCAGCCGTGTAAATGACCATAATAAAAACAGATTTCGATAAACTGGCTACTTTAATAGAGAAAATGACAGTGTTTACTTCTGGACTATCAATATGAAATTCATGAAATGTCTGTTATGTAATAGCAATGAAAACTTTGAACTTAAAGGCAACTTGGAAAAATTACAGATTGTAGTTGTATGTCCTAAATTGAATCTTCATCATAGAAAATAAAACTGAACCTTGTCAATGAACCTGATCCACTCTCTAGTGAGGTAACTTATAATGACAACACAGAAAAGGAAACCATTTTAAACCCTCAAAAAACAAACAAGTTTATTGTTCAATAGATATCTTGTTCTTTTATTACAAAACGGCGAGTGATTTATTTCAATTAATTTTTCCCTTTCAACTATTAAGATATGAAGACACCTTTAAACGCCAATTTGCATACCACTTACATAAATTAAAACATTAAACTGTCTTGTATGCTGTGTTAAAATCACATGTAAAATTGCCACGAGAGTCATCTTACATGCTTGCACATGACCCTCTTCACACAAAACATATGTTTACAATCAATCTGCTAAGCAGTATTACGAGAGCCTCTACCAGAGCCTCTATGGCCACATGGTTACGATCATTTGCTTGTCATCACTGG
Source organism: Ruditapes philippinarum (assembly GCF_026571515.1). Lineage (NCBI taxonomy): Eukaryota > Metazoa > Mollusca > Bivalvia > Venerida > Veneridae > Ruditapes > Ruditapes philippinarum. Next base: position 230,706 of record NW_026866259.1, on the reverse strand, counting down.
AAGTTCGAATCCTGCCTGGGATTTCAAATCATTTCATGTGAAGAAGTTATACAGTTACCATACTCAGGGTCAGTGGTTTTTACTCAGGTGTCAGTCCATACCTAAAATAAAATATGCAAGGTGGGCCCCCCCCCCCCCCCCCCCCCCACACACACTAGTAAAGCTGAAAAGTTGTCATATGATCTTTACAGCTCCTGTGGGACTTGAATATTCAATCAAACTGGCGTTTCTTCTCTGATCTTTAAAAATCACATTTATAGCATATATTGCTCAATTCTTTTACAAAGCAGCTTGGTATCATAGTACTTCAGGTTTAGAGACGTAAAACTTCAAATTGACGTGTTCAAGTTCTATAAGGGGTAGTGGTTTCTGTGATGATTAGGTTGTATGTGTAATGCCATTAATCCTCCTCAGCTGACATCGTGGAGAAGTTCGTAGGCTAGTAATTGGAGTAAAATCTATAATGCAAGACAATTAATTTACATAAATCCTTAAGCTGTTAATAGCTTTTAAAGATGTCAAAATTTTGACACAATATTTCCATATTATTACTAGATGCATAATTCAATTAATTAGAACAATTTCTGTTTAATTCTATAATAAATGCATGTATATCTTTTATGCAGATACCTTACTAACCGAAATATTTCTAACACTTATTCAGACCAAAGTAGCATGTTTTTGTCATAAACAAGATTCCATACTCCTACATTCATGTAAACATACTACTTCTACCCATTAGTAAAAATCCTCAAATTTGTCCTCAAATGACCTCTTCAACATTTGATATTAATATGATCAATAATATTTCCTTCTGGCTATGATTCATTTTATCAAGTTACCTCCCTTGTATATCCACAAGAATAGCCTCCCTTTGCTCATTTTAAATCACTGCTATTACTCTTTTGAGCTTACTTGAAATATGTTGAGGCTTTAAGCATTTGCTCTGTCCTTAAAAATAATATTTTTCTCTAAAAGCATTATAAAAGGCTGAACACAGGATTAATTACTATAAGTGTCACTTAGCACAGTGATGTTAATAGCAAAAGAGTTATGGCCCATAAATGAGTGAAATTTATATTGACGTGGTACTGGTTTTTAATCACAATTCTAGGCACCTGCTGCCATGACCAATCTGTAATAACCCAAACCAACCAAGACTTCCTAGAGGTAGCATTAACATTGTTGTTAGGAGAGGCAACAATGAAACAACTTTTATGTCATATGCAAAGGGAGACAACTGTGAAGGTAATCCTGTATGTCATAAAGGAAGGAAACTGTGAAGGTATTCTTGAAAGAAGACAACAGTAATTTCGTCTTGTAATTCATACATAAAAGGGTCAGATAACTAAGAAGAAAGTCCAGTAAAAGATATGAAGGAAGACAACTGTAATGATGAGCCTGTAAATCAAGAAGGGAGACAACTGTGATGGTAATCTTGTAAATCATAAAGGGAAGAAACTGTTAAGTTGTTTCAGAAAAAAACTCATTCTGTTGTTAAATGATATCATTTTTACAGCTGCAAAAAACTCTGACACTGATATGACATATTCAACATCTGTTCAAATACATACATTCACAATTGCAGACCCAGATAAGATGCTAACCCAGATACATAAAATTTACCATCTTCCTTCAACTATAGCCATCTGTTCAAAACACATAAATGCCAGTATTATTTACTGTTTTTATTACTTACACACAAAAACAGTAATTCAGAAAAAAACTGTAGAAAAAACATGATTTAAATCCACTCTCTTCTGAAGTGGGGGTTTAGGTAAATCTAATAATATGAATGAAATATTTCTCCCCCAATCATAAGCAGACAGGCATGCCAATAAAATCAAAGACATAAGTCTCTGACATCACAAGGTGCTCTTCACTTTATTGACTATTGATATGTATAAACATCAACAGAGAAAATGTCTGGATCATCAGTAAAGAATGGTGTAACAATTATACATTTATCATTGATCTAATCTTGTATTAGTTTTGGTACAGAAATATAATGTTTTTCTTTTTTTAATGTTTCTTTTCTACCCTAAAAACACCTAGATATATACTGACATGGTCCTTCGACCAAACAGAGAATCCATCCTTTTTTACAAATGTATATATGCTTATATAAATAGTCACATCCCTTTCATATACATTTGTTACGGTAAATCATGGTTTTGAAAAACCATGTCATTGTGTGACCTTGACCTTGATCTGAGTAATGCACATTGTCTCATTATGATTAGCATTTCTGCCAAATTGTTTTAAATGTTTAAAAGATACAGTACACAAAAACTTGAAATTGACTAATTGTGACCTTGACCTTGATCTGAGGAAAACGAAACATACCCTTTACACAGTTAACATTTCTGCCTGGTATTTAAAACACACAGAGTGGACACAAATTTGCTAACAGACAAATTGAGGACCAGGTGCATAATATTATGCAACAAATTTCTGTCTGGTTTGTTATATACCATACAATGTGCAAAGAAATTAAATATTACAATAACATAATAACATTTTGTTTCTATATTGCATAATAACAATATAATCCCAAAGGATATCAATTTACCAACAATCTGTCATATGAATGTGCATTCCAGTCTATGAAAAGATTTATCTCTGTTTATTAAGCAGACGTAATTTATCTTCTGCTGCATAATGTAGCAGACATAGTTACATTGTCATGTATAATGTCAGCTTTCTGCTACAAAGGAAGTTTTTATGAATTTTAACTAAAAAAAGAGGTTTTTTTCAAACTAAAATTGATTGTACATGAAAAGATCTATGATTTCTGTAAGAAACTTGACAGACGTTATTTGTCTTCTGCTGCAGGGTATTATTATATCAATTATAACAGGGACACTGTCTGTTGGCACAAATATCTAATAGTTTTGGCACTGACTTCTCTATACCACATGTTGTAAAGTGTTTCTTGTAACAAGCAATATTTCTGTAGGTTATTAATTCTTGATGACATTGTGTGAAAATGATCTATAGTTTTGGTCAAACTTCCATACAATAATACAATTTTTCATTGTAGAAGGATAATGAATTTCAGACAATTACATCTCCCATAAGAACAGTGTTACAACAATATAAAAGATAAAAAATTGTTCAAAAAATAAGCTTCCATAAACTCAGGAATATCTCCTGGAACTAAACTGTGTCTGCTGTAACAAAATAACTAATGTTAAAATAAATCATTTTACAATACTATGTAGGATGTATATGATAATATATATTGCCTTAAAGCCAAGCCAGCTTGCACATTCAAGCATTTTCAAATGGCACTCAAAACATACATGATTTTTGGTCTTTGATATTCCTTGTATCAATTGATATCAATCAGCAATTTGACATTCAATGCAATGGAGTCCATTCATACATATATGTTTATTTTTCATAGGGGTGGAAGTTACTCAACTGACAAAATAAAATTGTTAACTTAAATGAATTTCATTATTAGTCTTGTACTTATTCATATCTATCTTCAATCTGGTATCTATTCAAATATATCTATGAAAGTTTGCTTTATTCTGCAAGATAATCATTGTAAAGTCACCATTTTTTCAAGCTTGAGCAATTTTTTTTAATTTTTTTTTTGCACTTTATGCTTTTTAGATGAAAGCACTTTTATACTTGTGCCCACACATAACATTAAGACATTATTTAAAACCCATATTCACCAAGATGACTTTTATGTCTTTAAGCCAACACAATTAATACTATATATGGACTTATTTACTACAACGTAAGCATGTGTTTTCCTTCAAAGTGTAAAAAACCTACTGCACATAATAAATATTTAACGATGTGACATGTTGAAAGGATAGGTTTAAGTTATAGTAATGAAATTCAATAAGAAATTTGTAAAATTTTAATCCAGTCCATGTTCACTCAGGTAGTAAAATTTCTCCCATTTTAATTTTATGCTTGAATATCATTTCATGCAAGAGGAAATGTCATTTATATATCAAAATATGCAAGCTTTGCAGTTATTTCAAAATTTATAGCATGTTTGAAATCAGATGTATGTCAAATACAGAATTTTACATCCCTGAAGTGCATTGTGGACGACATATTAAAAGCTAAATGAAAACATGAACTCAATAAGGTCCTTATATCTATAATAATTTTAGAGATGCAAGGTAAACTAAAGTTTTCCTAATTTCCTTCTGAAATATGATTAATAGTAAATGCAAGAAAATGAATAAAACACTGGATGTCGTAACAGAAAGGAATATCTAGATCTCGGGTTCAGTGGAAATTTGTGGCCAAAGCTTCGTAACCGCCATAACCAGTTACCCTAGAGCTAGATATTTCGGTCTGTGACGGCAGGCGTTGTCAAATCCTTACAATATTATGATACAGATAACTATAACAGAAATTTCAATCAGAAATTTCAATTTTAATGAAACAAATCAAACCTATAATAAAGGAGTGAGATGGGGTACGTTTCTAGGATGATTGCCCTAATTTCTAATGAAAATTTTGCCACAAGTTTATTTTGTGGGTTTTTTAACTTTGAGTTTCAGTTCCACTATGGAGCCTTCATCAGATTACAATCTGTACCTGTATAATATATATGGTCTTACTCTTCCAATAGAAAATCTTACAATCTGGACTACCATACTAACATTGTCTTTTCTACTTATGTTTAACCCTGACTTTAATGTTTACAATATTATGCATATACACCTTCATTTTTATTTACATAAACTCTGATGTCCTAATTTGATACAACTATAAACCAGTACTTTAAGCGCCCCCCTGGTGTTCTATATGGTATTTCACCTTAAACTGTAGTAGTCCTTCATCCCTGGGGGGGTTTTCCCTACAAGAACACCACTTTTACTTTCTTTATATATAAATAAGTCTTACACCTGTTTTATATAAGGGTATAAGTTATATCCTACCATGATAAGTAGATTTAAAGATTTTATAAATATTTTGAATTAATGTGACAAAAGAAATATGTAATCTTAAACTTGCTTAAATAACAATTATTAATTTCCCTGTTGTAACAGATAGAGATATTTACAATTTTGTATTTTAATCATTCTGCTCCAACCCATACATACTGACGGTTCTTTTTTGGAAGCAGGCTACGATGCCTGAAATATATTTATGCATAAAGTAGAACGTAGCTAGGTTCTTAATTCTCTACTATTAAATAAAGTTGTCAGTATGGTCTAAGACGTAAAATAAAACGTTTTGGAAAATATTATACAAAACATGGTAAAAAATATTTTAATAAGTCTGCAATGAGTGCGACCCTGCGAACTGAATGACAGTGTTATGAGGAAGAACCGTCTTATACGGCACTTAGTATTTATTACAGCGGACAATTTGTAGACGGTCTGTCTAAAGCATTCTAAAAGCTGGCTCCTCACAAAGAAAAGACAAAAGAAATCTGTAGCCTTCAGGTCAATGATATCTAATAAACAAAACATGCGTTTTTGTGAATTTTATCTGATCATTTCCTCAAACTGGCAACAAAGATATGTTGCATCCAGTTCTATTAGCGTAAAAAACGTCCCTGGATACTAAAGATACCAGAAATATTATGAACATATGCCCAATGTCAAATGTAATGGTGTCAATACAATATCTATCATTGTTCTCTGTGAGGAACAAGAAGTGCATGGGAACCTCGGAAAATGAAGCGTACAAGAAGTTTCGGTAAACTCCTATATTTCTGATGCCAAACGTTTCTTTAGTTGTTCCAATTGCCAAAACCATCGTCTAGTGGTTCCAATTAAGTTCTAATTAAGCTATTACGAGATGAGCTTTTGCTCTTCGTAATTCATAGCATGCAATGAAAACACTAACATATTTCTCTCCGAGGAAACATATGCATACTTGCGATAAAATTAACATTCCTGCGCAGATGTAGATGTTATGTAATTTATGTGCTTTTCCGTGCACATCCTAGCTGATTTCCATTGTAATAAAATAATTTTCAGAAGATTATTTCCGCCCCTGAGAAGATTATGTAATTATTTGGATGATAATTTTAAAACAGCAACAGGTTCATAAACAGAAAATTAAATTTTGCCTGGTTTTGTCGGCTTGATAATATTTACGACTTGAAATATTTTTCCGTCAGTTGAGTCATTCTAACAGTTGTCAGAAATTAAATTCTTCTCATATAGGACATGCCAGTCTATTTGACAAAACAATTACTTATATGAGTAAAAAAAATAAATTCTTAATAAATGTTTAATAAGAAAACCTCATTTTTAAAAGCAGGTTTATACATCAGTTGTTCTTTTCAGTGGTAGATACTAGTAGTCCATACAAACAAGATGGCAACATAAAAAAAGAAAATTGTTGAATACAGAAGAAAACTAGGAACTATCACTTAATGTGATTAATACCCCCACAAGACTGCTATGGAAATGAGGATGTTACTAGTAACAGAATACCTTGTAAAAGAATTGAAATATAGAGTTATGGTTGTGGGCAATTAAAGATAGTTGTGGTTCTTGTATATTGCATTTCCTTTCAGTGTGGTTGGCCATTGATGAAGTTTTATTGAATTACTCTGTAATAAGTCCAGAAAGACAAAGAAAAGGAACAAAGGGCAATAACTCTATAAATACTGAAGATGTAGTTATAGTTCTTGTGCACTGCACTTCCTCTTTTTGTGCTTGACCATTGTATGAAGTTGTTTTGAATTTCAACCAGTACGTTTTAAGTTATGCTCCAGACAAGGAAAAGTATCAAAGGGCAGTAACTCTGTATTTTGTCAAAATGGAGTTATGGCTCTTATGCACTGCATTTCCTTTTAATGTCCTTGACAACTGTATGAAGTTGTATTGAATTCCAAACAGTAGTTTTCAAGTTATGCTCTGGACAAGGAAAAGTAACAAAGGGCAGTAACTCTGTAATTAGTCAAGATGGAGTTATGGTTCTTGTGCACTGCAATTCCTCTCAATGTGCTTGACCATTGTATGAAGTAATAATGATTTCCAACAATTAGTCTTAAAGTTATACTCCGGACAAAAGAAAGCAATGGAAAAGTAACAAAGGGCAATAACTCTGTAATTACTTTAGATAGAGTTATGGTTCTTATGCACTGCACTTTCTCTTACTGTGTTTGACAATTGTATGAAGTTGTTTTGAATTCCAACCAGTAATTTTCAAGTTATGCCCCGGACAAGGAAAAGTAACAAAGGGCAATAACTCTGTAATTAGTCAAGATAGAGTTATGGTTCTTGTGCACTGCACTTCCTCTCAATGTGCTTGACCATTGTATGTAGTTATATTGAATTCCAACCATTAGTCTTCAAGTTATGGTCCGGACAAAAGAAAGCAATGGAAAAGTAACAAAGGGCAATAACTCTGTAATTACTTTAGATAGAGTTATGGTTCTTGTGCACTGCACTTCCCCTTATTGTGTTTGACAATTGTATGAAGTTGTTTTGAATTCCAATCAGTAGTTTTCAAGTTATGCCCCGGACAAGGAAAAGTAACAAAGGGCAATTACTCTGTAATTAGTCAAGATAGAGTTATGGTTCTTGTGCACTGCACTTCCTCTCAATGTGCTTGACCATTGTATGTAGTTATATTGAATTCCAACCATTAGTCTTCAAGTTATGGTCCGGACAAGGAAAATGCAACGGACGTCTGGACCGACCGACCGACCGACCAACCGACCGACCGACCGACCAACCGACCACCGGGTGACTCCTATATACCCCCCCAAACTTCGTTTTTGGGGGTATAATGATCAGGTAAAGGTACTTATGATTTGCCAGGATCTACTTTATAGAGGCAATCTGGGGCTGAGGGGCTTTTTTGAACTCCCCTCACTTATAAATCAAACACCCCAAACTCTTCCACCATGTCCCTTTCACTCACACAATCTCTCAACACCAAGTGTTGCTGTAATAATGGTTACATTTAATACATTACATTTATTATAAATACAGTCTGAATGTTTCACATCTTGTTGTGTTAGGATATATAAACATGTACAGTAAATGTTATAGCATTAATATGACAATATGATAGTACAGCCATAAATATACATTACTACTTTACATACTAAGCCAACATGTTGTCTCCTAGTAAAGTAAGAATGAAGTTTACAACTGTATTTGTCGGTCCTTTACCACCTCCGGAGATAAAATGTACCCTAGCTACTTTAATTTAGCCTCAAAATTGTCTCCTACCCCAGATACTATGTCAGTGATATAATATTTGTGTAGAAAACTGATAGGCTTTTACAACATTGCGGTGGTAAAAGGAAACGGTCAGTCCCGAATAGAATAATATTTACTTAAAGTGTTATTTGAACTAGTTGAAAGGGTAAGGCAATAAATTCAAGCTATCTGTTTTTATCTGTGATTAACAGTGCTTTGTGAATGATAAAATTTTATACAATTCCTAATACTGAATTGGTCTGTCCGAATAACTTCATGTGTAATTACTTTACCAGAGAAAAATGTTAGATTTGTCTTCTATACATTTTAGCTGTAAATACAGTGGTAACAATAAGTGCAATCTTTTGACACTATTCCAAAATAGATACAATTATCTATTTGCATGTAATATTGTTTCATTCATAAAATAAGGAGCAGCTCATTAAATATATTTGTATTTTGTCAAATATATTGTCACTGACAAATTTGTCTGTGACAAATACACAAGATTCATACAACAGGTGTGGCTTTTGGAAAAATCTTGAGGTCCCTGCAAGAAGTCAATATTCTGGCAAGAGTTATGGGTCTTGGAAAAGTGACAATATGTCAAAGACGTAAAACTGTTTCAAAAGGATACCTTCTTAGTATAGCAAAACAAGGGTGATTTGTATTCAAATTATGACAAGGAAAACTATCCCAGTAGCGAAAGCATCTTAATTTACTATCATAGTAGTGAAAGCAATGTTGTCACCTAATTCCTGGGGCAGTTACATTCCGTACTAGGGTGGGGGTGTACAACATTATGGCAATATACATTTGTTTCAAGTAAGACATTGCTGAAAGCTATAAACATTTTTTCACTATTTAAGATAGAAAGTATGTATATAACCATAGTATCCACACAGTTAAAAATGTTAACGGTTTCCAAAACTTTGCTTTTCACATTATTTCGTGACACTAATTAGTGTATTACCTAATTGTGAAAAAACAAAACTTGGATCCGAAGCTTAATTGAACCAAAGTAATTACTCTAGAGTCTGCTTCCAGGAACTCACCAAAACTGGCGTCATAATGAAGAAACCATTGGGCTTAAATTTAACTTCAAATTTTATATATTTTCGGGTATTTAACCACCCATTTGATCAAGTGCCTGACTTATTTTCTATGTCATTTTTATGTAAATATTGGTTAAGGTTAATTTAAAAATCAGAATAGATTCTCTTAAATTCTCACACTTTGTAATGCGGACCATTTAATGATATATAATACAACTTATGATATACAGCAAAAAAAATGAATAGAAACGTTTTTTATTCAAGATGTCCTTTATGGTCTGAGGCCGACCCATCAGGTCTTGAGTTAAGGGCATTATAATTGGTTACGAATGACTCATTTTAAAAGTACTATCACAGTAATCTTGATACAGAATTTGATTATATTTTCATATTTAATGACATATCTTTTTTTTGATCTATTGGCAGTTAACCTCTGTTGATTGGTGACCTCAGAGGGGTGGTAGATCATTGAACACTATGACTGTAACAATTAAGTTTATCAACAGTCATAACTATTTTATCTCACCTGAACAAATTTTAAACAAAAATTTTAACTTATGACCAGTTTTGTCATGATTTATGGGTTTTTTTTAGTTAAAATCTTTAAATTTGAAAATTGGTAAAACATCATTCATTTATCAACAAATCTGACAAAGTCAAACTATTCTGCGAACTGACACCCTTAATATTGTCAGGAAGAGAAAACTTTTTACACTATTTAACAAACTGGTTTCCGCTACACATATTAACGCATGTGTATCTAAATACAGCACAATTTGCACATTCAACGTTTCAAACTTAAAGTACTTGAAACATTATTTTAGTAAGCAATCCAAACGAGAAAGATTAAGCACTTTAAAATTAGAAGTTTTGGAGAGGCCCATTGTAAAACAATTGAGGTGCCTGTCTAAGTAAACAAACATGAATTGTCACACGGAAATGATGAATGGTAGAGATTTGCATCAAACATGTACAGGTAAATAAACAAACCCTACCATTAACTGGAAGGCTATAAATCACAACAACACTAACCATTTATTTCACCTTTCAAAAACCTGTCAAACAATTGCCTTGCATTTTAGATGAAATCGATTTCTTCAGAAAAAAAAAATCTTATCTTTTTTAAGGTCGTTTGTACTAAAATTGCAATAATAAAATTTCCTTTACTTTATGCAGAGAAGTTGTAGAATTTGCTTTGAGATGAAGACTTATGGAACATTGGTCCAATCAAAATAGTAAACTGTTTAATGCAGAAGCTAAATTATTGTTCAAGTTACTTTTTCAGATGTAAAAATATTGGTATTGAAACTTAGACTCACATAGTCTTTAACAATAACCGTGATTGTCAATGGTGACATGTCAGGATAGCAGAGCCGAGCCACTGCTTCTACTTGGTACAGTCTGCATGACCAGACTCTAAATAAATCAATGATGCCTTTAATTCATTACATTGATTTTGCTATAGAAACCCCTTCAAGAAATGACCGACCATTCTAAATTGAAAGTTGCATGGACTAGTTGTTACACTTAATCAGCAAAATACCTGTAACAAATATAAACTATGTACTATTTAAGTACATGTAGGTAAGTAACTGTTTGCCTTCTACTCACCTGTGAGTATGATTATATTAGGTGGGACTATTTTTTCCTGACAAATGAATTTGTCTTCCAGCTACAGTTAACAAATGTTTTAAACAACCACCACATTAATTCACTTAAAACAACTACCTCACTGAAGTCGTTAAAGCCACCTTTATAACTACAAATTTTACCTAATACACAGATTTTAGCAAACTTATAGCAAGCAATTCATTAGAGTTTTTAATATCAATTTGTTCAACATTAACAATAAATTTTGATTTGGAATAAATTTTGACATCATATTAAAAATTTAGTCTACATATTCATATCAGCCAATATTTCTACATTTGTATGTGCCCAACAAATAGTGACATAATATTGGTTCACCTAAAGTGATCAAGTAATGACCTGGTTTGATTTTTCCTTAAACTATTCTTATTGATAACACAAACTTTGTTCATCTATATACTGAAATATACTTCTTCATGATGTACAAGCTATCCGAGCCATTGCACTCACTACAAAGATAAAGCAACTTCCATTCGTAACCCAGGGGATGCTGGTTTTGATCCTCTGTTATATGACCCAAAAAATGTGTTTAAATCTACGTAAAAACCAGTATAACAAAAACAAACTTCTAAGTCACTGGTCACTGGTATCAACAGATGACAACAACGCCCTTCTTAAAATGTCTCATTCTTTAAAATTTTGATACAAAAACAAATAATGAAGAATCTTTCCAAATATCTCAAGATCTATATATATCTTCTGATCATGAATTTTCAATAGTGGTGTTCTACCTGTAGAATTTCAACAAAATCTAATTCATGAACAAACAAAACATAAGGCTTCTACAAACAGAGATGCAATTAATTGAATAGTTTTCACAATGATTTTCTAGATTGAACCTTGTGAATGTCTGTAATCTATGTTAAACAATCAATACATATCTGATAGGAGTAGCATGACATTTTTTACTTTAACCCACTTGCAGCTGAATTTCCTAAATGGACTTGTGCAGCTTCCACTTTTTTGGAACAATCCATTATCAAATTTGAAGATACAAAGATGAAATTTAAAGTCACTGTACAGAGCCTGGTCAGACTTCACAGATGTCACAGAGGCTGGCCCGTCACTATACTTGTAGCAAAGGTAAATTACTTTCAGCATCAGCAGGGTTACAGTTAATACTTTGTTTACTCAACAAAACAAACATGTTATGTTGTTTTTTCATGATATTGAGAGACATTCATCAATTAAATGAATCCAGCTAATGTCACACAGTTGTGTCAAAGACCACTTCTCTATAATTCATAAAGGCCATTAGTTAATCAATTTTCATTATCTTTTTTTAAGGCCTTGCGTATATTCCATTAAATGAAGTACTTTTTTTTTCAGGACAAGAATGATTTAATGTCCATTCATTATTTTAGTAACAACTGGTAAACATAAATATTATAAATTGTAGGAACTTTTACATATACATGTATGTAGTACTTCAATGCTGGAACCTGCACTGCCAAGAACCTTGACACCAATACATAAGAGCCAAATCCTCCTGCAGTTGGTAGTTGGTAGTGATGGTAGTTTTCACACCGTATCATGGCAGTATTTAAAGCCACACTGAATTTACCAGAGCACAGGTCAGCCATTGCATCGTTCCTGGGCAGGCCAGTACTAGCTGCCTTCATTTTCGCAAGGAACTGACTTCTTCTTCTGTACATGCAAGAGCAGAGGTACAGTGCGATTGACCAAAAGTAAAGATCTCAAGATCAATTACAACGAAAATGACCTGCGCCATCCGGGAATTGAACCGAGGTCCCCTGATTCACAGTCGAGCGCTTTACCTCCTGAGCTAACAGGTATGTAGCTGAAATCCCTTCATTTTTATTGGACCATTCCAAATTCAATCAGGGCAAGTCCATTGCATAAATGAAGCAGGGTAGCAGAGTACTATAAAATTACTGTATGGGTAATTGGAAAAATAAATAAATTTTCAACATGGCGTAAGTAATTTAATTATTTTCAATCATGGAAAAAAGAATCTATTGAACATATTTTACATTATTTCAATGGTAATTACAAAAATCCCTATTTTATAATCAATATACCATTGTTATATTTCATTAAATGTTATATACACAGCAGATGTTACTCTAAACAGCAACTGAACACCTTTATATAACATAATGTAATATTCAATTGATCTTTATCATGCTGAAAGCAAATGTTCTACAGTTTGTTTGTTTCATTTTACGCCTTTTCCCAACAGTATTTCAGTCATAAAGGCGGGTACTTTCCTAACCATCGTTCCTGGAGAGTTACACCAGTACTAGACTACCTTCCTCCGTGCTAAACTACCAAAGCATCTCCCGGGGATCGAACCCACACCAGAGAGGTAACTGGATTAGAAGACATCGACTCTAACCCCTAAATGTTCTACAGAGAACATTGAACATTATAATTTATCTTTATATATACATGTACACTGATTTTTAAATAACACCTTGACTGAAAATATCAGGTATATTGTTATTTTGGTATTTAGATGACCACGCATATTTCAACAGATTAAAAAGTGGGGTATTCTAAGTCAAACATGTTTTCTCCATTAAAATACTTGTTAATATATCTATCAATATTTTACTTTTAAACGCTAAATTTCACTTTAACAAACGATGATAAGCCTCAATATCTGTTCAACCTACACAAAGTTTTTTTTATCCGACCTTAGTTGGGTCATGTGACACCCAAAGACTGCTTACAGATTTGACCATAACATTTAAGTAGTGTTTCCAGTCTGTTTAACCATTTGTCTGTTTTAAAGTTCTTCTGATACTGACCTTATTCTAAGGTATATTTAGGTCAGTTTAAAAACCTGATCCAGAATAATAACTTAAGTAGCCTATATCACAATGTAGCGAGTGTCAACCTCTCCACATAAAGTTGCAACAGAAGTGGAGAACATACAGTGATGAGAAACACTATTGTCATGGAAAAACATTAAACCAAAGCTCCTCTACCACCGACCTGATCACCCTATATGGGCCCATTTGTGGATATTCTGGCCTCATTTTTGTTGGAATTTCTCTTTAATAGTGTCAACTTTGATAACCGAAAAATTAATTAGATCAACTAATATGGCCTTAGACTACAACTTTTTATTGGCTAATTTCTAAGTTATGTTACAATTAAATAAATTTGAAGCAATAAAGGAATTTCAAGTTGATATAAATTAATCTGATTATACTATGATGAATACAATAATAAACAAATCTAAATAATCCATCTAACGCCATTTATGTACCACTTTAAGTCATTCAAAATGCAATTCATCCAACCATACAGTAAAAGGAAATAAAATGTTTGTTAACAGAAATAGAAATATTCAGATTTGTTTTTAAATAATATTCAGTATCTGTGTATAAAGAAATCAATATTGAACTATGTAAGTACATTTCAATAAAACCGCCCTAGCGCAGTTCAAATTTCAAAAGAATTTCCCAGGCTCGGCAACATTTTTACAATTCTCGCGATATATCTGGCTCGTGAAACTTAAGGTGTTTAATCCTATTGAAATCATGAATTGAGAAATTAAATCATATTAGTCACATTTCAAAAGTCGGTTTCTCTCCGATGTGTTGTATTTCGTTGTCACATGATTTGCTACAGTTTGTAAAAAAACTGATGTGTCATCTTTCACCGTATCGTGGGCCGACATTTTCCGTTGATACTAAGTTGTCTGTAATTATAGATGGCGTCTGTGATACCAGTATCATCCTTTATAATTTTGAGATAAAAAAATAACGAAAATTGCAAAATTGCAGAACTAACTTTTGAAGCGATGAATTGATCATTGAGCATCACACTAACTTTTAAGCACACAGATCTGAGTCCTTTGTCATTATAGTTAAAACTCAATATACCATAGTCAGGGAATTTAAAGTTTTTTCAGCCTTAATGAATTTATTGATAAATCAGAATGTTTCAAGTAAAATCAAAGCTTTTCTATCTAAATGTATATGTGAAAAAAAAACACATTCTGACTACACTAGCTAAACGAGATAAAAATAATTTGAGTAAAAACTATTATAACCCTAACATTGCTAAATTTGTATAATAGACTTGCCCTACTTTGAATTTGGAACAGTTCACTGGTAGTTTTAGGGATTTCAGTATTAAAACACTGAAAATGAGCAGCAGCAACTGGTTGCTGCACTTGTCTATCCTTGCATTAAAGCCGGACCGCTCGTCTTTTCATTTATAAACCACTCGTTTTGCTTATTTACTGATGGCATCAGGGTCTTTTATAATCTTCCCTTAAAACTCAAAGTTCCATTTCAAGCATGTTTTAACTTATTTACCTACCTTCCTAAATCTTTTACTAAGATTACTTATAGATTTAAAATGTGAACCATGTAGGCCAATCAACTTGATGTGACCAACCCGATCACAAAACTCGTGAAAGACCAGAACCAATGAACCCACGTTAAAAAACTTATTAAAAGATTTTTCAGTCAACAACCTCAAATAACAAAAGCTTTGAAAGAATTCTGCGTTCAATTCAAATATTGTTCAAATTCAAAATATAGATTTATTCCATTGAAAACTCATAAAACAATACAACCTTTCTTCAATAGACAAAGAACCTGTTCTCCCACTAAATAAGGACAAAAAATGAGCTCTTTGACAACTCAAAGTGGGAATCCAATTACATAACATCAATTATTCATTAAATTGTAACACAAATAGAGACAATCTGACGAGATTACAAGTTGTTTCTTAGATGTGTCTAAGTCTAAGAATCCTGGCAGTAAGAAATTTTCTATCAACTTATTTACACAATGTAAACAGTAAAATTATTTAAACAATATGCTGCTGATATTGTGAAATTGATTTTTGCTGCTATGGAACAGTTCATTCAATGTTCATTCAATGATTAAATAAAAAATTTGAGGTTGGAAGAGTGTTACAGCCAGGTCAAACCTTGCAGCCTGACAACACTAACTTGTCGGTAGACACTTAAGGTTGCAGCATTTAAGCAATATATATCTCTCAAATTACTTAAAACAATATAACTGTTAGGTTATGATAATAATTGCATAATAATATATCACCTTGTCACCTCTGACCTTGGGGAGACACGCCTGTAAGGTATACATTACACTTTTCTGAGGTGAAAATTGGTGAAATTGATTATAGGTTAGCGCAATATTGATGTTTCAATTAAATATACATGTATAACAATGACACTCTACTGTCGATCAACTGTCCTTTCACATCGACTGTCCTTTCACGAGGCTCGGTCATTAAATAATACTTGCCTCGCAATATAAATCACACCTAGGTGACACTAATTAAAACCCTAACAATATTAGTATTTCGTAATCTCTTCGAAACATCAATAAATTAGTTAATATATCGTGGTCGAACTAAGATTTTATGATACATAACAGATAAAAACCAATTTATGCCTCAAGGTTATTCTTATAAAGTATGAGATTTTTATCTTTTAAAGTTGCTTAAGTGCATTTTGTTACCTGCCAAAAACTTAAGTCCAGCCTTTGATTACTTTATTATACCAGTATAATGAAATTTAATTGCTTTATAATGACCCTCTATTTCGAGCAATATATTTTCAGACAGTCAAAACAGCAATCAATTTCAAATTTATTCTTATTTTAATGTTGCATATTAAAATGGGCTTAAACCAAACTAATTGCACTGATTGTTAAAACTGTTTTAACCAAATATTAAATCTGCAGGAAATTTTGCAGACTCTTAGTAAATAGGAAATTATCAACAAATTTAACACTTTACTTTTGTTTGGGGGGAAAAGGATGGGATAGACAAAATAATGTTAATTCTAACAATGCAGCTCTTCACAAGAAACTCCAGTTTACTAGTCAAATTACCTCCCATTATCACTACAGTCAATATTTGATAAAATTTCTCAGCAGACCCCCAGTTTCTTCTTATTTAATTCATTTTTATTTAACAACAATTTTTATCATTAAATCACCTACCTTCAATAGATGTTTATTGACCCATTTCGTGAAGGTTTTCTTCTGTACAGCATCTCTTTGGTCTGCAAATATACAAAACAAAAACATTTTTATTCATGCATTATAAGCCTGGTTAAAAACTATTTTAATTACATCACCTTAAAGTTTTAAGAAATTATAAAGCAATGTAACAACTAATTTCTTAACACAAATTATTAGTTATATTTATTGATGGGTTTTTAAGCCACATAAACTGATTGCAGTCATATGGCAGTTTAGTGGATGAAGACCCGTCCGAGTGTCCACTCTACATAAATTCTGGTATAAGAGTACATCAGTATCAGTGGCCTAAAGCATGCTATCCTCAAAGGAAAAATTTCAAGTCCTGCTCAAGGTTCAAACTCAGGTTCAAGACCGGAGTTGTACCATCTCTGCATTTTGCCTAATCTATATATACTTCAACAGTAGCCTAAAACAAGCCATAGTTAAATGCACAAGAAGCTTTGGGCATTCAATATATAAGTTGGGTGATTAAATTTTACCATATTTTTTTTATATTCAAACCTTAAAGCTGAATCTAAAGCGTAAACACACATTAAATATATCACATTAAAAGCATCATGAAATATAATTTGATACATCATCATGACCCCTAGTCAAAAACTAGTTTAACTTTTTTTTTCTAGGGTATGATAATTTTACAACAACAACAAAACTGGGCTTACATATACATCTACTATTACTTGATCTTCTGCTATTATTTGATCATAACATATGGTTAAAACGAATGCCTTATAACAAATTGAGCAATAAACACACATAAATGCAAGTGTCATTTTACAAAACAAGAATGTTTACACACTCTAGTAATAATAATCTAATAAAAAAACATTGTAAATGTAACACAAGTTATCATTTTCATAAATCTGCCATGGAAAGATGAACCAATCAAAGCCTTTTTCAAGATCAACTTTTTAAAATTTTTGGGGTTTTAAAAAAATCGGGGAAAAATTTTACCCACTTAAAAATTTTATAGGAAAAATTTTTTTCCTCAATTTTTTTTTTTTAAATTTTATTTCCCCTTAAAATATTTTTTGTGTCTAAATTCAAAAAATTCCCCTTACTTTTATTAAAATTAAAAATTTTTCTAAATTAAATTAAAATTTCCGGGTTTAGGGAATATAAAAAACCTTTTAAATTTCAGAAAAAAGGGAACCCTTAAAACAAATTACTTTTTTTAAATTTGGTTATTATTTTTGTTGATGTTTTGAAAAAAGGGATCAACATCTTTAAATTTTTGCTTTTAAATTTAAATCAACTTGAGATAATTATTTAACTTAAAGGGGCAAGACAAAAAATATTTTTTTAATTTTTTGCATCAATATTTCTGCATTTGTTTTAAAGTTTCTTGCCTGTATCAAAATTCCACAATTATAAACTTTATTGCCCTATAATCTCATAATTCCAAAATGTCTTCCAAAATATTTATATTTTAAGTTGAAATACAGAATGTTGCATTGTTTAATATTTCCAGGTTATTCATAATTTCTGGCCATAATTTAATTATCAAAGGACTTTTAATGAATTAAAATACCTAGCCTTTAATCTAGTAATGACTTGATTTAAATCGTCTTCAAAATATCAATTTTTCATGTTTTTATACTTGTGCATATTGCCTTGATTTATTTTTCCAAGGTTTATCTTATTTTCTATTTCCAAGGTCAGAATTTTTTTTTAATTTGGTTTCATGATATTCAGAATACATTTGTTTATATAATGTAAACTATCATCTCTCCTCTCTCTCGAGATCTATTTCCAAATAAGGTATCATTGAATACTTAACTACATATATTTCATGAAGAATGCATTTTACACACTTCCAGCTGTTTTAAAAGGAGAAACGTATCAACATTACTTCATGGATAAAAGATTTTTCGAAGAGGGATTTATATCTTTAAGCTTGTATTAACACTTTATCGAGCTATTTATGCTGCTTAAGATTTGGCAATGCTGTTCTAACGCTGATACACTCAATATATTGTACAGATATCATTCAATTGACCATATCAAAAAGTCAACATTTTTGATAGATTGGGTTTTTTTGTGGGAAAGGGTTGAGGTGAGGGACATTAGTGGAGTGAGGAGGGATGAGGAGGGATGTGTTTCAGTTTTATTTCAATACAACAAGGTTTTGATCTTGAAATATATGAACACAAGTCCTGATTGCAAGTTAAAAACTAAAGGAAATAAATCAGACATAAACGATGAATGTAAAATTCAAATGAGGTTATGATTGGCGTACTTGCAAGCCTTAAAGGTTGTTTTTATGTTTTCTGCTTCAACATCAAGAATGAGATTATCATGTCATTGTATGTATAGAATGTCAGTTTTGACAATGATGATTGTTCTCAACAAAAAAAGTAAATCCTTGAAGTTAAGTGAGATTTTAACTAAAAAAAAAATCTGCTTGATATATATGCATGACCTTCACCCCTTACTCAGCAGAATGCAAAATGTGTGTGTCAATGACCAGATTCATAATTATTTAAATGCGGAACATCATTTATTTCCGTAAGGAAATACTCAAATCAAGCAGCAGCAGAAGACAGACAATAATTATAGAGAATTGCTAACCTGCTTGGATGTCTAGGATGGCTGTGCTCCATTTTAGAATGGTGGCATTAGTATATTAATATAAGCGTTATCACTTAAAAGAGTTCACCTATTTTAATACCTTATGTTTCATTTTTGAGAAAAATGCATCAGTCTTATTGATTACACCACGACTGCAGTGTTCATAACCATTCAAAAAAAGTGGTTTTTACACTAAAACATGTGACTAAATGCAAAACTGAAATTGAATTAAAATAAACTAATATCAATATGTTTAAATCACAGATATCTTTTTGTCAATGAGAAGTGCAATTGAAGTTTCAACTATTCTCGCAGAATATTAAACTGTCTACATTATATCCAAATATAAGCAAAATTATGATTATAAAGTTCAAAATCTGCATCAAATGGACATAACTCAACCCACAAGTTTCAAAAATTAATTAAAATGCACACTGGAAAAGTGAAAATGTTCAAAAATTTAACTGCATGAAGAACGACAGTGTAACATAGTTCGTCACGCTGAAAGTAAAACTGACAAACCATGAATAACATACATAATTATGACATAATATAAGTAACATTATAATAGTAGGCACCTGTCTCTTTTCGCCGGTTTTCTTCGTACTGTATAAATGCCTTCGGCGAAGGAGGCACGTCTGCAGGATCGTAAAAGTTTAAAGAATAATCCATTGTTGATTTCTAATAAATTCTACTTCAATTTTTACGATAAATTTCAATCATATATTCCATTCTGTCACTCTTAAGAGCTCTCGTAACTCTTACAGATCTTCTTATATAATATCGTATTTTGTAAAAACTTGCACACGAAGCACTTTAGACCGATTTACAATCTCTTGTTTTAACTTTAAACAGGTCTCTGCTTTATAATAAAAAAGAAAGCCTAGTATCTTTGCTAGTTTTTTATATTAAACAAATGACACATGCTTTTCTTTCCCCCTCCCTTGTCCTCTACAAAACAAACTTCAAAGTAAAAACTTGGCCAGCAGTGTACAGATGATTTATCTCCGTTGATTTTAAGATTAATCCACCTAGATCATTCCTTAAAAGGCTTTAAACTTGTCAAATAACAAAATATTTCCAGATAATAAATCCATATGCAGAAAATACAACTTCTCCAAAAATCCTACGGCTATTACCACTACAAAATTGTGTGTTTAAAACCAGCTATGTAAATGAATGAAATATATTGGACACACTTTGATGAGCACAGTGGGTTGACAGTTCGCTATAAATAGCGCAGAAATCACCATATTGGGGATTACCTGTATAATGGCGTTAAAATAGACGATTATTTCATAAAACAATAATAATATCTGATAATTAACATGTGGTTTTATCATCTACTTTATCTTAACATTCAGGTGACAAAATGTTTATCACTGTTATTGATAAACTTAACATACCTGACAAAGATTTAATAGATAAACATTGACAAATGATGTTTAAACCCTAATAAAAAAGTGTCATGTGTGTACAAAGGGAGTTAACTTATCTTAAAGTATGTGACCTTCTCCTAACAGATTTACCTTTTAAAGGTTTTTAAAAAATTTTTAACTTTTAAACCAAAAAAAGAAGAAATTTTTAAGGGGGTCAAGTTTTTTGGGTTTTTAAAACCCTTTTTGTAATAGATAAACAATAGAATTACTTTTTTGGAAAGGAAAAAACCTACATCTTTTGGGTTTTTTCCCCCCCCCCCCCCCGCCCCTGGGAAAAAGGTTCTTCCCTGTTTTTCCAGTGCAGACAAGATTATCTGGTTTCATCTGTGCCCGTCTGAACATGGGCCCGCACTGTTTGCCTTTTTTAGGGGAGTACATGCGAATTGGTCTTGGGCCCGGGATAATGTTTTTAAAGATGGACCCAAACCAAAATTTTTAAAAAATTTTGGGAAGCAAATTTTAAAAAATTAAACTTGTTGGGCCCCCTTCATGGTGAAAACAAATTTTGCTAGAAATCATTATCATTATAATTTAAATTTTGACATAATTAACAGAATGACATTTTTATCTGGTAAAACATTCATGCAGGGTTTATTAAGTTAATCATTACAACTTTTTTTATTATAATTATATGAACAATCACATGGTGGTATCTTTAACCTAATTTTGAAACTAAATCTGGCTAACAATTGTCATTTCCAAACAGCAAGATGTTTTTTAAGTCTGTACTGGCATGCGAGCAGTTCCCGTACAAAAATCATAGTTACTTAAGCATTATTTTTTATTACGCTCACTCACCAAAATTTGAATGTTACACATCAATATTCGGCTCGTCACACAAATCATGGAAATTCCATCATGTTCTAAACATAGAATAACCCTTACTTATGAGGCCTCAATGAGGTACCGAAATTATCCATTATTTTGTATGAAGAGAAGTAGTTCCCGTACATAAAATCTAAACCATTATAATTATACAATTTTATCATATCGGACCTATTTTTCATTTACAATTGTTGAACAGACCATTATCTAAGAGATAAATAGATGTAATTCAGGAAATAGAGCGTAGACTAAACGCGGGTATCTATTACCCGGTACCGTTACCCCAACGCATTCACATGCAATATAGCATGCTTGTATGCATGATATTTTACGCATCAAAGCCATAAAATTATTATATATAGTAATATTGGTCAACATTCTGATAATTAAACAAGTTTACATCACATTGCCTACTTATTTGTAAACAGGTGGTATTAGTGGAAAACCCTTTAACAAGCCTCACGTGTAAGTATTTTTGCGCATGCGCGCTTAAACGGAATCCCCCAGAGAAAACAAGGTCACGTTCTGACGACGCACAGGTGAAAGTGATTTAAAATGAGACTTTATATACGTACTGCCGAACTGACACTTAGATTTTGTCTCGTTTATGTATCTGCTTGATTTGAAATGAATTTTTGAAGAATGCAAGTAAAAATCAAGCGTTTAAATGAAAAATACGGGTACTGCTTCTATACGGGAACTGCTCGCATGCCAGTACAGAAATTCATTTCTTGTTGTAAAAACAGTCCTTTCACTGGACAATGTCGACTGTTATTCCCTGGGGTATATGTTTGTTTCTGGTAAGTCTGGGTTAACATTTAATGACATTTGCAGTGTGTTTTTGTCTGTTTATAGTATTCCAGTCACTTCCTCAACATAATGAAATAAAGAGAATCACATAGCTACTCATACATACACTCATGTGTATTATAATTAATAATAAAATGTGTAGTCACATTTAGTCTTAGATATTAAACTATTGTAAGAAGGGATACTATCACTTTAATTTCTCAATTAAAAACCAATAAAATGTTGAGATCACTTGCCCCTCACAGCTGTGGTGCGAATCCCAACAGGGACTTAAAATGGAGCCTTTCATGTGAAGAAGCTATCCAACTAGCTTAAGGAACTTCGGTGATTCTACTGTGCCTGAAATAATGTCTGTTTCAGTAAAGGGAGGTAAGAAAGAATTGAATACCAGTCTGTTTCAGTAAGGGGGAGACAACAAAGAATTGTAAATTTTGAACACTCCTTCGACTGATCTGTGAAACTGAAACTGAAAATATTTTTGGAAAATTTAAATAAGTGTAAAGGTTTAAGATTTATCTCAATGTTTTATTCATATTAAAGCTAAGCAAACACTATCCAAGGTCATTTCAAGTATAATTGTAAATTGACAAAAAAATTCAAGAGATTAAAACTCTAAATAACAAAATGATAAAAACTGTATGGACTTTGCTAAGCAAACATGAAAAATGCAAATATTGTATACATTAAGTAGGAGGATTTTTTTAGAGTTCAAATTTAAAGAAAATCATTGAAAAATTTGCAAGCTTCAAAGAATGACAAACCACATTTTGAACGCTTTGTTTAAATAGTGATAAAACAATTTCAACTTTTTTTTTCTTGTCTTTAATCAAACAAACATGATAACATTAACAGTAAGTGTGCACTCAGATTTTAGGAAAAGACGAAATGAAATGACGATAAAAGTAAAACCTGTAAGTCTGATATTTTGCATGACTATTCCCAATCAACAGCATATATACTGTAACGAACTATGATTCACAAACAGGAAAATTCTATTGAAAGAGTTATGGTTCTTGCTAATGGCCTACTATCATAATACTGAAGGCATTACTAAGTTTGAATTTAAAACAAAAGACGCGTTATAAATGATTATCTTCAGCAATGAAATTATCATTGCATATATCGTGGTAAAATCACGTCATTTTGTTTGTACTAGTCATTTAAAACAGTAGGATATAATGATAAGCGCTTATTGAAAAAGGTGTGAACAAGAACCTCCAAACATTCAGAAGATATCAGGTATTCCTAGAATAGTTATCACTAGTTATCATGCTGACTGAAGTAGACTGAAGGATGACAAAAAAATAACTAAGAGATAGGATAGTCACATAAAAGGCGCTTATCAGTTAAAGTGTCCTTTGGTAGCATTTTAGACTCCATGATTTCTTTGAAACATATCTTTTGCCATTATAAACCGGAAATTATTATATCATAGTTAATCATTCTTTTTATTTTTATATTTAAATTCGTATCTTAGAATGAAGTGTTTCATATTCAAAGCATTATGCAAATTTAGCAGATTAGAGTTTAAAACAGCGGTGTAGAACAAATAGCATTACACATTTTGTTGTCAATAAACACAAGTACAGATCAAGAATTGGGGTAAGAGGTTATGACCTCTTGCGTAAAAATAAAATATTTTTGATTCCTGACCCCTACTGAAAAGGCTCCCACACTTTAGAAAATGCATTAACCCTTGTCAAAATAATGCAATCCTTTTGGTAAAAAATTTTAAATCTGTGACTGAATCATGTACCTGTCAACTCAACTGACCAGGAGTAATATACCTAGAGATAATCAAGGAGATACATTTTATAGCAGTATTTATGCTTGGAGCCTTTAAATTAAACTTGAAAGCTTCGTCCCTTCTTTTTTCAATAGTTCTTGTTTTTTCCACATTTTTTTAATTTTTCAATGACTTTACAGCCATTGATTACAGTTGTTGCAACATTTCAAGGTCATATTGGTACTCCACTGCTGGTTTGTCACTAGTTATTGAATTTTTTGTCAAACTTTAACTAGTAAGGATGACTGGAAAACATTTTAAAGCTTAAACCTTGACACAATGAGAAAACCACAAGATTTTAACTCTCCACCTTGATTGGTGAAGGATTATTTCAGGTGTGTGGATACTAGAACCATCAACCTTCCATATAAGCAAGCTAGATAGCTTCCTCTCAGGAAAAAATGAAATGTCCAACGCTATTACAAACTACTGTGTGAATGGCAATTGAATTGAAGCTGAGACCACTTGGCTTAGAAATACTCACACAACCACCACCTGCCACATCCGTCCCCTGGTGCTCCCACACTCCCCCACTCCACTACCTAACTTGTGGAGGGTCATTCTAGATACCTCCTAGAACATTACAAATAAGCAGCATGTATCTGGTTAGAAACCAAAGACTTTCAGTTTACAAGCCTGGTAATTTCTAAAATCTAACAACTTTATCAGATCCCTTCCAAATGCCGTGAGGGTTTAATAAATTAGCTTGAAATCTGTACCACACAATACTTGATGGAAGCAAAGATTTACTTTCAAATGAACTAACAAGTTTCTTATGACTAACAAGTTGGCTCTATCAAAAACAGGCTTTTTCCATTTTTTGAGACATCATTTGCCAGCAATGTCTTGTATTTCATCTAAAATTTCTCCATTCTATAGATGCATGGCATTAAACAGACTCCCAACTCTGGCAATAACTTTTTTTCCTTAAATTATTCAAATATTTCTCATTGTTTCAAGTTTAAAATTCTGTGCCAAACAATCTCTAAGAATAAATCTGTCTTCCTAAAATGAATTCAAGACATTCTGGTATTTCAAATTTCTGAAACATTTTAAATGCTAAAAAAAAATCACTTCAATCACTTAAAAGTCTTTGAGGGAAAATGAAACACAACTGTTTAAACAACTTTTATAATATCTCATAGGATAAACATTGATATTTTGTTGGCATAATACAATAATAATATCTCTGGATACTGCTAAAGTCTTCCCTTAAGGCCTTATAGGGCAGAGTGGTTAAGGTAACTGATTCCAATCCACTTGCCACCCAATGATATAGGCCCGAGTTTATTTTAACTACAAACAGCTATTTTCGGAACATTAACTTTTTAACCAACGACCTTGAACTTCTAAGTCTTACCTTGACCCGAGATACATGCATGCCATGCCATCTCATTATCATAAACATTTGTGCCAATTTATTTCAAAATTCCCCCCCCCCCCCCTCAAAAAATATTATTTAGACATTGTTTTAGACCATTAAAATGCACATAAAACATCTAAGTGTGACCTTGACCTTTAAACTTCTAAAATGTTCAACATCAAATAAAAGTATTGTCTTGAAAATCTCTTTCTATGGTCTTGAAAATCTCTTTCTTTCGATATCTGTTTTTTTCAATCTCTGTGACCTTGACATTTAAGCAACACATATTGTTCTTGTGTCTCCACAAAATAAAGATCAAATAGGTGTTTACAAAAACTCAAAGGCCCCTGTTCCAAGTATTCTAACAAATAACTTAAGTTGCAATAAATCTTTATAAATTTCAAATATTTGACTTTAAAAGTAAAGTTAAATTAGCAATTCTTAGTCAAAACTCGATACATGTACTTCTATTTCAAAGGTATGTTGTGTTCAAGTGTGACAATCCTGTTTTAATAGAATGATGACGAATTTTGCCTGCTTATAGCTGACTCAGTAAAGAGAGAAACATTAAGATATTTTGTTGTTTCAGAGACAGACTGAGCAAAAAACAATATTCTGCTGATCTATTGATCAATGCAGGGGACATTGAGACTTACACTTTATCACTTAAGTAGCATATTTTAAACATTCCCAGCGTATATGGTTTTTTTACAGTCCATTATTCATTTATAAACTAAAGGAGAGCTACTTAAATAATACCATTAAAACTTACAAACATATATTATCATTTTATCAAGCATTTTATAACTGTCTTCGTACCCTGGTACCTTCAATACACTACAACCATTTGCTCAAGCAATGAAGTACTCTCAAAGTTAACGATGTACAGGACACTACCAAAGCTTTATACAGTATGCCTCAACTAATTCTACTCCCATGAACTTTGATTAAGATCAACAGATATTGAAAGATTCTGACCTTATTGTACCTTTCCAGGTTCATTTCATATCTTTGCTTGAGTTTTAAAGTCATATTGACATTGTCAAGGTCATATGGCAACATTTCATCTATGATAGTGCAGGAAAACCTCAGGTGCCCTTCTATGAAATATTTCAGACCAGCAAGCTGGCATCTAATAAAGTCATCATTTTGGATAACTTCCTCAACTAAAAATCTTTAGTTCACTAATGGGATTTGCACCTACGGCAATAGGGCTCAAGTAATTAAAAGTCCTATGCCACAAAGGATTTCATCTTTTCATTTCAAAACATGTTACCATATTCTGGCTGTAAAAATTTACAGCTAAATTTATTTGAGTCCAAACTTTCAGACAAAAGTGAGAATTACGCAATATTTTATGAAAATGTTTCTTCATCAATGCTGTACCTTCCATAAATTAAATCTATAACAAAAAAATACACTTAAAATATTCTCTAATATTTTTACTATTAGTTCTAGTCAAAACCTTTACAATTAAATGTATATAGCCATTTCTACACTATTTCTATACTTATCCCATGCATAATATAACTGTGAACATTGTCAATATAATATATGGGACATTATTGCAAATCTGTCAACTAGGCTTAAACATGACTTCCTATTGTCCAGACATGAAAATCTATAAATTCAGAGCTTGTAACAATAGAGTAAGAACTTTCACTGCATTGTGCATTTACCTGCAATAATCTATAGTGAGTATACAATAAGAAAAACAGCTTTTTACTATTGATTTCATGCAATGGACTTATCTTGCTTTGAAGTGCAACCATTGCATGGATGTAGACAAAGTAAACATATTACCTTAACAAAACTCTACCAACCAGATTATCTAAAGACTGTTTTTAGCTGACATGCACACTAAAGGTAAAGTCCATCGATATTCACTTTTTGACCTTGAGCACATGTTCATAAGCTGCACAAAAACTCTAACCTGACATTCACTTATAACCTTGAGTACAGTTGTGTAAACTGCATATTAAAAACTCTCACCTGACATTCACTGATTCCTTCAGTACAGTTGTGTAAACTGCATATTAAAAACTCTCACCTGACATTCACTGATTCCTTGAGTACAGTTGTGTAAACTGCATATTAAAAACTCTTACCAGACATTCACTGATAACATATTGAGTACAGTTGTGTAAACTGCATATTAAAAACTCTCACCTGACATTCACTGATTCCTTCAGTACAGTTGTGTAAACTGCATATTAAAAACTCTTACCAGACATTCACTGATTACCGTCAGTAGAATTGTGTAAACTGCATATTAAAAACTCTTACCAGACATTCACTGATTACCTTAAGTACAATTGTGTTAACTGCATATTAAAAACTCTTACCTGACATTCACTTATAACCATGAGTACAGTTGTGTTAACTGCATATTAAAAACTCTTACCAGACATTCATTGATAACATATTGAGTACAGTTGTGTAAACTGCATATTAAAAACTCTAACCTGACATTCACTGATTCCTTAAGTACAATTGTGTAAACTGCATATTAAAAACTATTACCCGACATTCACCAATTCCTTCAGTACAGTTGAAAAACTCTTACCTGACATTCACTTACAACCTTGAGAATAGTTGTGTAAACTGCATATTAAAATCTCTTTTCTGACATTCACTGACAACCCTGTGCTCTGTTGCATAAAACTTCACATAGTGACTACAATTTACAGTAAAACCAAAGGGTATACTGACATTCCTTTGAACATTTGTAAGATACCCTGAGACACATTAGAAAATATTCAAACATTCAATATGACTGAAATGAAAAGGGATCTAAAATCAATGTTTCTGTAAATATATATGCAAAGATAATATGTTGTTTCATCTGACAGTTTGTCTCCTGAGTATTTGGATTACATGAATAATAATTTTCTTTTTCACCTGCTATCCTGTGAACAGCCCTATCGGCTGGGTCCAGCTGTAGTAAACTAATGGAAACATCAGACTGTGTCAGGCCATATTCCTTGAAGTAGTAGTCCGGATCGTGAGCCATTATAGAACCCTTCTACAATACTTGTTGCCTAATTACATCAGGTACTGACACTGCCTGAAAAATACAGTTTCACATGAAGTTGCATTGAAGTATAAAGAATGTTTGAAGAACTGGTGCAATTCTGAAAAGATGGAAACCATGGAATCTTTGTTTCTTTATAGGGAAAAAAGCTGGGTCTCAGGAGTTAATCTAAATCTTAGAATCATTTGCCCCGACATCAATACTGTGAGGTTCATTTCCGGCCAGAGACACTGACCTGTGGGGAAGTTACCATGCTAGATGGCAGATATTCTTACCCTGCCTATGCCTGATATAATCAATTGTGATTCTATGTTCTTCCCCAAGAAGTCATCATATACTCCATAGACCATAGATTGCAGTTACCACTACTGTGATATTGGTATGCAGCCAAGACTACCATCCACAAACAGGCTCAATCAAATTGAGTCTGCAACATTTTGAATTTTGCCATTTCAGACATTCTTTAAGGTTTTCATTTTATCTTTTTCAACAGAGTTTGTGAAACTTAAAACCTAACAAAATCTTAATAATCAATTAAAATGTAATGCAAAATCTTGCTATTCTTAGAAGGAAGTTGTATACAACCACTCGCCATTTTTTAGTATATGAATCACTAAGCTAATTATAGCAACGCCTCATTATTGTTAATAATATTTGTATCCTTCCACTCTTAATTGATGTTAATTGATCACAAGATGGGATAAATGCACAGAAATTAGATCTACATCCTATTGCACTTAATAAGTCTGCAATTCAACCTTAGGAGGTGTGCATATACTTGAATGAGATCACGAAACTTTTGATTATCATAACATCAAACAATACTCTATGTTGATATGTATATACATGTATATATATTCTTCAGTGTTCCCATTTTTATCGCTATGCATTACACTTACAATGTAAGTTGTTATTGTACCTAATTTGAATATAATTTACAATATTCAGTTTGTTTTCATTTTGTTAGTGTTATTCATGACATCATAATTATGTGACATCATTTTCTATTCAACCCTGCTTTGGTTAATATTTTGTTAAAAGATCATTGATGTGAATAACAACTATAACAATAATTTGTAATAAAGTTACCAACATCCCCTGCTTAAGGAAAGTTTGAGGTATAGATCTGGACTTTCAGTGCAAAATCTTGATACAGTTGCTAGAGCTGCTCATGCAACAATAAAATCATAGAAATATCATGAAATAACTTCTATGTGTCAATTACAATATATTTTAGCAGCATTATCACTGAAAATAAGAAGATACAGGGAGATAATCTAAAACTTATGTAAGATGGAGTTATGGTTCTTTTGCAGTGCTCTCTCCCTTGCTTAGATCCATTTATATTTCAAGTTTCACATGAATATCTCCAATGCTTTTGGAGTTATTCCCTAGAGAAGGTAAATACAGACCATGTTAAGCTTTGACCACTAAGTATGACCTTGTCTTTGGTGGTTGAGGTCTCGGTGTTGTGCATGGCACACAGTCGTAATATGTTGAATATCTGTGTAAACTCATTTCAAAATCTTATGATCACTGATAAATGGAAAAGTTGTGGGCCCTTTAACAGATCATGTTATGATCTGACCTATAAGTGTGACCTTGACCTTGAGGTTAGGGTCAGGATAATGCTCATGAGACATCTTAATATGAAGAACATTTCTGACAAGTTATCTCAAAATCCCTTTATGGATGAAAAAGTTATGGACCAGACACAAATTATACCCTCCATCACTCATCTGAACATGTTGACCTTTGATCTGTGTGACCTTATCCAAATGGGTAGATGATTTGATACTGTGCATGACACATTTTCTTATTACGGTGACATTTGTGCCATGTTATCTTAAAATCCCTCAATGAATAGCTAAGTTATGGACGGACACATGTTAAGAATGGACAGACAGATGGAGCCCATTTCGTTATCCCCCTGTTTTCTTCATAAAGGCGGGAGACGATAATCAGACAAGTTTTATTAATGTTAAAAAAGGCATTGCAATTTTCTATTAATGTAAAAAGCATGGGTTGTTGCAAAAGAAGGAAAGAATCACTGCAGTTGCATAATTAAATAGTCTACATGTATATATCAGAGATATAGTTTTCTGTGTGAGGTACAGTCTATACTGTTAATAAAATACATTAGACAGATATTGTTGACATTATCTTTTCAAATTTCAAAACAATATGTAATCAACACTTGAAATCAATACAAATTTTATAAATCTCCACACTCAAGGTGCATGTTTCAAGGTGATTTGAGTAATTTGACACCTAACTGTGTGCTATGCTGTATAAAATGTTCATTATGTAACTGTCATTTATTTATTTTCCTCAACATGATTTTTCAGTTTGTAAGCATGACAGCTAGATGTTGTAATAAATTTTAATCTTTGAAGTTAATACATGCTATTTTTGTCATTGAAATGATTCGAACTGTTTTTTTTGTGGGTTTTTTTTCTTCAAAATTGTTGTAAATATTTTTGTTAGAAGATGTGTACTGAGCCTATATATGACACTACTAATCAATGTGACTAGTTAACCTGCAAAACAATAATGTCATTGATAGTCTGGCTAGACACTATTATTAACACACGCTCAAACAGTCTATTTCCTCGAGGCTGAATATTGTACTGGTCAAGCAAAGGGAAGTCAATTACAAAATAAGTTCTAGTTAATATAGCCTTTAATCTGCAGGAACTAAAAGTGGTTATTATCCTCTGCGGCCAGAATAGAGCCAGCCCAGCCTATAAATCTGTGAAGTCTGGCCAGGCTCTATTCTGTTTGCCGCTCAAGTTTTGTATTTTCATACTGAAAATCCTTAAATTAATCTTTGAATAGATGGATAAACAAAACCATTACACAAATTTAGCAGGTCAATGGTTAATGTTTGATATATCCAATACTTTACTGATCAATGCAATTTATTTCACCAACTATAACACTTCCAAACTTTGTGAGATAACCACCTATCTAAATGTACATATATGTGAATATGGTTATTTAAAAAGCAATCATCTTTGAGTTATTATTCAAGTCGGATTAGTCCAATCTAACTCTATCTACAACAGAAAACAAATACTAGTAGTGGCCTTATCTATTATAAGATAATTCATATAGTGTTTTATATATGTACAGTGTTGCATCTAGAATTTCAAAATTATGGGGGATTGTCCCCCACTCAATTGAAAAATGTGGGGGATTTGAAAAAAAATGTGGGGGACATACATTTACCTTACAATATGACATACCGAATAGAATTCATTTATTTTACATTCAGGCATTTTTGACAGCTATCGTCCGCTCTAAAACGGAAGTAGAAAAAATAAAATATTAACAAACACTAAAAAACACACGCGAGATGACTTAGTCGGCTGCTACATGCGATTTAGTACGTATTTTAGTCATAACCACGAGTGAAAACAAACATGGCTGACGCTTTTAAGATACGATGAAGATAAACTGAATTAAATTGAAAATATTGTCAGATGCGCGACTTGGCGCGCACTGACTTCATTTAAATGCGCGATCTGCATAAAAAATGCGCAAATCGCGCAATCGCGCGGCCTAGATGCAACACTGCATGTATAATAATTTATATTATTACAATAATAAATTTAAATTTATCCTACTATGTCCTACCACCATCCCAATCCCATCCCCTTCAGGCCTTTTTTCCTCTATTTTGGGAAAAAGCCACATGGCAAATTTGGGAAATTTGTGTCATAAAATTTTCCAATTTGGGGGGAAAAAAGTTATCATGAAATTTGTCAATTTGGGAAAATATGCTAGCATTCTAGGTGTTACAATTGTTAAAATAAATCTAAATAAATCTTACTTAAACTGTTCAGCTTTGTCTGTCATATCAAAAATACAAGGACAGGCTAAAATCATCAAAAATGTGTACAAATGTTCAATTGATATCAATTAACCCATTGCTTCATGAGCATTTTGTGAAAAATGGCTGTTTTCATTGAAAAGTCTCCCGTTACAAGTTCAAATTGCTATAATACTATAAAAACTGCTTCAACACTAATCAAACTTGGCACAAATGTTGACTGGACCATTGTCCTTGCAACAACATGCTCAGACTTAAATTTTCTGTTACCATGGCAACGAGGGGACATCTCAAAATTGCCAAAAATCACTATTTTGCGTTGATTTTTTCCATCAAAATTGATTTCAAAGTGCTGCAACTTATCAATGAATTGAGATAGAGTCAAATGCTTTTCAGCGTTGGTTACACGTTACCTTATGATCAATCTGGGGTCATTTACAGCCTCTCACAAGTCCAAAATTTTCTTGGCGATGAGGGGGACTCCGCCCCCTTCAAACCCCCCAAAACAGAAGGGGGCACATCCCCCTTCTGGCAACCCCTGATGTATCTTTTGGTTGGGGGGCGCGCCGAAAAAGAGGTCAATTTTTTTAACAACATTTCTCAAACAAAAACAAGTGTTTGGGGCCTAAATAAGGCATTTTTTCATCATTTGAGACAACAAAAAGGGGGGGGGTGAAAAAGGCGTTAAAAGGCGTGTATATGAAGTAATGGGTTAACAATCCTGTTTTTATTCACAAAACATGAATATATTCTGTAACGCTATTTCGCGGCACCAAAATTGAAAATGCGGTACTTTTTCTTTCAAAATGCCAACTTCAAGATTGGGAATATTTTTTTTTTGGATTGGGAAAAAAACATAATTTGGATGGGGAATGGGGCCCATATTCGGACCCTTGGGATAGGGGAAAAAAGGCCTGCCTTTTCCAATGAACCCTCCCCTACCCCTAAATATTCCAAGTCCAACCAATACCTCCATCTAACTCCTTTTGTCAAGGGGAAAAAAACTTTATTCATAAATACAATGAGATGACATCTTAATTTTCATTACCAGAGATTTTTTAAAAAATATTTTGTAGTTAAATTGATATATCTATATCCTTGTGTAAAATTATGACATGAAATGAGTTATTATCCAATATAACATTTGCAATGGTCCTTTAATTTTAAAACCTTATTGTTCCATTTAAATTAAAGATCTACCTTCTCAATCATACATGGAGATTTGTCAAGTCTGTCAATACATTAATTATCAATTAATTAAGCCATTTTCATTGGGATTCTAATCATAACTATACCCATTGGTGCCAGCTTATTTGTTGATTTTGGTAGCATTTGGCTGGGCCATTTCATTTCTTTGAATTCTAGCAAAGTTGTGCAAAATCATAGACCAAGATAAATCTCCATACATGTGTCTCCAATTTCTATCCTGATGATTCATTTTTATTTTCATTTCCCAGTGTCGTGACTCACTCATTAGATTAATTAAACAAGCTAGCAGTGACAGTAAAAGTAAAAACACGAGTTAAAACAAATGACATTTGCAAACAAACAAAATCAAACAATTAGCTATTCAATACTCAATAGGGTGGTGGGGAAAGGTCTAAGTAATATCCAATTTACCCCATGTGATTCTAATTACAAATTCCACGAAAACGAATAAACTATAAAAGCACACGGGCATTTAGTACTCCCGATAAAATATATCAATCAACTATATTTACCATCCGTCCGCGTGTAGTCAAAGTATTAGCCAAATATTTATAAGAAAATAAACACAATTATCCTGGAATTGTTTAATCTACCTCAAGCCTTCTCAATACACAATATGGCTGTTCGATAGCATGACATCACTTGTGTGTACTGTTCATTTACACGCGGTCAATATTTACATAATTTATGTAAATATTACAAGACATGAAAGAATATTCTAGTAAACTGTAACTTTATCATTCAAATGTGTATTTTTGTATTGAATGCATAAATTGATCAATTATCTAGGTTCACTCTTGGGCTAATTAAGGGGTGAAATTTCAACTCAACAGCCTACTTTCGGTATTGATAAAGCCTATGCAATCGACCGAAATAGAAATGCTCGGTGTATCAGAGAATATGATTGGTCAATGCAGAGGAATTTGTCTCCGCAGCATTTTCACGCACGTGTGATTTGGCGCTAAATGTCAAAAATACGCAAAGATAATAATTTTTGCGTTATTACTTGAAAATACTATTATTTATTCAATATTTATTGGAGTTTTTTCTTCAGAATTTAAGCATCAAGAAGAGCTATATATAAATCATCAAAATCCGCAGTGTATAGACATGATAAATTGTTATTTTATATATCTATATATCTCTGTTCAAAAGTTCATCTGATCACTATCAAAATATGTGACTAATTTATTAACTTCCCCAATTTATGTACGTCAAAATGATACTTCACCTGTGTAAACAAAAACCGCCTAATTTAGCCAGGTTTAAGTGTAGACTTTTTAACATTTATGTCATACCAAGTATCATGCTGTAATTTAAATGAAGGTTTCAGATAAAATTGGCATAAATATAAAACATAAAAAATACTTAACGACGTACATGTACATAACATCACAACCTAAGAAAACAATGACTTATGCCGCGACAGTCTCAACCTCCTAATCTCCACTTTTATTGACTGTGTCAAACAAACAAAAATTTCTTCCAAAATAAGCTACACCGGCAACCCCCATTCAAATGAAAAATGTATCCACAACATCACGTTATGATGCTGATAAGGAAGATTAAATGCATGATGATACAAAGTTAGTATAAAATGAGTATTTATCAAAGAAAATATGCTGTGCATATTGTACCTTGTAAATCAATCAATACACTATGATAATTGTATTGTACTTGTTAAGAAACGGCATTTAGAATATAAAAGTAACATGTGTTATTGAATATTCAGACAAAACAATGACTAATCTCGAATTAAAATGATTATGTGTACATGCATCTGGTTTCATGCAATTTACCAGGAACATTCAGCCCTGCGGCGGTTTCCGAGTCATCCGTGTTTAACCATTGATGACAATTCTATTCTGAAACACAACTTTCTTTGAATATATTAAATGTACACAAACAATTTTCTTCTTAAATTCTCTCCTTATATGCAATAAAATAATATGGTCGATTAAATGGAAGTTATAAATATTACCAATGTATTCATTTCCACATAAAAATTAAACCACATTTATAACATATCGAAATTACACTTACTTGTTTATTTAATGTTTTATTCCTTCATATTTCGATCCGTTGTATTTATCAACTAAACTTGTTAAGTCCATATAGAAAAATCCTTAAAACTTATCTACAAGTTTAATCCATTTACACCCTCATTTATTTTTACTCCAATTGACTTTAACAATGTTGTTATCTTTCTAACCCCAAGCCTCGTATTCAGTTAAATTACATCCGGCGATTTAGAAAAAAGGGAGAAAGAGATGTGCCCACTTTGTCTACGGTTTAAATTACCGCTGAAATTAAACTTTGCATAAAACAGTTAATTATTTTGTCCTTTAAACGATTACTTGTTGACAATATGTCAACTTTATCTGGATATAAAATCATTCACATGCACTGCAGCTATAACAGTGCGGTATTGTTTCTTTGATATCGTATACATGCGGTGTTAAACAACCCTTCTGATTTTGAACATATCAGGTAAAACAAATTGAAATCATTTTTTATTTGTCCTAAATTTACATTTCAAAGGTTCAATGGAGCATCCGATATTAAATTGCCCTTGCAATTACAAATGTATTTACAGTGATCGAGTGTAAAGATCCATTTTCGTTATTAATTTTTGTAGTTGTTTACGATACTTCTTTTCTCCAGCATACATTCTCCCATTACAAATCGTTCTAGACCATAAAATTACTAAACTGCTTTATGATTATAAACATAAACAGGAAAATAAATGTGGCTGTGGCCATGTAGTCATACAAGCAAGACAATCTGATGTGCTTGAGCTTGAATGGTAAAAAGGAGGAAACATACTAGCTATTTGCACCAGTATTCAGTTTTCATATAAAATATATAAAAATACACAATTTTACAATATAAATCTTCTGTGGCGTACAACATTTTGTTCCATTGACAATTCAAAGATATGCACAGGACGAAAATATGGTACATATATAGAGGATATTGAATGAGTGTAGTTTAATACTAAATTTATTAACCGAGTTGAATAAAATTATATTATGCGAGCCTCTTGCGAGCATAGATATTGTTTTATTTAACGAGTTCAATAAATTTCGTATTGAATCTATACGAATATAATATTCTTTTTATCACATATAAATAAGAACAGTAAACTGTTAGAAATAGTAATTTTTCAATGACGCGCCCATAGTGTGACGCTAACATTAGCGCGCTTTAACGCTTAAAGTTTCTATATAGCGATAGCGACAACACAACCTATGTGTATGGATATCGCCTTTTCGTCTTGTCGCTAGCGAAACGCACTGCGAAGCATGCCAAACGGGGCGATGTCGTGCGGCACGTTGTCGCGATGTTACTTGGCTTATGTATACAAATACCTAAGCCAAACGTGACATCGCGACAACTGTTTGGCGCGCATCGTTAGCTACAGGACGAAAAGACTAAAGTTCGACAACGCACAGTGTTGCGCTTTGTCGTGCTGTGGATAGCGGCAACACGACGCACTAAAGCGTTCCAAATCAGCCACCATATTTTACGTCACATCGTGTTGATCTAAATTTGCTAAAAAAAACGATATTGCCCCACCCTCTCCCAATATACCTTCTAGTATGTACTTTAAGACCACAGTGGGTAAAAAATGAGAAAAAACATACGGTTTGTTTTGCGGGCAAAGCCAGTTTTCTAACATATATCTTTCCTCTTTTAAACACAACACAAAAGGTAAGATCAGGCTGCAGTACTTAGAGTCATTCTAAATCCTATCTAACTAAATGGCCATGGTCAGCAGTACAAAAATTAAAAATTTTATGTATATTTCAAAATAAAGATGTATTCTGATATTTTCTTACATTCTATCTCGGGCTGTATACTTTTCTATTATTATTTTGTAATTACACAATGCTTTGTGGTATTTCTTTTGATAGAATTGTTGACTTCCGTAAAATCATGGATTGATAAGATGTAATATGTTTACAGCAACACACTCACTGCATGTACATACATTTTATGTATAATATTAAAATTTTAATTATCATTCCATTTGTTGATATCTCTGCATATTTTATTAAGACTATTGATATATTAACTTACATGTATAAATTCAACTCTTCGTTTACATTGAAAGAAATAAAGTATCTAAGTTTTAATCTCTCCGTCCAAATGAATACATTAATATCACGGTCATTCATAGTTTTCATAACATTGTTCCATACCAAGTTTCCAATTTCAGCACATCAAATCACAATTTAAGGCATATTAGGACAATGATGAAGCTGACTTCAAAGAAATTCTAACTATAAGGTCTTCCATGAGATTAAAATTTGATATATATACATTTATTCATTCTTTGTTCATTGTAACTTGTGTGCATACAACGGACTATCTATTTCCCTATTTATACTTGCTACAACAGATACAGCATCGGTCTACTCTTTCATCGAGTTATGATAACCGCCGTATGAACACATCTGCGGATGTTTCTAAATTCAAAATTTCACCATTTTTCATGTTTAAATGTTGAATTCTGCTTTTAAGCCGGTGCTAAGGGGCGTGGACGGTAACTTGCCCTTTCCAGTACCGTCCGTGAACAGCCTCAATCAAACCGAGTCTGCAACATTTTCAATTTTGCCTTGTTGGGCTTTCTTTAGGGATTCTGTTTTTCTCTATTTTAGTTATCCAAATCTCAAAAAATGGGAGATCACTTGAGAAGAATGAAGAAGTTAAAAACTAAAAGTTGCAGACTAGGTAACGGTAGTTTAAAAGTGAAAATTACAGGCTAGGTTTGAAAGAAGCTGTGTTCAATAAAGATAATGAATAGCGAAACATCGCCCACGCTCCCTAGCACCGGTTTAAGCAGTGTTAATTCTTCAACACAGTGAAGTATTGTTATCAATGATTCTGAGGGACCAGAGAAATACGAGAATACTGAAGTGAAGAACATTTTGCAGCTGCCGCACAGCACTTGACACCTGCTGTTGTTGGTATATAAAAAGGATAAGGCGAAACCCCGAGAGAGCAATAAAAAGTAGAAGTTGCAGGCTTTGCTCGAGTTTGTTCTGAGAGATATGGAAAGTGCAACATCTCTCACCCCAGCAAAATTTGCTTACTTTTGCCTAAACCAAATTACAATTTCAAGTTTAGATTTTACACGTTTATAAAAAAGCTATGCAAGTCCTATAATTAAGAAGACAGATAGCAAATAGCAGCAACATTATTAACAAACTGGAGACCCAAACAACAAAATGGAATATTATTAACATAGTGTTGACGATGAGTAATTTGAGTTGCAACGATACTTAAGTGGAAGTAAATTTTTACAAATGCATGTTTGCCATTTTCAATATAGATACTCTATTGTCATTATTCAAATGATTAAAATGTTAAATAGCACATGTTTTTCTTTGAAAAATAATTATCTTTCGTGAAATGGATTACTTAAGGTTAAAGAGGTAATGCAATTTATAACTGAAGAAGTTGTTATTAATACATACAGTAATTGACAATTGTTTTGTTTATCTTCCTTTTTTCAATACGAATCTATATTGAGTAATTTTTCCGGTAATAAAATTGATGGTGAAGGATAATAATTAGTTATCTTCAACCCATGCCTACTTATTTTCTTTTATCCAGTTCACAAGCGGCTCAAAGTAAAATAATTTCTCAACTTCCGGGTTTAAGTTTCAATTCAGGTAATTTTACTTCATTTCGTTTCAATTTCAATTGGAAACAACTTTTTGAACAGTTTTTTATTGATTCTTTTTAACTATTGTTAGCTCTGTATACTGGAGATAGAATGACAGAAACAATCCACAACAAAATGTTAAAAAAAGTCTCGATATAATTTTCATATTATCTTCCTGGTTTGAACAAATCTTTTAACTTACCATAAATTAACTGCAAATTTTGCGTAATGGATTTGCCCATATTTGAATTTTGCTTATTTTTTTCAAACTTTAACGGATTTTAATATTAAAGTACAAAAATTGAGCTGTTAACAGAATAGAACCTTGTCCTGCTGCGTTTCATGGAGAGTCCTAAGTTAATCCTAAATCCTAGGACTTATGACCAACTTTAGGAGAAAAAGTTTTTGCACTTAAGACCGTTTCAAGTAACTGTCATATCTTTTGTCTTAAACTTAAGACTTATGACAAATTCGCTCTCCTGAAAAAAGGTACAAAATACAATGGCACGGGCATAATACATCTACATCTACATCATACTGCTTAACAATCAATTCTGATTATGACTAGCAGGCGCGTTGTCAGGGAACTGTTAATAAAGAAATTGTTTATATGCAAATTAAAAAGTTAAAAGAATAAAAGTTCTACAAGACTATTAATTTAAAAACATAGTGTGCAGTTTAGAATTTATAGAATGGGTCAAGCCTCTCAGTAAAGATGTTTAAACTGGGGCTGGACTGAACAGTTAGGGGAAGGCTATTCCAAAGACGTATGCTCCTAGGAAAGAAAGAATTTTGATGATATTGTGTCCTCGAGTAGGGTATCAGGTAGTTCAGATTTCTTGTTTGAGTAAGGTATTGGTGGTCAACAAAAACAATGTTGTTTTGGATTTTATACAAGTAGGTTACAGCACTGATGTTTCGACGCTGTTCAAGGGTTTGCCAATTAAGATCATTTATCATTTTTAGCTCGACTTTTCTATGAAAAGGGGAGCTATCCTACTCGCGTCGGCGTCGGCGTTGGCGTCACACCTTGGTTAAGTTTTTCGTACCACCCCACTTTATTTCAGAAGTATTACAAGTATGGCTTTGAAACTTACCATACTTGTTCACCATCATAACCTCCATCTACAGACAAGAGTACATAACTCTGTCAAGGTTTTTGACAGAATTATGGCCCTTTTTTGACTTAGAAAGTGTATTGAGCTTGGTTAAGTTTTTTGTACCACCTCACTTTATTTCAAAACCATTGGAGGTATTGCTTTGAAACTGACCATACTTGTTTACCATCACGACCTTCATCAACAGACAAGAGGACATAACTCTGTCAAGGTTTTTGACAGAATTATGCCCCTTTTTGACTTAGAAAATACATTGAATATGGGTAAAATCCACTTATTGCCTTAACCCTTTGAGATATTGCTTTGAAACTTTTAATGCTATTTCACATCATTACCCCCATCTGTACGCAAGAGAAGGTAACTCTGTCAAGGATTTGTTTTAAAAATTAAGGCCTTTTATCGACTTACAATCTTGGTTAAGTTTTTAGTACCAGTCCACTTTTTGACTGAACTGTTTGAGATATTAATTTGAAAGTTGGAATACTTGTTTACAATCATGATTCCCAAACATGTCCAGGAGAAGGTAATTCTGTCAAAGATTTTATTTGAATTATGGCCCTTAACTGTCAATGTTTTGTATTATAGGCAAGCACTAAAAAACTCAGTTTTTTTTTCTTTCTTACCAGCCCTCTTTTGACTTAAACATTTCAAACTTTGCTGCAGTGTTCAAGGGTATCACACAATTCAGTAAAATAATTCTTCACTAAATATCTTAATGCTCATGGCCATTGTTCACTTTAAAAATACAGAGATTCTTGTATTGCCTTTTACTGCAAAAACTTTTTTTATTGGCAAGCAATAAAAAAGTCGAGCGCGCTGTCTTACGGACAGCTCTTGTTGAGACACTACTTGTATAGTCATATTCATTAAAAATGTATCTAGCAGCTGATCTTTGTACTTGCTCTATCTTATAAATTAGGTATTTCTGCCAAGGATGCCAAACTATGGAGCAATATTCAACCTGAGGTCTAACATAGGTCTTATATGCAGTTTCTTTTATCTTTTTATTTGGAGTTTTAACATTTCTTCTTATGAATCTGAGGGAGTTATTTGCTTTAGATGTGATTTTGTTTATATGTTTGGTCCATGAAAGGTCTTGACTAATAGTGACTCCTAAGTATTTCGCTTCTTGAGTTGAGTTAAGTTGGATGTTATGGAGGGTATAAGGAAATATTACAGGGTTTCTTTTTCTTGTTATCCTAAGAACTTCACATTTGTCAGGGTTGGGTTGAATTCCATGGACCAGTCTTTTTCCCATTTTTCTAAAGCATGAAGGTCATCTTGGAGGCTTTGGGCATCTTGTTTAGATCTGATGGTTAGGTAGACAACAGTATCATCTGCAAAGAGTCTAACCTTACCTTTGACACTATCTGGGAGGTCATTGATGTAAGAAAGGAAAAGACAGGGACCTAATACCGAGCCTTGGGGGACACCTGAGAGAACTGGTAGAATTCCTGATTTTTGACCTTCAACTACAACTTGCTGGGAGCGTGACTTAAGGAAGGAATGGATCCAATTTGTAACCTCATAACTTATACCCAATCTTTCTAGTTTACTCACAAGTTTGTGATGGTCTACCTTATCAAATGCCTTACTGAAATCCATGACTATGACATCAGTTTGTTGGCCACTTTCAAGATTGTCATGAATTTCCTGGGAGAAGCTTACTAGCTGGGACTCACAACTCCGTTTTGACCTGAAGCCATGTTGATAGGGGCTAAGGATGTTGTGTTTATCATAAAAGGACATAATATTGGACACTAAGATGTGCTCCATCAATTTGGACGCTATGCATGTGAGGGAGATTGGTCTATAATTGCTGGGTTTGCATTTTGGGCCTTTTTTGTAAACTGGGGCAATTATTGCATGCTTCCAGTCTTCTGGGAAAATACCTGTTTTAAGTGAGATCTGGAAGATGTGGGTCAGTATGGGAGTAACCTCTTGATGGAGCTCTTTTAATAACCTAGGGGATATTTGGTCAGGACCAGAAGCTTTATTTGGGTTTAGGTCTTTTAAAAGTTTCTTCACACCATCTTCCGATATAGATACTTCTGGCATAGATGGGTGGTGTTTTGGAATAAGCTTCTGTTTGCAAGCCTGGGATAAGCTAAGGGGCTGGGGCCGAGAGAAGACAGACTCAAACTGGGAGTTAAGGATATCTGCTTTAGCGACTGGATCAGTAAATGTTTGACCTTCTGATTTGAGGGGTGCCACACCACAGCTTTCAGTTTTATTACTTTTAACATATTGGTAGAATTTTTTATTTTTCACATTTTGGGAGTCTTGGCTAAAAATGACAGAGTCTAGGTATTGCCAGTATGCTTTCCTAGTTTCTCTTTGGATTTCACTTTTAAGTACTTTGAGCTTTTTGACCAAATCATTTGATGGGGACTTTGACCTTTTAATGTTTGAATAAGTTCTATCACGTTTCCTAATTTTTCGAATAATGGACTTGTTTAACCATGGTAGATCTCGACGTGTTTTAGTGACTTTAGTTGGTATGTGAATAGAACAAAGGTGGTTTAGTGCGTCCTTGAAGGAAATCCAGGCTTTGTTGGGATCAGTGTGGTGTGTTTCAC
This sequence comes from Ruditapes philippinarum, assembly GCF_026571515.1. Classification (NCBI taxonomy): domain Eukaryota; kingdom Metazoa; phylum Mollusca; class Bivalvia; order Venerida; family Veneridae; genus Ruditapes; species Ruditapes philippinarum. The sequence continues at coordinate 187,606 of NW_026866259.1, read as the reverse complement.
TGTAGACCTTGGCATATTTACTTACGTCATTTTTTAAACAATTCCAGTTTGCCTTATTATAACATTGGATTTCCCTCTTTGATTGAAGTGGATGCCCTCTGTTAATTTTGATTTCATGAAAGACTATGTCATGATCTGAGGAGCCTAAGGGAGGTAGGGTTTTTGTACTATGTACGTGGGAAGGCATGTTTGTGAGGAACAGGTCAAGGACGTTGTTACCTCTGGTAGGGATGTTGACCATTTGCTGTAGGTTCAAGTTAATGAGATTTTCAAGGAAAGAAGTGTATATGTTTGGGAACTTACAACCTTCTGTCAGGGATTCTGTTGACCAGTCGATGCTTGGCATATTGAAGTCCCCAAGCACCCAGACAATACTATTTTTGGGGATCTTTTTTATGGATTGGATTTACTGTGTAATTGATCATAGCAAGTATACAAAGTAATGTATTGCCCTCTTATCATGTTGAGTGAAAATATATACCATATTTCACAATAAAAGATGAAATAACCCTTTTATTTAATTTCATAGTAAAAAATGGTTACAAACCCCCAACTGCAATTGTACAGCGCGCAGTAATATGCGTCTTGTTTTGCACGCGATATTTTAGCGCTACATTGTGACGTCATGTAAACAACTCTTTAAACGTCTGTACAGCGTTAATGACTGAATTAAAGATATTGGTGTTCGGATTTATTTTCTTAGTTAGACCATTATCTATCATTCTATATAGTTTTCAAAACAAAATTCAATAAAAACAAAATTCAATAAAAAGTTTTTTGGTTTTGGAGTGATTTTGACTTAGGACAATCTTAAGATACCTTTAAACATTCCTAGACTTAGGACTGTTTTTGGTCATAAGTATAGGAGTCATAAGTTAGGACCTTTTTTAAGACTTTCTTTGAAACGCAAAATTGTCACAATCTGCTGATGTAATGCACTGGTTGCAAACCTTTGCTTGTCCTTTGAAATAATCCAGCTGATAATCCTTCATGGAAACTTGCCTCAGTTCTTACAGTGAGTTGTAGATTTCCTTGGATTGAAAAACACCATGGAATTCTTATTTGTAATGCTGTCTTTAAGCTTCTGGAAAGCCATATCTTCTTCATGGCCCCAATGAAATGGTACATTTTGTCCAGTCAATCTTCTCAATGGTGCTGTCAAAACTTCATATCTTGGAATAAAGTTTGAAAGAATCTGATATCCAATCGTGCCTAGAAAACTTCTTACTGCATCTCTAGATTCTGGAGCTTTACATTCTTTAACAGCTCTAACTTTTTCTGTTGTTGGCTTAAGTCCTTCACTGGTAAATCGATATCCAAAGAACTCCATGTCCTGTATACCAAATTGGCATTTGTCTTTATTGAATGTGATACTGAAGTCTCTAGCTCATTCAAGTACAGCTTTAAGTGTTTTGTTGTGATCTTTCATAGTCACACCTCCAATGAATATGTCGTCCCTTTGGTTCAGACATTCGATGTGCCACTGGTGAGTCAGATATAGATGATTCAGATACTCAAGATCTTGATTTTGTTGATGTTTCAGTAAAACATCTTAGAATTGGTAAAGAAGAAATTCACAGTAGTGACAGAGTAGGTGATTTCATAAAAACAGTTTCAATTGTAATTAACGATTAATGATGTCATTGTTCACATGGAACTGTCAAAGTGGAGCAGATGTTAATGTTATGGATGAACATCATTTTCATAAATTACTGCGTGGTACTTCAGAACATATAGCTCTTGAAAAATCCAAGTTGAAATTACACAAATGTACATTTGTAAATACACTCCAAAACAGACTGAAGGTATCTGTTGTTTTCAGAGCTACAGTAAGGAATGAAACAAGAGGAACCGAAACAACATTTGTTGTTCTTGAAGGGAAAATAAATTCTCCACCATTGTTGAGCAAAAAGACACTTTTTGATCTGGGCATGTTAGAAATACGACCAGACAGATAGTCAATTCCATTCTGAATATACAAGCGCAATCTGAAATAGATGAAATATTGAACTGTCATCAGGAAGTTTTTCATGGCATAGGACAAATTGAAGATAAGAAAAACAATACAGAATTTCTTGTGAAATTTTCGATGAAGGAAAATACTACACCTGTTGCTTAAAAGCCTAGACCAGCGCCATATTACCTTCAGGCACCTTTACGAGAATGGTAAGATGAGTGCATAAAAGAACAGATCTTTGAGTGTGTAGATCCAGGAGAGCCTATAACATTGTGTTCACCTCTGGTTGTCCAACCAAAGCCGAGATATTGCAATATGAGTAAAGAGTCATTGGGACCTCATATGATAAGGGCATGTGTAGATTTGAGAGTACCAAATACATTTTGTAAGTATATGGAGCGAAACAGAATTTTACAGGCACCGGTTATTAAAGATTTTACTTGTAAGTTTCATGATTGCAAGATATTTTCTAAAATGGATTTAAAAGAAAGGTACCATCAACTAACACTTCATCCAGAGTCAAGAGCTATTGCTACATTTAGTTCACCATGGGGTAATATGCGACCTAGAAGACTAATATTTGGAGCAAATCTTCACAGGATCTTTTTGATGAGGCCATGTTTAGAATTTCTGTCAGACAAACTGCCCCAAAATGGTTTCTTTTCCCACATTTACTACATATTTTACCATAAGCAGGACACAATTCTTTTTGTCGTGGGTGTATCCTATTGCAGTATTTACAAATTCCACTGTTATCTGTTGATCTTGAATCTGTGTGCCTGCTCTCGTATGTTTTCTCTCTGCTAATTTTAGCAACATCATGGGTATTTCTTTGACCCATTGCTCTGACTTGCATCGAAGTATCCTCTTTGACTTGCATCTCAGTCAATGTTTCCTGAAGTGTCCACTTCTTGTGTAACACATTGCGTATAAGGTCTGTGTTATCTGTTGTTTGAATTATTTGTTCCAATATTCTTGCATTAATGTCATGAAAGTCGCAGTTCACAGCTTTTTTTGCTCAATCTTGCCGCATTTTGTGGTCAGTGAATTTATTTAAAGACAGCGCCTGAATACACATTAGTTGGGGAATGATTATAGCCCGGTACCTGGACGATACATAGACAAGCAACGGGAGGTTATCGTGTATTCGTCTGGAGACTGGACGGCTTGATTGTAATTGTGGCTTGAGTTTGTTGTTATTGCCAAAAAAATGTACTTTTGAATATTTATTTATTTAATCAACATGAACTGTCTCATTGAGAAAGAATGTCTACGCGGATGATTCTGAAGTCAAAGTCAAAATATAATTGAAGGAACAGCAAACAGTGGTGGTTCAGTGTCACTCTTACTGACCATTTGCTTGGCCTTCCCCTTGCCTCGAGCAACTGCCTTCTTTGCTGGCATATTGACAACTGACTGATTTATAATAGAATATCATAAAATGTCGAGCATCCATCCTATCCATAGGCGCTGTCCGGACATTGGGCGGCAGATGCCTATTCTTTTGTATGCTTTTTGTAAAATAAGTTCGGCCAGAAGACACCTGGCGACTGTTTAATTCATGAGCACACAAGGTATTAGATTTAAAATCATCAGCAAGATCGTAAAAGCCTCTGATTCTGTAAAAATAGCTTAATCGGGCAGTGCCCATTGTATTTGTATTTTTTTTTATTTTTCTGTGAATCAATATGTAACCTAAGCTTAAGTGTAACTAATCTATCTGACTAAATTATGGAAGATAATTATGTTTAGACATGTAGCAAATGGATAAATAGAACATTGCCAAACTTGACACCCAACCAAGAAAAAATAGTTTGTCATGCTTTATAAACATGTATTGATTACAATAAAGTTTATTAATTTATCTATAATTAATTTATCGTGAGTTGCCCTCCAAACTAAGGTATTCCTAATAATGTCCATGTTTTTGTTCTTAGCGCTATAAACATAACATATAGTGAGAAACTTGAGTTTTTTGATAAATTATTATTGGTTTATCACTTTTCTTTATGTTTATAATATTCTGTCTGATTTGATTATCACATCTTTCATACATTTTTACCGTAATTTTTTAAAGTGCAAAGTAACAGTATCAGATATTAACTGAATTGATTCTTTCATATTATAAAAAAAAAAGTAGAATACAAAAAAAAAACAAAAAAAACAACAGATACATGTACTGAATTTGGCAAAGATACATTTTGTTTACTTATCTTTATTAAGCAAATAAACAGAATGGATAAGCGATCCTAGGTTTTCCTCTTGGTATTACAGTGATTGTTCAAAAACTTGCCAGGAATATTGTAATATTCTATCAAAGCTACATACCTTTGTTTTTTTATCAGTTAAAAATGCTTTTTACCTCAAATACTATATATAAAAATATAAGAATTACAAACAAAGGAGATGTAATCACTTTATAAGATAAGATAATTTTAATGAATTTACACACTTTTTTATTTATATCCTATTAAACCATTTAGTAAAGTGTAAATAACAAAACTTTCTTGTTTATTTACAGAATTTACAGCATAAGTACATGTGACAGAAGATCTACAGTTATGAGTATAGATACAAGAGGCAATTAAATAATGCAAGACAACTAAATATGGCTTCAAATTTTAGTTCAAAACCACCTACAAAGCCATCATCTGCTCCGTATTTCTATGGTCGTATAACTCGCGATGAAGCAGAGGAAATTCTGAAAGAAAGTGGCGCTGTAGAAGGAATGTTCTTGTTGAGAGAGAGCATAAATCCATTGGGAAACTATGCTATAAGTTTATGTCATGCCAGCAAGTAAGGAAGTGATTTAATTCTAAAAATAACTTATTGATTTATGTTAAATTTCCCTAATGGATGTTTCCTAATTGAAACCCTTTTCACTTTTAGGTCATTTTGCCCAATAGAAATTATTATTCTAGAAAAACAGAGTTTGGAAAAGATCCTTATTTTTGCATACAAGTTATTGTTAAAGACTTTAATCAAAAACAATAAAAATCTTGAAAAAAATCTTGTCCCTTTATGTCAAAAAACCCAAGACTTTTTTTTAGTGAAGTCCCTTGAACCTAACTGACCAGTTATGTTACTGATAACAAATTTTATCTTATATTTTAGAGTTTTTCTCTATGTTACTAATGATAAATATATCTTGTATTTTAGAGAACACCACTATGTTTCTGATAATGAATCTATCTTGTATTTTAGAATACACCACTACGTAACTGATAGTGAATCTATCTTGTATTTTAGAGTACACCACTATGTTAATGATAATGAATCTCTCTTGTATTTTAGAGTACACCACTATGTTATTGATAATGAATCTATCTTGTATTTTAGAGAAAACCACTATGTTTCTGATAATGAAAATATCTTGTATTTTAGAGTACACCACTATGTTATTGATAATAAATCTATCTTATATTTTAGAGTACACCACTATGTTATTGAGAAACAGACAGATGGTACTTACATGATTCCGTCGGGGAAGAAATTTTCAGGGCCTATAGAACTAATTTATCACCACCAGTCACAAAAAGATGGGATAGTCACATTATTGACTGTGGGATGTAATAGACACCCTTCACAAGCTCCTGTTGCATTTAGGGGCATGACCTATAGTGACCTTGAACACGAACTTATTAGAAAAGCTAACTCGATAAAGGTAAAGCTATGCTTTTGTAATATTCCTTTTTTTTGTAAAATATTTGAAAACTTGTTAGTGAAAGTGTTTGTACATGGATATATAAATTTGTTTAGTTTTTTATCAGGCATGTACAATGCAGTATGATAATGTTAAGTGTTCAGGGGTATTTGAGCATTTGCCTATTTTCTACAAGTAACTCCTTTTTTTTACTTTTGAACAAGTGAAATCAAATGGTAAATAACCTATTGCTTTTAAACTTTTTTTCACAGAAAAACATGTGCTATGCTTAACTTTGGAAGTCTGTACATAGATTTAAGTTACAGTTACACTGTTATGACCCACTTTGGACCTGTGTCAATGTTGATTAACTTTTTTCTGAAAAGTTTTTTGTAAATATTACACTGTTACTTAGAAGCTTAATGATTATGTAGATGCACCTTGATTGTTTGCTTGTCAACCCCCAATTTTAGGTTAAAAGGTCAAAGTCACTGGTAACTATGTTAATGGTAGCAAAACAAAAAATGGTCATAAAATCAAGGTGCTCTTTTAATTATAGAAATGTTGGTACTCCTTGAATAAGGAAAATACTTCTAAAATCATCTAAAGATCTTTTTGATTTTTTAGGGAGTGAACAAAGAGCGAGCTTTGGGAGCACAGCGTGAGCATTTAGTCATCATGGTCGCTAAAGATTTACATACACGGCAACCCTGGTATCATGGGAAAATAAATAGAGTAGACTCTGAAAATAGACTCAGGACTTCAGGACACAAAGATGGCAAATTTCTGTAAGTAAATTATAAATCCGGCCATGATTTTTTATAGAAATATGGTACCAATTATGGTTGTGAAATCTGGGGAAATGTTTCGCATACAATGTATTGTCAAAATTTGGAACTACATTGTATCAAACAATGAAAACTGTATAGAGTGTACGTTCAACACTAAATTTATTGAACAAGTAGAATAAAATGATTATAGAGGCTAGCATAGTATTATTTTATTCAAGTAAAATTCAAGCGCATAAATGAAAAATACGGGTACTGCTTCTGTACAGGAACTGCTGGCATGCCAGTATGGGTTTGTCATATAAAGATTATATCCATTATGATGTTATATTTCAGTGTACGACTACGAGAAGACAAGAAGACCTTTGCCATATGTATTAGTTATCAAATGGACACAAGACATTATTTGATAGATAAAGATGAAAACAATAAATTTGGAATCCAGGATGGACCGAAATTTGACTGCATTATGATGGTTTGTTATAAGAGTAATAAATACTTCAAAAAATCTTGAAATTAAGAAAACATGTAAATGCTTATATCTTCAAAGGGATCTATTTTTCACGAACTTTCTCATTTCTTCCATGAAACATGGTCTGTGCACAATATTACTACTTTTTAAACTTTAAGTTGTCAAAATTGAAAGTTGAGGTGAGAGCTTATTGGAAAAAAATATTAAGATTTTTTAAAGGGAGATTAATATTTGGGTTTTGTGAAAGGAGGTAATGAAAAGAAATATTTTGGCTCTGTGCAAAGAGATCGATATTTGGCCCTTGTGATTTGAAGATTTATATCTTAAATTAAGAATGGACTTTCAAGATTTTCATATTGATAATAGCAGGGCATACTGTCATTCATTGCACCTCTCACTTTGAAACAAGCAGGAAAACTTTAAAACAGGAAGGAAAACAATGAAAAAATCATGCAGATAATTGTTATCCACTGTGACTTTATTTATTTCTATGAATTGACATAAGGAAACAACAACATATTTAATCATAAGTACTTTCAATGGGCTAGACACAGACCATGTGTCGGCCATTTTTAAAACATTATGTCATAAGTCTGATGATAAATGGTATTAAACACTTTAAAAACTAGAAATGTGTCATCATGCCACGGATGCCCCCGCATGCAGCCAAAATTTCAGATGTTATAATATTTAGTTCCAAATTTGTTTGCACAAATTATTTTTTTCATTTTAAGTTCAAAGCCCTTAAAACTTTACAATATTAACACAAACCATTTTCATACAATGTTCAATGCACTGAAATTATTCAGTCTTAACCTTTTGAAAATAGCATATTGCATATTTGTAGCCAAAATAATGGCTACATACATTTCCACAAAAGTATGAGTGCTGAAACTGAAAGTTCAAAATTTTTCCAACATTCAGGAAAGAAAAGTTTGTCCAAAATTATTGAACCACGACCAAATTCAAGCTTAAACTGCTTATTCCTAAGATGTATCTATATTATTTTCAAAGTGAAAGGGACATAACTCTGCCAAAAAATCATCAAACCATGAGCAAATTCCAACTTGACCTGCTCATTCCTTTGACATATCCATATGTTAAATTTGAGTTGAATATGTAATACTGTTGGGAAGATAATGGACAGAAACTGTAAATTTCATATTATTTTCAAAGTGAAAGGGACATTACTCTGCCAAAAATCATTGAACCATGACCAAATTCGAACTTGGCCTGGGCATTCCAAAAACATATCCATATGTCAAATTTGAGTTGAATGTGTTGTAACGTTGGGGAGATAATAAACAGAAACTGAAAATTTCATATTATTTTCAAAGTGAAAGGGGCATAACTCTGCCAAAAATCATTGAACCATGACCAAATTCGAACTTGACCTGTATTTTCTCATGACATATCCATATGTCAAGTTTTAGTTGAATGTGTTGTACCGTTGGGGAGATAATGAACGGAAACTGAAAATTTCATATTATTTTCAAAGTAAAAGGGGCATAACTCTGCCAAAAATCATTGAACCATGACCAAATTCGAACTTGACCTGTATTTTCTCATGACATATCCATATGTCAAGTTTGAGTTGAATGTGTTGTACCGTTGGGGAGATAATGAACGGAAACTGAAAATTTCATATTATTTTCAATGTAAAAGGGGCATAACTCTGCCAAAAATCATTGAACCATGACCAAATTCGAACTTGACCTGTATTTTCTCATGACATATCCATATGTCAAGTTTGAGTTGAATGTGTTGTACCGTTGGGGAGATAATGAACGGAAACTGAAAATTTCATATTATTTTCAATGTAAAAGGGGCATAACTCTGCCAAAAATCATTGAACCATGACCAAATTCGAACTTGACCTGTATTTTCTCATGACATATCCATATGTCAAATTTGAGTTGAATGTGTGCAACCGTTCTTAAGATAATGAACAGAAACGGATGATGACAGAATGACGGAAGGACGGAATGACGGAACAGGGTAACACTATATGCCCGGCCATTACATGGCGGGGGCATAAAAAATCTTTTAACAACAATTAGAATCTTACCATTGTTTAAATCACTCATCACTCATTATTTTAACAGCCTTTTGGGACTTTTTTATAGACATGAGTAAAGAGTTACTTCTTTTGGCCAAGACACAGATTAAAAGTATTTCATCTGAAAACTTTTGGTTTTTTTTGTGAGTATGTATGGTCAACCATGACCAATGTAACACTGGCAATATGAAAATATGCTATTAGCATGTGATAATCCCAAATAAGTGATGTTGGCTGTAAAGATTTTTAAATTTATTTTATTTTGATTTCAGTTAGTTGACCACTACCACAACAAGCAAGATGGGTTATTGTGCAAGTTAACAGAACCATGTGCTAGTCCTGGATTCAACGCAGACCAGCTTAAAAGTATGAAGCCTTCTTTACATTTACATCTATATTTAAACGTTGAGCTAGGTTTATGATAACTATGGTTATCTCTGTACTTTATTTAACTGCACTTTATTGTGCATTAAAGTTGGTTTTTGTATAAAATGACTTCCAAAAAAGGATTGAAAGGGACAATTTATGTTCAATCCTGAACAAATTTGACCAGTTCTTTGATTGGGTAACCACTATAAAGTACCTTGAGGATAGATGGCAATATCATGAGAGATACACTTATATTAGGAAGTAAAATATGATTGATGATAAGAAGCACTTGCAAATATCATGTCAAAAAGGAAACAAAATTCATTATATACTACAGATTAATTTGTACAATATGAACATTATGATGTCATGATTCAATGATATCATGAAGGAGAGCACATGACTTTACATGGCAGAATTAGTCAAAATGACTAACTTTTAGTAATCCAGTTACAAATACTTTTTACACATATAAACTAGTAGTATTGTTATCCATTTGGACCATACTTGATATTTGAAATAAGTTTGGAAAGGTTAAGCAACTTTTTTAAACCCTTTTACTGGGTGTTAACTGTTAAATCTTGAATAGAACTTGAGTTTATTATCAGTGCAAAGTGCTCTTTCATTACCTGTACAAAGTACTAAAAACAAAGTTGGTTGCCACTCATATGAATTTCTTTACAGAACCAATTTTTAGCTCACCTGTCACAAAGTGACTTGGTGAGTTTTTGTGATCATTTTTCGTCTGTCCGTTGTCCATCCGTAAACTTTTACTTTAAACGACATTTCCTCATAAACCGCCAAGCCAATTTCATCCAAACTTCGCAGGAATGTTCCTTTGGTAGTCAACTTTAAATATTGTTCAAAGAGTTTAATTCCAAGCAGAAGTCTGGTTGCCATGGCAACCGAAAGAAAAAACTTAAAATATCTTCTTTTAGAAAACTGTAAGAGCTAAGGCTTACATATTTGGCATGAAATATCATCTAGTCAGTGTCTACCAAGTTTGTTAAAATAAATGCCCTGGGGTCAAAATTGGCCCCCGGGGGGTCATTGATTTTCCTTATTTGTATATAGTATAACTTAAAAAATCTTCTTTTAAAAAAACCCAAATAGCGAGAGCTAAGATATTTAGCATGAGACATCTTCTAATAGGTGTCTACCATTTTTGTTCAAATAAGGGCCCTGGGGTTAAAACTTTCTTTAAACAAATAATATATATAATATATATAGAATATAATTTCACTGTGAAATTATCAAAATATAGTTTCACTACATGTATCTACTGAAAAGCAAGTATTGACTACAAAATCTTCAATAACTGTGTTTTATAAACAAAATTTTTAGATATTTTTAGGTATTTTGTTTAGATTAGTGTTATGTAGCTGCCAATGGAGGAATGAAAGATTATATGAAATTATCTTATTAGGATCAGAAAATTTTCCCTAAAAATGAGTATTAAAGATTTATCATGATGCATTACTATAATTTTCCCAGTTTATAATTATATTATTCCAATACAATTGCTTGCAGCAACACTCTTTGGGAGACAAATATTTTGGTTGTTGTTGGCATTGTTGCCATAGAGCGGTTAACTTCTTTGTTATATCTTCTTTTATTGTAAAGATGTTATTGTTATACAGAGGGCAGCCCTGTAGAGGTCGCCCTGTATTATTATTAATATTATTAATGCTGATTATCCCATTTTTCAGAATACATGGATTGTAATCTTGGTAACTTAGATTACTATTTAATGAAGTCTACAAGGCGGAGACCCAGTGTACCAGTCCCGCCTATACCTGTAAGTTCCATTTTTAACAGAATGATAATTACAGCTGTATTGTGATCAGAATAAAAATGTTGATTTTCATTTTCACATTAAAGTGGAAACCTTACATGTATTTTTTTTTAGATAAAAAAGTTTCAGCTAAATAAGTAAGCTATTAATAACTTTTAATACAAAGGCATGATATTTTACAAAGCATTTGAATAATGAGATGTGATATATATGATAAGGCAAGAAGTTCCTAACTAGTTACAATTGTGTTTTAGGGTCAAGAAACCCCTCCTCCATTACCATCTGTTGCTAAGCGACCAAGCCTTAAAGATAGGATTCTAAATAAAGTTAATACAAAAAGAGAATTACCCCCGACACCAGATGAGGCACAAAACCGTCTACTAGCAGCTGGTGACTGGGAAGGATCTCAAGGGAGTGAGTATTTCTAGAAAATAATATGAGCCGTGTCACGACAAAACCAACATAGTATGTTTGCGACCAGCATGGATCCAGACCAGCCTGCACATCCCCGCAGTCTGATCAGGATCCATGCTGTTGGCTATCAGTTTCTTTACTTGTTATAGGGTCTGTAAGCGAACAGCATGGATCCTGATCAGACTGCGCGGATGCGCAGGCTGGTCTGGATCCATGCTGGTCGCAAACCCATTATGTTGGTTTTGTCGTGAGGCGGCTCATATTTTGAGTTCTTGCAGATAGTAGTCAAAACACAAAATGTCAGCTCAGGTGCTTCATTTCAAGCACATGAATATGAGAATAGCTGTAAAGGACTTTTTTGACCTAGTGGTTAAGGTTGCTGACTTCTGTCCAGCTAGCTTATGGAAGGTGGTTGGTTCTACTCTGGTGCCTGTTCATGCAAGATATATTGCATGTATTGATAATGTCTGCATATCTTGCATTTTGACTGGTAGACAAAGTATCAAAATATCACTTTCTGTGGAAGTAAACAAATTGTTGGTTTTTTTGTTAGAAAAAAAAATTGTTTGAAGTAATTTAAAACAAACTGGAAGTAATTAATTCAATGCCAGATTACCTGCCGACTCTATGGACAACTTGAAATTGTCAAAATTACCTACACAGCAGTAAAAATTAGAAACCTCATCACTTTTGAAATTGCGAAAGCTGTTGATTGGCTGTTTAAAAGGTCATGAGAAAGCGACCTCTTATTGGTGCCCGTCAGATCTTGATTTTAATCAGATTGAATTTCTTCAGTATAGAATTATGAAAATGTTGACTTTGTTTTATATTTTGTCAGATAGCCATATTGGATTTGACAGTCGACGTGTTACACTTCAGCGACTTGGGATGGATGCTGACAAGTTGGAGGATATTTATGGCAGTGTGCCAAGAACGTTAAAGGATTTTGATCTTAAGCGGAGTCAGATAGAGATTCAGGAAACACTTGGTAAGGCTGTCAGATTAAAGTAGTGGTATTTATGTCCTGGTTTGCTCAATGTTTGAAGTTTAATTTGAATATGCCTGGTTTAATTCTGTTAGTTTAAATGGGGTATGAGCACTGCAAGCACTCAATTAACAAAAAAAACCTTGTAAAGCTCTTCACATGCCCCTCACAACCCACAGGTGCCTGATGTCTAACACATGCCCCCCTATCCTAATCCTATATTATAATAAACAATGTTTATCATAGATACAAGAAGGTATGAAGGGGGTATTAGGCAACAGGTCACCACTGCTACAAGTTCTAAATTCATCAGTAGTGGTGAATTTTTTTTAGCAATTATCTACGGAATTCAGTATAGGTTTTTGTTCTACTCAGTTGTCTTGTTAAGCCAAAAATAATGGTCAAAAGTTCACTTTAGGTGTTTCTCTGACATCAGCACTGGGACATGTTGCATAAATTCCAGCCCCCGAAAAGTAATGAAAAATGAATACAAACATTGAATTTAAGACTACTTGATAAAACAACTTGGTAGAAATTAGTAGAGATATTTGCAGTCTGTATAAAATGTTCAACACATGTCACCTCTTTACTTAATTGGAGTAAGAATGTTGCCATGGTTAAGAGGGGTGGTTTGATGGCATTTAGACAATAATGGGAATTACTTTTTAACAATATATTTAAAGGGACTGCACTGAGAATTTTTGATGACAGGATGGGAATTTTTTTTTTTTGAGATAACGAAAAAGCAATTTACACTGATTTTTGGCAAATACAATGTAATCACAATAAAAATGATTTTAATTATATTTTTTAGTATATATCTTTGTTATCCTTTGCAGATTTTTTCATTTTAAGTGCCTCACTTGATATTTGTATAATTTTCAAATTTTATGTTTTGATGCCTTTGGACCTCAGTAGAGTTCCTTTAAAATTCTTTACAGAACAAGAAGACTCAGAAAGATTTTTGTTTCATAGAAAGTATGTTTTATTGTGCCCCCACGTTAGTGGCGGGCATTTAGATTTACCCTTGTCCGTCCTTCCGTCCGTCCGTCCGTTCACTTTTGTGTCGCACGTAACTCAAAAAGTATTTGACCTAGAGTCATGAAACTTAACAGGAATGTTGATCAGCATGTGTAGTTGTGCACCTGGGTATTTTCGTGTGGATATTTTTAGTATTTTCGGAGTTATTGCCCTTGACTTAGTAAAATTTTGCAATTTTCAACATGTGTCGCACGTAACTCAAAAAGTATTTGACCTAGAGTCATGTAACTTTACAGGAATATTGATCAGCATGTGCAGTTGTGCACCAGGTATTTTCGTCTGGATTTATATAGTATTTTTAGAGTTATTGCCCTTCACTTAGAAATTTTTTGCAATTTTCAACATGTGTCGCAAGTTACTCAAAAAGGATTTGACATAGTCATTAAACCTTATGGGCAGCTTGCTCAGCATATTTAGATTTGCACCTGGGGTTTCGCTTGTGGATTTATCCAGTATTTGTAGAGTTATTTCCCTTGACTTAGTAAAAAGATTGACAAAACAGTGGCGCGGTGGGGGCACCCGTGTCCTATGGACACATTTCTAGTTTAGACTGTATTACATCTTTTAAGTACTTGCAAGGAGATTTGAGTTATGATTATGTACATTTTCATTGATATCACAGACCCCTGTTAAAAAGTTTGATGAGTATATATATGTTTTCCTTTTCTATAGGGTCTGGTCAGTTTGGGTCAGTTTGTAAAGGAATGTGTACTTTAAGAAGTGGTCAGCCGGTTCCTGTGGCGATCAAAACTTTAAAACAGGAAGATTGCCCATCAGCACAGGAAGTAAGTCAATTCATTTACACATATGCTATTCATTTACACATATGCTATTCATTTACACATATGCAATTCATTTACACATATGAGCAGTGCCGTGACAAAACCAACATAATGGGTTTGCGACCAGCATAGATCCAGACCAGCCTGCCCATCCGCGCAGTCTGATCAGATTCCATGCTGTTCGCTTTCAGTTTCTCTACTTGTTATAGAGTATGTAAGCGAACAGCATGGATCCTGATCAGACTGCGTGGATGCGATGGCTGGTCTGGATCCATGCTGGTAGCAAACCCATTATGTTGGTTTTGTCATGGCGAGGCTCATATGCTTTTATATATGCTGACATGTATGCTTTACTACTGTTGAACTACTTTACCATTTTTGGCTACATTGGATCATGTACATTTTTGGCCAAAATGCATCTTTGTTTGTATTGGATATACATGTTGTTACAGCAATATATTTTTTCTGTGTTTGTTAAAAAAAAATGTTTATATAATTTACAGCCGGAGTTGTTAAAAGAAGCTAAAATAATGATGCCCCTTAGTCATAAACACATCGTCCGTATGATAGGTAAGTACTTCAGGTCAATACTTTCAAGCGTATTAAAGGCACATTTTATGCCTCAGAAATCCATATTTTTTAAATTCTTTTAGAACTGTCAAACATGTGTGTAAAATGTTTTAATAGTGAATTTAGAGCATGTTATATGTTTAACAACTGAAAAAATCCATGAATGGCAGCTATGTGTCATTAAAGTAGCTTAAGGAAGTTCATCTATGCAAGAGGTAGTTCATTTATATGGTAAATGAGAAATTGTTTGAAACTGTAGCAAGATACCAAAAATAAAAGGGGTTGGTTTTTTTCAAAGAAATTAAAATGAAAGCATATGTGAGGCATAATGGGCCTTTAAGATAGTTTTATGAAAACAAACTGTACAATCATATTGTTGTAATATTTTTATGGTCACTGGACAGAGTTTCATACAAAATCTACATCAATTATTTAGTGTAAATTAATTTTTAACAAAATGAGAATGAAATGATTTTGACCAAAATATACAATTGTTATTGTAAGTCGTTAAACAGTGATTCCTCTTCTACTGAATATGGAGTTTTGAGGTCAGTGAGATACTGGTCTCTTTATATGAGCCGCGCCAAGACAAAACCAATGTAATGCGTTTGCGACCTCCGCGCAGTCTGATCAGGATTCATGCTGTTCGCCTACAAACCCTATTACAAGTAGAGAAACTGATAGCGAACCCGCTATGTTGGTTTTGTCATGACGCGACTCATATGTATTTTTCTGCATTACCTTAGAGGATAACATGTTTTTAGCTGTGGGAAAACAGGATTGACAAGTTCAGTAAATTTCATGTATATTCTTGTTTGACAAAAAATAAATAAAATTAAAATCTGATTGACCAAGTTAATTTATTTTGAACTTTAATATTTTTGAGGTCAAAATTGCAAAGTCAGCATTTTCTTAGTTGCACATTTTTTTAATCAATTTTTCTACTCTACTTGTGTTAATTTTTGTCAGCATGTTGGATTATTTTTTTGTTTTTAATTGCGTTTATTTAAGGTCGCCGCCGGAAAGCCCATATGGGCGACCGTACACTCAAGTCGGGCCATCCTAGAGCGTCCCACCGAGATTTTTTCGTCGAATTTTTCCAGTTTTATTGGTGGAGGAAGACCCCAGGTGCCCCTCCGGGCATTATTTCAGGCACGAGTGGGCACCTGGGTAGAACCACCGACCTTCCGTAAGCCAGCTGGATGGCTTCCTCACATGAAAGATTTCGACCCAATTGAGGATCGAACCTACAGCGGTGAGGGACCTGTGATCTCAAGTCAGCGACCTTAACCACTGGGCCATGGAGGCCCCCTAGCATGTTGGCATAACCTCTGCATCATTTTTTTATTGATTTTATTGAGTTTTTTTAACACATTTACCAATGTTTGAGCAAAGAACTTTCTTTATTTCAGGGGTGTGTAAATCTGAAAGTATTATGCTTGTTTTGGAGTTAGCTCCAATGGGCCAGTTAAACAATTATCTCAAAAGTCACAGGTAAGGTTTCAGCAAGAATTATAAAGGTTTCATCCTGTTTAATTAATTGCTATCAAATGTAATTTACTGAAAATTACAAACACTTTGTTAGGTATTAGATGCCTGCAGCTGGAAAGAGATTTGTTTTCTTTTTTGATATAGTATACATGTACTATATGGCTAAAAAATCTGTATATGACTTAGTTTATATAATTTCTATATATTTATTTCAGTTTTGTCTAATATTTTGCAATATTCAAATTATATTGACTATAGGGGGTTGGAGTTTTCTAAAAATTTGAAATTTACGAAACATATGATTGTTTTGTTTTCCATAAAAATAAACTTTTCTAAAGAAAAAAAATGTGGATACACTGTATTATCTTATGAACAGAAATGAAATTCTGTGACTTGAGGACTGATCATTTTGCAGAGCTGAAGTTCAGTGTCTTCAGTGCTTTGATTTTAAAAAAAATTCTTTCTGTTTATGTAATATCGCATTTTAGTTGTCTATATCTGTGATGTCCCCTGCTGAACAGCTAATTGTTTTATTGGGGGGGGGGGGGGGTGATAGGTGACCCTTGTTCTTCAACTTACACAGTATAGAGAAGTGATACATTGCATACATTTTTGATACATTGCCTTTTCAAGGTCTTATCTGGAATAAAAAAAAATCAACAATAAAAAAAACAAAACAAAAAACAAGTACAGTTAGTGGTGGAGTGATGGATCAAATTTGGGACCCTGTGGTAACAAGTCCAGTGGCGCGCCTGTTAACACTGATCTGCTCTTTGAATGTAATGGTCATGTCATTTATCTATGTTTCAGGGAGACAACTCAAGCCAACATTGTGGAATTATTATCTCAGGTTGCTATGGGGATGGAATATTTGGAATCTAAGAAGTTTGTTCACAGAGATTTAGCAGCCCGTAATGTGTTACTTGTGTCGGAACATTTCGCTAAAATAAGTGATTTTGGAATGTCAAAGGCCCTTTGTAGAGACAATAATTATTATGAAGTAAGAACTTTTTATCAAGGAATATTGCAGAAAGCTATGCATAACTGCATTGCTGATATTTTTATTCTAATCCTGTTTATTCAAGGTGTAACATTGTGTTATGGCTTTAGTCATGTATGCAAGAGGTCAGAGGGTTAATCTTTATCTGGGTTGTACCAAATAAGAATTATAAACATGGCGTCTGTGCTTTACATAGAAGGCAGTTTCAAAAAGATAGTGTAAAAATTGCGTCCATTCATTCTGAAAGAATAGGCATTTTAGGCTTGGTCGCCAGTTTTTAGTTTATGATTATGTTTTAATGACTTGATATAGCTGCTTTGGTCTCAGTACTTGAAGTACATTTAGACATTTGGACATATGTAACAAAAAGATTGTCAAGTGAGGGGCTTAAATCAAGAACAACTGTGCTGTAACAATAAATCTTTGAAAGTCCCTCTCAAAATTTCGTGTCATATTTTTGTATTATTTCACAAGTTCAAAAAAAGGAAAGCATTAAATTTGATAAGCCAATCATGAATGTGAGTTTTAAACATATTTGATGCTAACTTTTTATTGACATTTTAGGCGAAAGAAGCAGGTAAATGGCCGTTGAAATGGTATGCCCCAGAATGCGTGTACTTTTGGAAGTTTGATTCCAAATCAGATGTGTGGAGTTACGGTGTGACAATGTGGGAGGCCACTTCCTATGGTGACAGGCCATATAATGTAGGTTTATAAATGATAAGTAGTATAATCAGTTTCACTATTAATAAAAAGTCAGAAGATGTACTCTAACTAGTCATCAAAAAATAATTTTCCTTCCTTAAGCCATTGTATGTATTGAAATTAGTCATCAAAAAAATTTCCTTATAAGGTAAAAGAAAGGTACAGTTTTAATTATTTCAAATTTTTTATAAGTAAGCTTGAAGGTGAGAAAAACTAAGAAGTGGGCCTTAGTGGCAGAATTATAAAATATCTGTGACTAGAGTATTGTGCCCCTCATTGCTATGGGAACTAATTCTACTAGAGATAATGTTTGTTTTTGTTGTTTTTTTGTGATGAAGCATATGGACAAGTCAATGGGTTAATTTCACAAAAATGTCCTCATATTATGTAACCTTCATTTAGAATGATATGAGTTAAAGATTGTTTGTAAAATGATAAAATATATGTTCCTTATTTTTCTACTGTAGAAAATGAAAGGGCAGGAGATTTTACATTTCCTGGTAGATGAAGGAAAGAGGCTTCCTAAACCGGAGAATTGTGACGATGAAGTTTATGATGTCATGTTACAGTGCTGGGAATATGAGTAAGTTTTTCTTGCATCTCATTTCAAATTTTAAAGCATTTTCTTCTCTTAATACGCATTGTCAGATGTTTATGTCAACAAATAACAAGTCTTCTGCCCAGGATATGTCAGTGGTTATGTCTCTCAGGTTATTTCCAAGTTATATCTTTCTTGTTATGTCTAACTTTATATGTCTGATGCGGTTATGTCTAAAATTGTTTCTGTTCTAATTATATCTAAAATGATGTCTTTCTTATTCTGTCTAACTTTTTGTCTTATCAGATTATATCTTAAACTATATCTGTCCAGGTTATGTCTAAAATTATGTCTGGTTATGTTTAATGTTATGTTTTATCTAAACAAAGGCTGTGGCTGTTTGAGTAAATAAGTGTGTATTATTATAAACTAGGTAATTTTTAAGATTGAAGGCCATGTTTATGCAATATAGATTTAAAAATGACTAGATTTTTAACATTTATCATAACAAAGAGTTTTCTCCAACTTCCTATGACCTGTAACATTATACACAAATAGGTCAAAAGCAAACACTTCATTGTTGTAAGAGAACATTTTGAAAGTTATTCTCCTTGAAATTTGTCAAAGAAGCATTATGCATTTACTACCTGTTTCTACAAAAACATTGATGAATTGATTGATTTAATAAGATATTTGGTGTTATTGGTATGTTTCATGTACCTTAACCTTTGGATTGGGTTTTAGGTCGATTGGGTCAATGTCAAGGACATCTAAAATATGTCAAGGACACTGAGACTAAAAATAGATTTTCTTCCTCTTTTTTTTCCGCTGTAGCAAGGCCATGGTTTAAGCATTGTCTGAGTGGCATTGAAGAGCAGCCGCAGGTGTGGCCATGGGTGTGGTCGATATTTTTTGTGTTTTTTCTTGACCTTCTTCCTGAAAGTTATAGCATGTGTACTTTATAAAAGTGTATTCTTGCATATGATTTCTAATGTAATTCTAGTATGGTAATTACCTTTTGAGGATGGTAATTACTAATTAACTTCTGAATAAAATGCTTTATGGATTCTTTTCCTTCCTTTAAACTGTGTCGCAAACCAATTATGTTGGTTTTGTCATGACGCGGCTCAAATCTTGAATTGATTCAGGTTTCTGATGAATATTTAATTTGTGCCAACTCTTACTTTTCATAATCATTTGTTGCCCTTTGTATTGGTTTTGCCCTTTGTTTTGGTATGTGAAATATAGATGGTAAATCTTCTTTACCTCAGTCAGCTGGTGGAAATTGTTTTTTCCCCGTACTGTCAGTTCAGACCAAGATCAGCCTGCACTATTTTACTATCTGATCATGATCTTCACTGTTTGCTATTTAGTCAGAATAAAGTTTGTAATTTTCCCTATAAATGCTAATGGTTATGTCCAGATTAAAAGATGGACAAGTTCATATAAGATACAAATGTATTAAGCAGCTTAAGGGTTAATTCTAGATTTATTCACATTAATTGTGTTTCATATCATTGGTTGTGTTTTATCTTTATTATTTCTTATTTTGATGGCTTTGTATTTCATTTATAAACTCGTGTTAAAAATGATGATATTTTTTACTGGACTTCAGAAGCCTAAAATTTAACTATTATCAAAAGACTTCAGAGGCCTTAAATAGCCACTGCCTTTGCACTTTTATCATATTATTGCTATCATTCTTGCATGATATGCTCTGTTCTCTTTCAGTAAACATGACCGACCAACATTCTTGGAGATTCAGTCGTACATGTCAAAAATATACAGACGAATGGCGCGGGAATCTAACAGCTAGCATACGCAGGGAAATTATTTGTTCTCACTCAATAATTTAAATTTCAGGTTTACGTTGGTAAAAATATTGACATTAATTGTTATGCAATCTTGTGTGACAGTTGGGAAAAATAATTATGAACTACTCAAAAACCTACGTACATTTGTTACATGTGATAAGAATATTTATTGCGTTTAAGATGTACATTTGTATTTTTGTTTGAAATGAGTCTTCTGATAGTAAAGTACTGTTAATGTTTAAATGGTTTTTAATGGTTTTTATTATAAATTTGATGTATCAGTTAAAATATAGCTCAATAGCTTTTTCTTGAAAATCACTTTTTATTGTTAGCTGAGATAGGATTTTTTTGTCCCAAAATCTTACTTTTAACTTTTATTTTTTTAAGTGATCCATTTTTCTAACAGTCTAGAGTGATTTATTTCTCCTCCCATAAGTGGACCTTCTATCATTTACAAAAAAGCTATGGGTCCAAAATAAAAACAAAAATGACATTTTGTCCTAAAATTGTTTCTTAAAATCAGCAGTTGGCTGTAAGTTATTGTTGTAGAATAGTAGTACATTAAACTTTGTTATTGCATATATCTAAATACCATCCACCTGCTTTTTACAACAACTATGTTTCTTATTTTATTTAATAATTTTATTTCTTTAAAGTGTATAAAGCTAAAATATCTGCTGCAAAAATAAATTAAAAAAGAATGCTTCAAAAATGCTTATATGGTAATAAATATGGAAGTATATTGACTTAAAAACAAAATGGTGTATGTATGAAATCATTGCTTAATGGTTAAAAAAAACCTACTTACATTGTATAATAGCAGAAAAATGTGTTGTTCAAAACATTTTATTCTGTTCATGTACAATATCCATGAGTATTAATTTAAAGAAACTTTTTTTGCTTGATTGTGGAAACAATATAATTTTAGTGTTGATTAATTTTTAAAAAGTATTCCATAAGATATTCAATGACTATTGAATTTTTCATAAATAAGGGCACTTTTTTTTTCATGCAGTACCAATTAGATTGTTTTTTATTATGATAAATGGCTGTAAATACGGGACTGATTCTGAACTTTCAGACTGTAATTGTCTGTTGAATAGATATTGCTTTAAAATTTGAGTTTTTAACTTTTAAAGCTTAAGCCTTAAAAATGTATAGCTTTAACAGACAAAATATACAACAAAAATTTCAAAGTCTATAAAATCACTTTCTTTAGTTATTATTGTGCTGTTATATATGGAACGAGTTATATCAGAAAGACATCTTAAATCTTTTTTTTTAAACATGATTTTCAAAAGAAACAGAATAAGATATTCCCTAACAATGTTTTCGACTGCTATTTTTATAATGTTGAGTAATAATTTTTTCTCCAGCTTTTTTTTTTAAACACAAGCCTCATACCCTTTTAATTTACAATGTCAAAGGTCCTCAGATGTAAATTAAGAATTTTGATGGAATTTATTGAAATGATAAATCTCAGGACTGTCACACAAGTTTACTATACTGCTGTTGTTTATTTTGTTGTTGTTTTTGTTTGCTTATAAAGTGAAGTTAGTATCAGTTTTATAAATAAAAGTTCTATTTTGTATTAATCATTTTTGTTGCCAAGCTTTATCATGTTATATCAAACAGTATGTGTGTAATTTCCAAGAATGTCGCATTTAAGAAGTGCCGTACGTGCATGTACACATTGTAGTACAAGATTGAATAAGATTGACCTTCTGTCCATCAATTTATGATTTATTTGTTGTTTTCTTTTTAATATTGAATATTATTAAGTTTGTACTGTTTAAAGGGGTTCTCATATCAATGATAATTTTGTTACTGGTTACCAGTTTAATGTTTTGTTAAAAAAAATATTAAAAAAATCTGGATTACACCAGAAAATTCTATGTTATTTCTGGTTGATATCAGATTATTTTTACTCATTTCTGGTTTGTTCTGGCTTTTCTTTGCACAATGTCTGGTTTAAACTGACTTAAAATACTGTAAGAAGTTTTTGATCAATACAAGGAAGTAACAAGACAAAATTTCTGGTTTTGTGAAAATTTTGGTATATTGAAGAGTTAAAGTTTGAGTATGTTAACTCTATTTTAGTGAGGTAAAACTATAATACATTTACGTGTACACTATATGATTTTGGAAAGTCTCAACTTCTCCTCGGTTTTAAATGACAATCTAATACATTTGTACATGTAGTTATTCTGTTGATGTTTAAAATTAATATTATAAATTTTGAGAAGATTTTTTAGGAATTTCACACATCTTAACACTTTAATTACCTCAGGAAAGATGTAGTAAGTCTTTAGGATATCTTATTGTTTTATCATATTAAATATTTAGGTAATTTTTTTTCAGTAAAATATAACCATAGATACAATTGCATTTATTTAGTTACTGTAAATATCTCCTTATCTATATAGATAGTTCTACATTTGACAGAAGAAAAACAGGTCATTCAAAAATACAAAAAGACAGGGGGTAAACATTTGATATATATTTAGTATTGAAAGGAAGATAATGCAAATGCTTGATTGTGACAGTAAGTTGTTTAAATTATGTCCCTTGTTGTTTTGTATGACTGACATCAAATTTAACATCAAGAATGATGTTTCTTTATGTGTCATCCACATAGTTCTTTGTTTACAGAGCCTGAGAATTGTGTCTATATTAGGAGGCGGGCATTTAGTTAGTAGGAAGCTGAGATAAAAAGCTATGAATAGTCATCATGATATCATTTTTGCAATGTGTTATAGCACTGTTTTTTGTTTAATTTAAGTTAACGTTTTATCCGTCAAACAAAAAGTTTAGCATTAGGCCAGTTTCTCTTTCTATTTATGTGATTGTCTTCCTTCATGATTGATATTAAATGTTCGCAACCTACCCTTGCCATTATATCAGGAAAACTTTATGAAAAAAGACCTTTTCTGCCTTTTTTGGAAAAAAGTACCTTGCCTCAATTTGGATTTTTTTAGTGTCTTAGGAATATTGAAATTTCAAAAAAAAGTTCATGACTACCTTATACACGAGTTTAAAGTTTTTATTTATATGTATGCTCATATTACATGATATTTCTTTTAAGAAACAAGTACAAGAAGTCCATTTTAACTTTGGGCAAAAATTCCCATAACTATGGAGATGTAAGAGATTTTTTAATTAAAGGGGCCTGATTTTAGTTTTGACACCATTGCCCCTCACGGCTGTCAGTTAGAATCCCACCAAGTACTTTGGGCTTTTCCATATTCAGGAGGAGGTCCAAAGGTTTGTGTGTGCTTGAAAAGTTGGTTTTACATCAAACATCTCTTCCCCCCCCCTTCACTTCAAACTAAAGAAATAAATTAGAAATCTAAAAATTGAAGAAAGAAATAGACATTAAGCCAAAGGCATTTACTTGGTGTGTGTGTAACAGAAATAAGTTAAAGAAATGCATTGTTATAGTGTATAGATAGAAATTGTACTATGATGTGGATTTTTACTAATGAACTGTAAAATTACTTTCAGAAAGTTTGCCAATATCTAGTTTAGGCTCTGTTGCTGTGATCAGTAATATTAAATTGACCATAAAATGACAGGTAGTGTCACTGGAATAAGTCAACATTATAGTAGACTAGGAATTTGTTTATCAGTTATATTAGTTATATTATATATGCTGAATGACAAACTCAGTTTAATGTCCCACATCATGTTAAAACATTTAGCCATCTGGGCTTTTTATGAGACAGTCATTTGAACCCTGCTCTAAACCCCTGGTGGATAGTGGTGGAAGGGATGTTGCAAGTTTTTACCTTTTGTCTGAACTGGGCTGTTTTTGTTTTGGTGCCAAAATGGAAATGGATATTTGTAAAGTGTTAAATGGAGATTTTGATGATTGATTGTCGACCAACGAGAGAGTGGTGCTTATATCAGGCTTTTAAAAATTCAAAATGAAGTTTCTTCCATTCCAGGAGTGTTAGTTAGGTGTTGTTACGGTTGAGTGGTGTGTTATTAAAGGTGATGATTTCATAATTCTGATGTGTTGGTGTTGAATGTACTTTAAAAAGTGAACAAAGAGGAAACTTATGTTTAAAATGAGTATTAGCAACATTCCATTCTGGTAAAAAGAAAATAGTATTTACAAAAGGTAAAAAAAGCTTGCTCAAATTGCTCAACCCTTTTTGTTGCCGTTAAGATGGTTAGATGCATTACATTCACAAATTTAGTGTTAATTTATGACGGGTATGCCTGCCATAAAAAGTAGAAAATCTTTTACCTGAATTAATATCTTATTTTCATATATATCCCTTAATAGGTTGCAAATAAATCATTTTCTAACAGTTTTTTGTATTTTCCAAATACATGTACAGATGTGTAAGCATTTGTTAAGCTTTTTTTTACCTAAATAAATTCCTGTAATTTAAAGAAATTTCTGTGGCAGATTAACCATACTAATACAAAAGTGTCTCGTGGTGATGAGAGGGTTATTAAAAACTATGACAATTTGTTAAGAATTAATAGTGTCGGTATATGTTCTATTATTTGTAAAACTCTTTAGATTATAGAGATAAATGTTAATAAAATCTTTAGATTAAAATGATAATCATAAAAAATCACCTGCCATTTGTTTACTGTGATAGTTTGCATTTTTGTTCGATTTCGTTTGATTTTTTTGTCTGAATTTTTTTTTTCGTATTTTGCATAATACATTTTTAGTGAGAATTAATTTTAGATGTGTGCATGGAATTCTCATGAATTTTCTTTTCTCAGCCTAGCCTATGTAATATTAATTGCATAATTATGTCATCGATAAATCTTCCTTTTGAATATTTGAAAAAAAAGAAAAAAAGGTGAATATAATTACAAGTTTCCATGTATACAAAAATATTCTTATTCTCTATGCAATTGTAAAAGATTTGACCAGGTGCCTCATGGCTGAGTGGTTATGGTGACCTTAGTACTAGACCATATCTCTGTAGGTTCAAATCCCTTGGGGGAATTTATATACCTTCATCTCACAAAAGTAAATAAGCCACGCCATGACAAAACCAACATAGTGCGTTTGCGACCAGCATGGATCCAAACCAGCCTGTGCATCGGCGCAGTCTGATCATGATCCATGCTATTCGCTATCAGTTTCTCTACTTGTTATACCGTTTGTAAGCAAACAGCATGGATCCTGATCAGAATGCGGAGAGGCGCAGGCTGGTCTGGATCCATGCTGGTCGCAAACCCACTATGTAGGGTTTTGTCATGACACGGCTCAAATAAGGTTGGTAATTCTGAGGAACCCAGCCTATGCTTGAATTAGTTACATGACTGGTAACCTGGGGCCATATGACATTCACAGTGTCAGTTTGACCAACCGAAAAATAAAAAAAGTGGTAATTTTGGATACTTGCATGGATATTTTTTATGAATATTTTTATATCAAGTACATGTATGTAACAGTTATTGCAGTGTTTTGTACATTTCTAATTTGAATCTTTGATGATATGGGAGAACATTATGCATAATACTTTTGTGTTTGAATTTTTTAAAATACAGGGGAAAACTTAGTTTATAATGAACATTTAAGCCTTCATGTATATATACTTAGATATTCTTTCATCAGTTGATGAGTTGTATAAATTAAGCTGTGTGTCTCTCTGATGAAAGTGTGATATGATTTATATTTCACTTGTGAAAATTTCACTTTTTTTACTTTACTGTATTAGCATAAGATGAATTGTTATATCAATAATAAAACTGATTCTAGTTATATTCTAGTTATATAATGATATTTTAAAAGGATCATAGTAAAATGTATCTCACTTTATTGTAGACAACATCTAGATTTAGCCAAAGAATCTTCTGATTTTTTGTTTGCTTGTGTGTTTGTTTTTTCTTATGATTTGTGAGAATTTATGTAAATAGAATTTGTTAAATGTTATTTTGTTCCAGATTATGTTTGTTCTTAATTATTATAAAAATCATAGTGAAGTATTATGCAAAAATTATATATCATTAATTTGTCATTATAGTTCAAGTCTGTGTCTTTAATATTTTATTATTATCTACAAAAATAAAACATTCCATGCTATACTTACATTTCTATTGTTTCATGATATCATAATTTTTATTTGATATATAATGTAGTACATGTAGTTGTTTTAATTGATGCGTGTATGATGGAAATTACAATATCATAGGTACAAGTTTTCAGATATTTGCCAGAAAGTTCAGATTTTTTCTACTCCTGAAAGCCGTCTTTTTCCTTATAAAACCAATTGAAATGATACTAAAATCAGGGTTTTCAGGTCAGGTTTTCTTATATTTTTCACTTTCACCCATGTATTATTATATCAGTGAGATATTTTTGATATCTCTCACTATTTAAACATCAAATCAGCATAGACTAGATACAGAAACTGTTTTAATACAAGTGAACTTGTCACACAAATACTGTATATTAAAATTTTTCAAACCAAATCTGCAGTTCTCACTTTTTAACTTGTTTTCAATGCTCTTTGGGGATGGGGTAGGGATTCTCCCCTTTTCCAGATTTTCTAACTGCTTGTCATAAGAACAGAATTTTCAGATTTTAGGTGTGTTAACAACTTATTTACTATTGAAAGTGAAATATTTCAATTAAGACAGGCATTTTTTTTTTGATTGTTCAAATTAACATAGTTATATCCTCTCTTTAAAATGGAAAAATATTTGTACAACAGCATTTTCACCAATACAATATAATTTTGAGTAGCATTTAGAGATTCAACAATCTTTACATAATTAAAAGTTGAATGTTGAAAGTTGTCCAGTGTAGGGGATAGCACAGAAGGGCAGGTGGGGGTGAAGCTGGATTGTCGCCATGTTGCCTCCAGAGTGTCAAGTTGACCAATAATCAAGTAAGCGACCTAAGAATGCCTCTGTCCGCTTATTTGTCTTTATTTGGAAACATTTATATAATGTATTATCTAAAAAATCATAAGTTTTCTGACCTTGGATAAGGATTAAAAATTTTGTTATTGATTATAAAGATTAAAATCTTATTATGGATTAAAATACAATCAGATTGAAAGTACAATGTTATTGAAATAGGAATATTTTATTTCAGGTATTGATTAGTTAATGTCCAGTAATTTTGTTTTGTAGTTTATTTAACAATATAATGTCAAATATAAGTTCTTATGGGTAATAACTTAAATGCACTTGTACTGACAGACTGGTTTGTCATTTTGTGACATTTTTTTTTAAGCTGTCAAAATTCATCCTTTTTTATACAATGTCTTTTTTAGATTATAATGTAAATATATATAGTTTTATATTTTGAATAAATGTTTCAGCAGAATTTCTTATTATTTTCTGTCAAACAAAAAAATGACATTTAGGAATACTATTGTAAGTGTATATTACAAACTACTTGTTTCACTTGTTTTGGTGCTCAAGATATCAATTCCATATAACCTTGACATAATGGCCGTATTTGTTTACCTTTTTGAAATATAAACCTTTTTTTAGTGTGTGTGTATTGTTAAGCAGAACTGTAAATAAGAATAAGTGGTGTCATGTAGAAATATTTGTATAAATATCTTCTGTGTTATATATAGGAAGCATTGGCTATTGGCTAGTGCTATATGAATTGTTGACATAATTATATGCATGTAGGCATGCTCTTTAATTAAACTATACATTGTACTACAAACTCTCTTGTTACTGTTATCTTTTGATAATAAAATATTTTCATACTTGTAAACTTCTTTTCTTTTTCATTTTCTTGTTGTTTTTTTCTCTCTAAAAACCAAAGCAATGTATTGTGTTGTAAAGTGGCTTTCCTTGGGTTTTAGTGTAGTGAAATTGACAAGTAACCATCTAAAAATAATATATACTGCAGTTGAACGCAATTATTATCAATATCATTTGAAACAGTCTTTTTTTTTTTTTTTTTTAAAGTTTTATACATAAAACAATAAGCCTCTACCCCTCCAATAATTATGAATCCCAAATACACACCCTTTAATTATCACACTACAAACTTGGTAATTCTTTACCACTTGTACCCTCAAGAGGTTATTTAGCACTTCTATCCTCCAATGATCATTTAGCACTTCTACCGTCCAATGATCATTTACCACTTCTACCGTCCAATGATCATTTAACACTTCTACCCTCAAATGATCATTTACCACTTCTACCCTCAAATGATCATTGACAACTTCTACCCTCAAATGATCATTTACCACTTCTATCATCCAATGATTATTTACCACTCACCTCTACTTTCCAGTGATCATTTACCATTTCTGCCCTCACATGATCATTTACCACTTCTATCATCCAATGATCATTTACAACTCGCCTCAACTTTCCAGTGATCATTTACCACTTCTATCTTCAAATGATCATTTACCACTTCTATCTTCAAATGATCATTTACTTCTTCTACTCTCCAATTATCATTCACTACTTTTACCCGCCAATGATCATTTACCACTTCTACCGTCCAATGATCATTTACCACTTCTACCCTCAAATGATCATTTACCACTTCTACCCTCAAATGATCATTTACCACTTCTACCGTCCAATGATCATTTACCACTTCTACCGTCCAATGATCATTTACCACTTCTACCCTCAAATGATCATTAACCACTTCTACCCTCAAATGATCATTTACCACTTCTACCCTCAAATGATCATTTACCACTTCTATCTTCAAATGATCATTTACTACTTCTACTCTCCAATTATCATTCACTACTTTTACCCGCCAATGATCATTTACCACTTCTACCGTCCAATGATCATTTAACCACTTCTACCCTTCAATGATTATTTAACACTTCTACTCTCAAATGATCATTTACCACTTCTATCCTCCAATGATCATTTACCACTTCAACCCTCCAATGATCATTAACCACTCCTATCCTCCAATGTTTATTTGCTACTTTAACCCTCCAATGATCATTAACCACTTCAACCCTCCAATGATCATTAACCACTCCTATCCTCCAATGTTTATTTGCTACTTTAACCCTCCAATGATCATTAACCACTTCAACCCTCCAATGATCATTAACCACTCCTATCCTCCAATGTTTATTTGCTACTTTAACCCTCCAATGATCATTTACCACTTCTATCCTCCAATGTTTATTTGCTACTTTAACCCTCCAATGATCATTAACCACTTCAACCCTCCAATGATCATTAACCACTCCAACCCTATCCCTCCAATGATCATTTCAACCAATGATCATTTACCACTTCAACCCTCCAATGATCATTAACCACTCCTATCCTCCAATGTTTATTTGCTACTTTAACCCTCCAATGATCATTTACCACTTCTATCCTAAAATAATCATGTACCATTTCTACTCTGAAATGATCGTTTACTAAGTACTTCTACCCTCCAATGATCATTTACCACTTCTACACTCCAGTGTTCATTTCCCACTCCTGTCCTGTTTTGAACATTTACCACATCTACCCTCCAATGAACATTTGCCATTTCTACCGTCCAATGATCATTTACCACTTCTACCTCAAATGATCATTTACCACTTCTACCCTCAAATCATCATTTACCACTTCTACCGTCCAATGATCATTTACCACTTCTACCGTCCAATGATCATTTACCACTTCTACCCTCAAATGATCATTTACCACTTCTACCTCAAATGATCATTTACCACCTATACTCTCCAATGATTATTGCTACTTACCCTCCAAAATCATTTACCATCAACCTTCCATGATCATTTGCCACGTACCGTCCAATGACCATTTGCCCCTCATTGCAATGACCATTCGCCATTGATCAGTTGCCTAATGATCACAAATTCTTCCTCCCTAAGGAATATTATTCACCTCCCCTCTTCATTATAAATCCCTTTCCTCTTGAATATACCAAATTATTTTATGCTAACCAATGAGATTCTGAGTTTTATCGTTGTGATAAAATCAATATTAATCACAGTATATCACTCACAGTGCTGGTGATGTAGCTCTGTTGAACTTTTTTTTGACGTAGCCATTGAATGTTTGACGTCATCTTTATATCTACAAAGCTGTTAACAAGTGCCATCCAAACTCGAGACCAAACATGACCTTTCTAGGCAAGTGGTCTTTATTTGGTGGTTACTCTGTTCTATTGGACCCATGAAGTGTTGTCGAAAAGAGGCATTTATATACACGATGGTCTTAATTCACGGGCGGTCTTTAACACAGGTTTTAATGTATCTTTTTCCTGCTCTTATTTTACTTATTTAGGCAATTGATATAAAGAAAATTTATTTTTGTGAATATGCCTCAAGTATAAAGACTATCCACATCGAAGTGCGAAACATTCACATATTCAAGATTGCAATTTTCTCACTTCTCAGTGTGATATTTAGGATACTCATAAAACAGACAATTTTCCTTTATATATCTACATCTATATCATTTTCTGCTAAAATCGCCCTTCACTGTATGTTCAATATTGCAATTATAATTAAAAAGTGCATGTGTTCGATGAATATGACAAAGCAAAATTCGCATCCTTTACTACTGCGTATGAATTTCTTGTATAGTGCTTTTTACATACATTACAGGAAAACAAGTAGGCCATCGTTTGAGGAGTTATCATATAACATGAAGTCATTACACAGGAAGTTATTTCGAAATAGCGCCCGGGAATCTGGATACCTTCAACCGGAAGTAGCCACTAAGCGCGCGACATACCTCGAGTTCGAGTGATCACCTACTGGAACCGGAAGGTGATCAGCCTTTGCCAGGCCAGCCTTTACATACATGAAATTTAACCAGGTTCTATACTATCGGCACCTCATTTTTTGAAATTAAAATTACTTATAATATGAATGGACTGTTCCAAATTCAAAGCAGGACAAATCCGTTACAAAAATTTAGTATGTTAAGAGTTACGTAATCTGCATCATTATGGAAAATAAGGTTCCAAACCGTAAGGCAAACAACAATAACAAAAACACATTTCATTCAAACATTATTGCAAATGCCGGACTCATTTTTCAAACAAATATCTTGCATGAATTTATAGGTTTAAAACCAGTTATTACTTTTATATCTTCTTTTCATACATTGTTTTTATCTCTTAAAAAACAGATTTTAAAAACAATTTTACAAAACACTTGTCCATGCTTTAAGTGAATAGAAGATGGGAAGTTCTTTTCAGAGGAGTACTATTTTTTGAACTGACAATATTAAATACAAACTTTATAAATAACATATAGACATATGAATAAAGGCCAGGAGAAAAACTGGTTCGATTCTGGTGCCCACAAGCTTCTACCAGTTTTCAGGATAACGGATCTTAATTATATAAATCCGAGACAGAAACAACTGGAGGGTGACAGAATTAACTGGAGGGTATACTATTCTGAAATCGCAAACGCCGTCTCCAGCATTCTTTTCTTGTAAAATAACTGCAACAAAAATCTTCTGTTTAATAAAGACTTCTTGTACGAATACGTGAATTTATGTTTTTATCATTTTGCCTGCTGGCAGCCATGCTTGCAACTTATTCTACCCATGAATTTAGTGAAGACTAAGATAAGAACGTCCGATCCGACCATGGTCTACACTATTCGCTATGTAGTCACTACAAATTAAAAAAAGTCCTAAAAAATGATAGAGTCCAGATTGATAGAGTCCATTTAGAATATTTAGCGTGATAAGGTTTCGTAACATTCTATTTTCCGGACATTATTGAACCATCATGGTATGTCAAGGACAAAATAAAATACTAGATCAAATGTTGTAACAATTACAAATTTATTAAATATAAATACTATTCGGAGAAAAAAAGACAAATATCATATTTTTCAGTTTAATGGAAACATTGATAATGTGGTGCACTACATTCGACAAGTATTCAAGAAATGGCGTTGCAGCGTAAGAAAAAATGCGGAATTGCTGATTCGTGTCACGTGCTATTTTCAAAATATGAGAAAGTCATCATTTTGTCACACTTTCGCTCCGCAATACGACAGTCACCACTTTCTCGTATTTTCGCACCATTTTCTCGTATTTTCGCGTTTTCGCCTGGCTCCGTGGAGCGAAAATACGACATGGCACAAAACAGTCTATAGAAATACCACTTTGTCGCAAACCAACGCAAATGTTAAAACTATATCTACGATAAACATGTAAACGATGGTCTAACTAATTTTGTAAGCAATCACGTGTTTTGACTTTGAAAACAACTTTGCATTGAAAGCGGTTATTTTCTTTGCGATTTAACTTTAAGCTGTTTGTTTTGATCAAAATTTCATTTACTAATCCTTATTCTTAAAATTATTGTTGTCCTCTAAATATATGCCCGATTATATAAGTTATTGCTGGGATTATTAGCTGTATAATAATTATATTTTGTATTATGAATGACCTCTGTAGTGGTTACAAATCTCTATCAAAAATACTTGAGAAGTAAAAACATGTATTGCTTGCTATAATAAACTAAATTTACATAAATTAGGTATTATATCCTGGTATACTGAAAAAATCCTTTTTAAATTACAATGACACTTCAACCGGCTTGGCACATTGGTAAGAATAAAAGAGTCAAAAACTTTTACATTACGCATTCGTTAAAAAAATAAACAATCCCTCAATACTCGGATATCACTATTACATACCATTTCCACTTAATGTTACTGAACCTGTTTTCGTACTTTTAACATCTGCAAATGTATAAGGGTTGAATGCGGTTAGGGGCACAAGACGAGGGGGGACAATGAGTGGGGCGTGGGGAAACAGCAAATGTCAATGTTTTAGAGATGGTGTAATTTATTTTTCAAAGGAATATTTTTATAAAGAGCACTATGACTTTTGGTAATATCACTTCTTATGAGGTCAAGTTATGATATCTTGCAAAATATGTCGTTATCTCCATGAAAGGGGCAGTTATTGTATAGGACACGAAACAGGAGATGGGAACAGAAAAGTATCGGGTTCGAGTGTAATTTAAGAAGTAGTCTAGGAAATGATGTTGTTTTGTTTTGTCTTTCCAAAGTACCAAAACATTTTTTTAGATAAAAGAACAAAATGCGGGGTTGTCAAAAGCAGAATGTACAACTCACCAAGGAGCCAATAATTCTCAGTTTGATGATGTTTGATTTGTAAAAATGCATTGTACTATTATCGTAAATTATTCATTTTATGGCATAAAATAAATAAATAAAACCATATATTTTTTGATATGTCCATAGAACTAGCAAACGGTAAACCAACTTTCCTTTACCACATAAAACCTGTTTTTCAGAAGTTTATTATTATACAGAAGGTCTCTTTGTATACCGGTTGGACACATGTATAAATGCAAATTATACGGAAATTCCAACAAAAAACAATTGAAGTAAAATAATATTTATTTGATATCTAAAACTGTTTATGTAAATAAGACATAGTGACATTAAATATAAAATATAAATAACATATAATACATTGAGTAATATCATGCTTACAGCGCTCCCTTCCTGATTAATTTTCTTGTTACTACAATGTATATATAGTTACTTGTTTCTATATAATATTATAGCAACAAAAGAATGTTGTTTTGGCGCCAATATATTTAAACTTCTACAATTTGCCTGTGCGTGCACATACTGCATGCAGGCGTATGTAAATCTTTATTATTTATTGTCATAATCCTGTATGACTACGTAATCAACAAAATTATTAATCGATAAGTATTAAATTAATTGTACGTACTGCAAATTAAAAAATGTTTCCAAAGAAAGAATTTCTAAGATACAAAATGAAAATAAATCTGTTATCCTTAATGAAATGGAAGACAGTTTTTATAAAACATTATATTTAATGTTCTGTTATTCTATTTTCTTTTAGATGAATATATGTAGAAATTATCAAGAAACATCATTTAAAGGTTTTTCTTCATTTTTATCTGAGAAAAAGGGATATTTTACGACAGATATTATTATACATAAAAATGATTAAAACTTTAACAATATATAAACATGAATTCATGAACAAATAAAGTTAAAAAAGAAGATGATATATGATTCAAATTCATATCTACATTTTACAATATTTGACTAACTAAATAACATTAACTTATATACATAGAAGAAGAAAAATCATAGAATAAATGCATAAACATGTCATGTACTAAGGCTCCACTATGGGCTATACAAAAATGCAACATAGTGCTGCGTTATAGGAAATAGAAAATATGCAAAAACCTATAGTTGTAAATATTGTGCTAAAACTATATTAATATCACCTTGTTATGAAATCTTATCCATTTCTAAATCATATGAAAACATTTGTTTTGTTTCATGTGCTGATTTAATTTATATAAAATACTTAATTTACAATACGCCACCTCTTTATAAACATTTTATTTAATATTGCCTTTTTTTACTTGTTTCTCTATATGTCAAAAATATTGGCATCATTATCAAAATGTACTAACCGTAAAAACTACAAATAAGTTCAGGTACGAATTTTAGGTTCAATCGCTTTTAAAATTTTTATATTTACTTTCATAATTTTATATAAGATAGATGGTTTTTGAGGTTACTATTCGTAGGGTAAAATTGTGCGGTCATACAAATATCTGAATCTGAAATCAATTGATATTAAAGCCTAATACATTAAATAATATTAACAAATTATAATCAATTTCATATTAGCATACTATTCATGTGAGCGGGTAACAAGAATAAATGAGCCGTGTCACGACAAAACCAAAATAATGGGTTTGCGACCAGCATGGATCCAGACCAGCCTGCGCATCCGCGCAGTCTGATCAGGATCCATGCTGTTCGCTATCAGTTTCTTTACTTGTTGTATGGTCTGTAAGCGAACAGCATGGATCCTGATCAGACTGCGCGGATGCTAAAGATAAATGCTATCCTCAGATAAAACACATAATCTCTCAATATATTCATATATTACCATTGGTAAAATACAGTTTTTATCGACCGTAGTCGCACAAGTAGTAACAATTGACGCGTGATTGCAAAGACAAAGTATGTTCAAATCCTGTCATTTGGTATTTCTGTAAAAAAAATATAAGAAAGATCAAGGGCGCATCGCCGAAATAGGAAATACTTGTACATGATAACAAATTTTCGGTAACATTTTCGCGTTAATTTTCTATGGCCCTTTCTTGCCATAATCGTTAAACAATACCCTGTTATCATCCTGGAAAAGTTTATCAAAAAAGATCTACGGAATAAAACAATTCATATATGTGGAGGTGTGCTAAACCTTCGATAATGTTTCTCATTTGAACTGGGCACAAGCACTGATTCATCGTGTTTAAGAATTGGCTTTGGCGTTGTCTTCATGTAAAGTCTTGCGTGATGTAACTGTTCTTGACCAGGACTAGATGCTAATTTAGAATTTTCCTCGTCTGGCCAGTGCACGTGCGATAAATGTTTTGGTGATTCCATTCGCACACTTTTTTTCTTAGCTTTCAATACTGATTTTGGCACTGCAGCAACATCCTCCACCGAAATTGTTTCAGGCTTCGTTGAAGAATCGCTAGAATCTGATGTAGTGACATCATCATTTGCGTCTGTGACGTCATCGTCATGTTTCAAGAAATCGTCAATAAGAGTTTGAAATGCATCCGAGCCCCGCGGTATCTTTGAATTAGCAAACAGCAACACTAAATCGTGAATCTCCCCATCCTCGCTTGGAGTTTCAGCAGACATTTTTGGTTCCTTCAATTAAGCGGGTATTACAACAGCAAATGTGTCGTCACAAATGACGACACAAAAAACAATATTATTGCCTTATATAAACGCCTTGATAGTTGCGTTTTAATCTGTTCTAATTGTAACAGATATGTATCAGTGTTTAATGTAATATTTAATATATCAACATCTATAAACTTATCCAAATTAACAGAATGTTGATGTATGTCTGAAATTTATATCACAATTTTACATGTTTGTATTAGATCCCAACTTTATTCCATTCACTTTAAAAACTGGCAATGGCAGTGTAGATATTAGTTTCCGTTCATAAGAGCACGAATTCTCACCCGATAGTAATCTGTAAAACAATGGAATCACATTTAATTTATAGCTCCGTGACCTTTGTTTGTTTTCTCGATTTCTACTAACAACTTCATTAATGGAATAAAAATCAATTAAGTAAAACAATACTGTATTGTCTGTCAATCTTTTGCGTATAAAAGTCGCTAACATACAAAATAAGTCTATCCAAATTGATCACGCAGAGGTTAAAATAGGTATTAAATTACATACTCGTTGTCTTCCTCCAATATTCATTTGTTATAAAATCACATTTGTCAATCGGATACCGTCGTCTTTTGTCCTGCGTTTTTTTATTCAGCGTTTTGAATATACTGTATATGGCAAATATACCGTACAATGAGATTGACTATAATGTCTATACTATATATATGGCTTCAATCGTGCAAATGTTAAAACATGAAATCTTAAATACACTATCAAGCCCTTTGTATACAATAGATCCTTTACAAATATGGATTAAATTGTTTCGAATATGATTGTTATTATTAAATCGGTCAGTTATTAGTGCCAAGATTCGGATTATAATACCAAATCTATTAATACATACAGTTAAAGGATTTGTTTATGAAATATGAAAAAAGCTACAAGAATAAAAACATACGAGTTTAATTTCTTTTAAGCAGTTAGTCAATATCGAGTTTCGTGGTTTAACAAGTATAAGTCCTAAATCTAATAAATGTTTAAAAATGTTTGTTCATTTCACGAAGATATTAAGCAATATTGCAGGAAACATTTTTGTAAAATTACATGGTTTTTTTTATTCATATTGCTTGTAGGATGTTACTTGAATCAAGTCCCATTATTTATTTGTCAAGGGGATGATGTTTTTGTTATACACAATTATAGTACTAAAGACAATTCCCTAAGTTTACCTGCGATGATGATTTTAGATTCTAGCATAATTACATATGACCAAAAATAAAGTTTTTATTTTGAAAGTTCGAATGAACGGCACCGTTTGAAAAAAAAAAGGAATTAAGTTATTAATATGTTTATGCAGTTTTTAAAATTCTTATGAAAATATAGATATTTTTTTCTTCAAAAATACATAAAATCTCTAAAAACCATGACATTGCCGAAAGTGACTGATTAACGTACCATAACGATCAAATAACCCATTTAATACTTTGATAACAGAAAGCAGACGAAACTAGTTTTTACTAAACTATTTGCACAAGAAGAAACATTTGTTTTGGTACTTTCGCTGCAGACGATACCTATAGATTTATTCCCACGTTTTTTGCAGGATTCCTGAAATAACTTACCTGTTCAAAGCATTTCCGCAGGATCAGTTGATC
This sequence comes from Ruditapes philippinarum, assembly GCF_026571515.1. Classification (NCBI taxonomy): domain Eukaryota; kingdom Metazoa; phylum Mollusca; class Bivalvia; order Venerida; family Veneridae; genus Ruditapes; species Ruditapes philippinarum. The sequence goes on along the minus strand of NW_026866259.1, from coordinate 149,863 downwards.
CTCTTTACAATCATCTTAATTATCACAAGAGGTTAATTTAGAAACAAAACACGTGTTTTACGTGATACTCTTACAATAACCAATTTTTGCACGATGTTCACGTGGCGGATTAATTGATATGATAAAAGAAAAGTCGCTTCTTTATGGCTATTTGCTGAACCATATAATTTTATATATGTCTATAAATCATATTTGGATAATCTTAATTATTTTTTTCCCTAATCTACTAACATAATGCCAATCATTAAACTTAAATAAAAAACTTATTTAAAAAAAAAAAAACAGCAAAAGACATGTGCATTTTATTTAAAAAATATAAGTGATAAAATTGGGAATAAATATACTTATTTGGGATACAAAACAAAAACATGAAGTAATAAGCAACTCAACTCCATTCCAAAAACTTGAACAACAATTGATACGAGGGAAACATAATAATGACATACTACTGTATTAATTTCAGTTGAAGACGAATATCATTTCATTCTTTTAGCATGCTATTATGTTACGTCCTAAGAATATATATATTATAGCATAACCTTTAGTTTAAACATATTTATTCTCAGAATATGTACATAATAACATTTGAAATATATACACATACAAAATTTGAAAATATTCAAAGAAGAGGATAAGAACGAAAGACTAGGTCTTATAGAATTCTTCTCCTTTTAGTTGTTAAATATTTCGGTGTTGAACTGGTGATGTAAAATTTTCTGAGAAAAATATATATAACCATACGTATAATAGAAACAAATATATATGGAGTATGAAAGAAGTAGTTATTCAATTTCACAAAAGAGAAAAAGGGGTAGGAGAGTCTCATAATTATTTGTTATGTGTTAAATCGTTAAAGGAATCTTTTAGTTTTTGCTATAAAAGACTGCACGTTAGAGAATATTGTTGAATCATCCTCATCTGATAGGCCCGGGTTTCCGAAGAGAAGAATATCGAGATTGATATCAAAAGCTTGAATATTAATAAATAATTCATTTCGGTACACATTGTAGCGATAACATTCAAAGAAGAAGTGATAGTTGGTTTTGACTTGACCACATTCACATAAAGGTGAGGGAGATATGTTTTTTTTAGAAAAAGATGATAATTTAAAGAACTGCATTTTGTGCGAAGACGTGTATGGAGAACCTGTAATTTTCTGTTACCAGAGTAGTAGTATTTAGGTGTGCGTTTCCTGTTACGTGTTAAGAAGTTCTTGAATTGGTAAGTTCCGAACTTCGGTTGGTAAGTTGTTCCAATCGCGTATAGTAGAGGGAAGAAAGAAGTTGTAGTATAAAGAAGTTCGCGCATATATTCCAGCAGTATTATCAGAGTTACGTAAATTATAACGCATAACCTTTAAATTCAAGACGAAAGGTATGATATTTGATAATATTTAGCACTTAATATAAATACAAATACAATCAGCTTAATCCACCAAAATATCAACATAATCTTATTTTGGTCTTTGTGACTTAAATTTGTATGAAAATTGCATAACATCGGAAAAGTCTTAAATAAATCTACTTGCTTTCTTATCTGTAAAGTTTGCTTCTAAATCCATCTAAATATATTATGTATATATTCTATTTTTGTAGAAATTATGTTGAATGACGTAATGCAAGCTCTAGACAGGCTAATTAACAAAAAGGCAATAAAACACAAAGGTGAAATAAAAATACTTTTAGTTATACGTTGTAATGATTGAAGATTATGAGAAAATAATTATCAGCATATGCATTAAGTTCGGCATTAGACCTTAAGACCTCTTGTTTCTCGAAACAACCAGATACAAGACGAGGTGAATATTGAATCAAGCATAAAACTCCTTACATATATAGTGTTTTCTTACCACTTTATAGATCATATGTGATATTGATAAAGTAGATCATATTGGATATTAATAAAGTATTTGATACATATTTTGATATACAAAATCTGGGTATCTATTAGACAAACATTTCATTTTCAACCTTGTGTTTACCTGCATTTGTTTTTTAATTTTTGAAAATATGGAACTTTCTTTCTATCAGAATGCTATACATTTGGTATTAATTGCATGTTTTTAACTAAATTCCCAAAACAAATGCGTTTTGATTTAATAGTCTGTGTGTGACATTTTTTATCATTATAGCTTAAAAAGTCATGTTTGCCATTCAAGATTATCACAAGTAAAACTTTAAGCAAATCTTTCAAATGCTTGAGCCACTAATTTATAAATGATAAGTTTTATTTTTTTAATAACATTCAAATATCAGTCTCTAAAGAAATGTCTTCAATCAAGAATAGCAGCGCTGTATTAAGGTAAATAGAATAACTGGACCAAAACAATGACTAATAGGATATTAGATTTATAAAATCACTTAAGGGATCATATTCGCTTGCTAAAATGTATCATTGCTTTTCTTAGTTTTATTTTAGTTCGAATGTTGGAAACTGTAAGCTTGTTTAAACACTTTAGAATCCGTTCTCGAAATTATCTAGTAATTAGTGCAATTAAGTTACAGTTACAAACTTTTTATTTTAAGACTATTTCTTTGGCATCAAAATTACTTAAAATGACACAAACAGTTAGATTTCAAAAGAAAGTTGAAAGAAGATTATATATTATCTTCTCCATTTACACAAACTTCTCAGATCAATTATTTTAAAAGCTCATCTGTCGCTAAAAATAACGTCTGCAACATGAATTTCTCATCAATTTCAGTGATGAGGAAACAATAGGTAAACCGATGACAGGAAAGGTTCAACATTTTCTGAATGTTTTCGCATGTTTGTCAGTATGAGGCCAATATGGTGACCACAACAATTGTTTCCATGGAAACGAATTACCAAAGTATGACTTTTTTTATCTATTTCCGGTCCATTTCCTTCGATAGTTTAGGCGGAACAAATGATAAACTAAAAACAATACAAGAATGTGTTTAGCACGAGGAACTAAACTATAGTAACTGAACATGATACCCGAAGACTTTTTCCTACATAAATGTTTCAGGATATATAAAAAATAATTAATTTAATTCATACAATATAAACCTAACTGTATTACTAAAGAAAACTAATTTAATCGTTACACGGAAACGAATTGCATTGAACAGAAACTGCTTTTATCATAAGACATAGTTTATTATTGCACAAAACAATCAAAGATCCTAACACCAATCATATCATTTTATATGGAACTACTTACGTTTCTGAAGTTATAAAGTTAAAAGGTCATAACATTATCAAGTGAATATCAGGATTTGGTTTCCAAATACTACATTAACTTGTAATTATTATAACATAAAATTCTGTCATTTAAACGTATCGTTTGAATGTATTATTAGCCTAGCTTAGCGTTATATAATCATTAGTCAATTATCTCGTCTGATAACTTCATTAACTGGTTTGTCAGAGATTACAACAATTCCTAAATATTATCTTTTGCTGTTGTTATCTTCATAATACACATTGTTCATCTAAACGATTTTTGCTCTTTCATTAATACATTTTGCGTCAATAAGTACTTATTATTTGTTTTACCTGTATTCAATATCCATATACTAACTATAGAATTAGGAAGGCAGGAAAATATACCACTAAGATAAAGTGCTAGACAATATTCGATTAGATTATCTAAATCCATCGAGCGATTCGCAAAAGATATCAACGTCATCTCGACGGCCATTTTTGCGATGCGGTTGTCAATAACGTAACGTCTATACGCGTGGACGTTCTGCCGTTACTTGACAACAGGTGCGTAATGACCGGAAATAGCCTCAATATGGGATTTTGGCATGTCATATTCAAAAAAACGAAACGCATTTTTATTACTAATTATAGTAACATATGCAATAAAATTAGTTATTATTTAGCATATGAACATAAAACTGTTATATATACTATGTCATGTCATATTTGTCTGTTTTGCTGACTTGTTGAAATGTTTTTCTCCACTTGCAAGAGTACGTGAAATCAACATTGCAGCTAAACTCACATTTTGTTAGCTTGAAATTTTCAGTTACAGCTGACAATGTTTATATAATGCTTTATATTTCGTTTGACATAATAAGTACATCATTAGTTATGCGTCTAAATATTTTGTTTTTTTTTCTGCAGTTGTAAATTTTGTATCAATTATAGCTGCAGGTGGAAATGTTTCTTTTGCTCCAATCCATATTGTGAATGCAGATATGAATGCAATATAGTGTCATCACGTTTACAGTTCCGCCTCCATGATATTAAGTATATTTACCGTTCAATGACTGGTATACAGTTTTTGTGGCCTACAATTTGGACAAACAAGTTGAGCAAAAGACCCAGTTTTGTTGTTCTTTTGGCTATTTCAACTTTATTTTGACAGACTGCTACACCTCGGTATATCTTGTTAAAACCTTAATTAACATCGAGGGCTTATGAGGTGGCTTAGCTTTATACCCTAAAGTTACAATTTATGTATATGGTCTTATTAAAAATATCATTCTCTTGTTATGTTTATGTGGTCGCACGGTCATAATTTACTGTCACAAAAGAAAGTTTTTATAATGCATTATGTATTTCGTAAATATGATAAATATAATTCAATAAGCATAATTTACAAAGTGGATATTTTTATTCAGTGAACAGCAACATCCACTTAATTGTGAACATTATTCGACAAATACTTCTCTTGAGTATTACCAAGTGAGAAGTCATCAATAAAATTAAGTACCACTTCCCACTTTGTGAACATTGTTATCTTAAATACACCGGGCACAATTTAAACCATGAACATTATTCATTGATCACTAGTCATTTCATGAACATATATCACTTACGAGCTACTTATTACATGATTTGTTTTCCTGACTATTCATCACATCCTAACTATAATTAACAGAATTAACATAAATCTCTCGAAACTATAAAACTAAATTTATTTTGAGAACGTAATTCATAAGTAAGTGCATTTATTCAGTTTTTGGCTCGACTATTCGATAAGAATAAGTAGAGCTATTGTAGTCACCCAAGCGTCGGCGTCGGCGTAACCATTTATGTTAATTTTTTTGTAATACCTCAAACATTTTCAAAGTACATTGACATATGGCTTTAAAACTTTGCACCATGATCCCAACCTGTAGACAGAAGGAGGTAACTGTATCAAATATTTTGACAGAATTATGCCCCTTTTTCGATTTAGAATTTACATGAAAGATTTTGTAATAACGCAAATATTTTTAAAGTCCATTGAAACTTTGCACACTTGTTCACCATCATGATTCCAACCTGTAGACAGGAGGAGGTAACTCTATTAAGCATTTCGCAGAATAATGCCCCTTTTTTTAACTTAGAATTTACATTAAAGTTTGCATACCACCTCAGATATTTTCATATTCTACTGACATCTGGCTTTGAAACAAGTTGAAATTTTATACTTTTCTTTGTGAGCATAATAGGACTCTCTTCAATGCCTATAACTGTTACATGGATTTAAAGAAAAATTTTGCCCTTTTGTTAACTTAGAAAAATTTACTCGTACATTATCAAGGCTTTTTACTATCAAGCACTAAGAATGTCCTACCGACAGCTCTTGTTTTAATATAATGTTCTTTTATTCACAAAAACAATATAAATCACCAAGAATATGAATTATAGCAGATTTATGTGAAAGAAATAAAAACATTTTGAGCAACTGTTTTACACAGGAAATGTCATTGCAAAATCAATTGTTTTGTTACGTTTTGTTTATTCTAAAAGAGCAATGTTTTGTCAAATATCTTTCTTCAGAATTGTATTTAAACATCATTCGTGTATTATGTGGAGAGAACAACAGACTTGCATATTTCACCTCATTTTCTGTATCTTATTTTCGCTTGGGTAAAAAGCTTAATGGACATCATAGGGTAACATAAAACATACTAATAAATTAATTTCAAAACCATTTTTGTTGCATTTTTGTGTGTTTTAATATATATGCAAGTTGATATATGTGATACTATTGTATGTGTTTATGTATATTCCCTGAATAAATCGATACAATCAAATTCTACACTTGAGCCTACACTGTAGAAAGTTCTTTTTGTTCATAGAAAAAAAGATTCTCCCAAAAAAGTATTAAAGAGTTTGAAAAAAAAAAACGATAAATCTTAAAGGTTCATTACATCCTCAAAAAACCTTAATTAACAAAGGGGGCTGACGAGGTGGCTTATTTTTATCCCCTACAGTTATAATTAATGTACATATGGTCAAGTTTCAATATCATTCTCTTGATACGTTTATGTGGTCGCACGGTCATTTTTTACTGTCACAAAAGAAACTTTTCATAAAGCATTATGTATTTCGCAAAAATGAGTATTATAAATCTCTTGAGTACTACCAAGTGAGAAGTCATTAATAAAATCATATGCCACTTCCCACTTTGTGAACATTGACACATAAAAAAACTAACTTTAAAATCACTGGGCACTATTCAAACCATGAACATTATTCATTGATCTCTAGTCAATTCATGAACATAAATCACTTACAAGCTACTTATAACATGCTTTTTTTACTACTTCTCACATCCCAACTAAAATTAACAGAATTAACTTTAATCTCTCGAAATTATTTATAATATATATATTCATAAGAAAGTGCATTTATTCAGTTTTTTAATATAATGTTCTTTTATTCACCACAACAATACAAATCACCAAGAATATGAATTATAGTAGAAGTTATGTGAAAGAAATAAAAACATTTTAAGCAAAAATTTTACACAGGAAATGTCATTGCAAAATGAATTGTTTTGTTATGTTTTGTTTATTCTAAAACAACAATGTTTTGTCAAATATCTTTCTTCAGAATTGTATTTAAACACCCTTCGTGTTTTATGTGAAGAGAACAACAGATTTGCATATTTCCGCACATTTTCTGTATCTTATTTTCGTTTGGATAAAAGAAATAAATATTCGTGGAATAAATCATAACTTTGTCTGAATAATTGTCAATAGATGAAAGCTTCATAAATGTACATGCTATCAAATACTATTTAGCCTACACGTTTGTTCATAGAAAGAAAGATATCTCCCTAAAAAGTATCGAAGAGTTTGAAAAAAAGAAATCTTAAAGGTTTATTACATCCTAAAATGTTATTATTTTTCATTTCTTTTTACTTATATACATTTATGATAATTTGGCGATCTTTCAGTACTCGTCGGCCAAATACTAGTAGCTGCATCATCTTTTGCTTTTTGGTTATAAGTAAAGCAACAGAGCCTTAGTATTTTGTATAAAGTACAAAATACATTTTTATTAACGTTTTTTTCTACATTCATGTCATCATTTCAAATTAAACTCTTCGATCTTGACATCATAAAAATCTAACATGTTCTAATCCAGTAATAAAACGTTATTAAACAGTGCTTTGCCTTTTCTTTAGAGGAAAAATCGTATTTATTTCTGATGCTTAAATACATGTAGTCCTTAAGCGAAGAAGTTCAATGTAAGCTATAACAAATTCACTTGAGCTGAGAAAAATTCTTTCCATCTGAATTATTTCTCTTAAAAAGCATTAAACTGGTATAGTTGCTGCATGTTGCATAACGTGGATGGTAAGAATATTTTCTTTGGCATCATAATTACTTAAAAAGATTTCAAAAGAAAGTTGAAAGAAGATTATATATTATCTTCTCCATTTACACAAACTTCTCAGATCAATTATTTTAAAAGCTCATCTGTCGCTAAATATAACGTCTGCAACATGAATTTCTCATCAATTTCAGTGATGAGGAAACAATAGGTAAACCGATGACAGGAAAGGTTCAACATTATCTGAATGTTTTCGCTTGTTTGTCAGTATGAGGCCAATATGATGACCACAACTATTGTTTCCATGGAAACGAATCACCAAAATATGACTTTGTGTGATCCTATTTCTGGTCCATTTCCTTTGATAGTTTAGGCGGAACAAATGATAAACTGAAAACAATGTAATAAATCATTTAGCACGTGCAGTGAAAATAACGAAACAGACAAACTGAATGAATTTGAAGAGTAATCTTCGAGTATGCATAAATAAATTCAAACCTTTTCCGTCGCCTTAACTGGATTCGAAAGTGGTTCGCCTTTTGCAAAAATATAAAGCCAATCCAAACCTGCACATCCTTGCAATGTGCACATCTGCATTGCCATTTACAAATATCAACTTATTGCTGTTGTCGTCGTTGTTTTTTTATATTACTTTTTATTTATGTTGTTTTTAACCTTAAAAGATAACATGTATTTTCATACCGCTCTTATAATATGATACAAGAAAAATAGAACGACAATATTTAATATTGTTTTGTTTTCGTTGTTTTCGTTGTTGTTGTTGTGTCTTTTTTTAATTATCATCATTCCACTGCGTAAGTTTCTTATATTAACCGGTTTATCTTATGCACTATCAACAGAATTAAAATTTTACATTATAGAAATGGAGCAACTGATGAAGTATAGCTTACTAATTTTGGAATTAAATTGTTAATGTTACATTTGGTAATGCTTTTTAGAAATGACGCAGTTCGTTGAAATGGAAACTATTGACGGCAGAAGGTATCGAATTCATCTTCTACATTTACACTTGCAAATCATTTTCATTTTATTAACAGCTGTTTGTCACTTAAAATAATGTCGGTAACATGATTTTCTCATCCGTTGACGTGTAGATTAGGATACAAAACGGAATAAGTTTACATGGAATGATCTAAAACATCTTCTTTATTTCTTACGGTTGATTTGCTTACAGCTTCAAGGATTTTCAAAAAGAATAAATTGTTTTTAGAGCAGAAAAGAACAGTTTTTAGAGCAGAAAAGAACAGTTTTTAGAGCAGAAAAGAACAGTTTTTAGAGCAGAAAAGAACGGAGGAGTATATTTTAAAAGTCCAGGACAGTTTTGGATGGTATTTGCTTTTACCAGAAACAAAACACTTCTGCATTTTACGACTTTAACTTTATAGTAGTACATTAAGAAGGCTAGTTGCCAAAAAAGGTTCCTGAAACCACTAAGGTATTCGTACATTATTTCGTTTAATAATTTACTGTGAATTATCACCAGTCGAAGTACTAATTTCACACGCTCCAATTATTCTTACATCAAATTCTGTAATTGAAACGTATCATTTGAATTTTGAATGCATTATTGTCATTGGTGAGCGTTATATAACCATTAGTCAATTATCTCGTCTGCTGCCTTCATTAGATAGTTTGTTAGAGATTGCAACAATTTGAAATAATATATACATAAATTGTGTATTATATTTAAAAATTGTGCTGTATGCAAATGTGTGCATAAAAACTATCACAGTATCAATTGATATTGTGCAATTAAAAGTCTTGTTTAAATCAAAAATAAAATGTTTTTCAACTGATAACAAATAGTAATTGCTTACTAAATCAGCAGTTACCGAAAACACTTTCCCATTCGATACCATTAAAGCTATAACATATTTCAACTATCAACAAGTGTATAGTTACATATACTCGTATATTTGAATAATTCAATAATCCCTTTAAATAAATGTTATTTATGAAGAAAACATATTGGTTAAAATGGATAAGAAAAACATAAAAAATGTTATTAAATATACGTTGTCTTTAAAACAAAGAAAAGTGTTTTGCCAATTTGATGACCAGCTGAAACGTTTCTATAATAACCTACCTTCCAAATGATATCAGACTTGTAACAATATAGACGTTACTGTATTATTAAACAAGACTAATTAATAGTAAGACTGAAACAAATGTCTGTTGCATTTTACCGAAACAGCTTTTATCATAAGACATTATTTTATTGCATAAAACAATCAAATCTTAACACCAATCATATTATTTTAAATGTAACTCATTGCGTTTCTGATTGCGTTTCTGACGGAAATAAAGTCAAGAGGTCATTACATTATTAAGTGAACATCGGTATTTGGTTTCCGAATAATACTGTCTTGTAATTATTCTAACATAAAATTCTGTCATTAAAACGTATCATTTGAATGTATTATTAGCCTAGCTTAGCGTTATATAACCATTAGTCAATTATCTCGTCTGCTAACTTCATTAACTAGTTTGTCAGAGATTACAACAATTCCTAAGTATTATCTTTTGCTGTTGTTATCTTCATAATACAAATTGTTTGTTCATCCAAACGATTTTTGTTCTTTCATTAATACTTTTTGCGTTAATAAGTACTATATAATTTGTTTTACCTGTATTCAATATTCATATACTAACTATTGAATCAGGAAGGCAGGAAAATATACCACTAAGATAAAGTGCTAGGCTATGTACGTACATTATTCAAACTGAGGTATTCTAAATAATTCATCGGTTACTTTTTAAAGAACTTTATGCCACTTTCAAAGTTCTGTATATAATATTATATGATCAAATTAGCTCGATAATTGATATACAGATAGAACAAAAATAATTGATTTCTTACCTTTGAGAAATTTATGAAGTTTCAGAATGTCACTGTTTGGTAAAACTTGATAAAATGTATACATTTAAACTTACTTGATAATGATTTATTTATTATTGCGATGTACACTCAATCGTCTTTTTTACCAAATGTATATTTTATGGTACTTTTATTGTTGTATTTTTAGGCATAATGAGTTAATTTACTGTCATAAAGATCCTTCCTTTAAGTTGTTGACTCTAAGAAGAATCGACATACTTTTAAGGTCACTTGACGACTTTTCAGCTTTTCGTGCGGACTTAGACCCCATATGTTCCCCATGCATAATATTTTGTGAGCACCTGTGTAGAATGATCACCTGCAATATACCACATAGGCTTTAACATAAAGTTGAAAGTCGGCAGATGACTGGATGTCTTTGACATTGTAACGGTCACAGAGCTCCAATATACTAAACATAGATGTTGTATGAACTGTTCAAGGTCAGGTTAGACAAACATGTTAGGTCGAATTCGTCAGGGAATAGGGATAAGGAAACTTAAAATACATGTAATTTGAATGAAATATGGGCATGCTTTGTTCAAAATACTATAAAATAATTTTACTTAAACTAATTATACAAAGTTACCATGGTTAAAGTTATTGAGCGGGAAGCGTCTTGGTAAAGTCCTGTTTCAAATAAGCACTTGGTCCTATAATATATGTCAAGGTCATATTTAAAAAGATTGTACAACGAGTATATTTCCAACACATTCATTGTTATCTTTAAAAGCATATCATCAAATTTCTGACAACAACAGTTAAAACCAATTATCATATCTTAATATACTGCTTTGCTTATACATGCACCTCTTTCATAACTTATTATCAAAACTTACATATATGTACAATCACAAGCGTTGTGGCAACGTTCTTACAAATACGATTTTAAAAACGAATACGGAAGTATAAAATAAGATACATTGCTTATAGTCACCAGTAAGGTGTTTTAATTTTGTATCAATTTCTCATTAGACAAACGTCGGTCATGCATATCTATCTAAATATATACGTAGAGGTTATTACATGGGGCAAGTGTGCCTTTTGTCCATATTGGCACACTTGGTGACTTATTTGCCCGAGGGCTTTAGCCCGAGGGCAAATTCGAACCAAGTGCTCGAACTAAAGGCACACTTGCCCCATGTAATGACCTGTTTATTGCACATGTTTCCACAAAAGCATAAGTGTCAGCTGGCTGTCCCTGTTGTTCGATTAGATAATCTAAATCCATCGAGCGATTCGCCAAAGATTTCAACGTCATCTCGACGGCCATTTTTTGCGATGCGGTTGTCAATTACGTAACGTCTATACGCGAGGACGTTCTGCCGTTACTGGACAACAGGTGCGTGATGACCGGAAATTGCCTCAATATGGGATTTTGGCACACTTGGCAAGTGCGCCAATATGGTTGCGCATGTCATATTCAGAAAAAAGAAACGCATTTTTATTACTAATTATAGTAACATATACAATAAAATTATTAAAGTTTTAGCATATGAACATAAAACTGTTATAAATACTATGTTATGTCATATTTGTCTGTTTTGCTGACTTGTTGAAATGTTTTTCTCCACTTGCTAGAAAAAGTACGTGAAATCAACATTGCAGCTTGCAGATTTGAAAACTCACATTTTGTTAGCTTGCAGTTTTCAGTTACAGCTGACAATGTTTATTTATTTCTTTATATTTCGTTTGACATAATAAGTGCATCATTAGTTATGCGTCTAATTATTTTGTTTTTCTGCAGTTGTAAATTCTGTATCAATTATAGCTGCAGGTGGAAATATTTCTTTTGCTCCTATCCATCTTGTGGATGCAGATATAAATACAATATAGTGTCATCACGTTTACAGTTCCGCCTTCATGATATTAAGTGTATTTACCGTTCAATGACTGGTATACAGTTTTTGTGGCCTACAATTTGGACAAACAAGTTGAGCAAAAGACCCAACTTTGTTGTTCTTTTGGCTATTTCAACATTATTTTGACAGATTGCTACACCTTAAAACCTTAATTAACAACGAGGGCTTATGAGGTGGTTTATTTTTATCCCCTGCAGTTATAATTAATATATATGGTCAAGTTTAAGATATCATTTTCTTGATACTTTTGTGGTCGCACGGTCACTTTTTACTGTCACAAAAGAAGCCTTTCATAAAACATTATGTATTTCGTAAAAATGATTAATATATAGAGGATATTTGTTTGTTTGTGTGCAAGATGAAATTTTATTTCATAGAGTGGGCTTTAAAAACAGTATTCTCACGAGTGGCGTAGCCACGAGTGAGAATACTGTTTTTAAAGTTCACGAGATGAAATAAAATTACATCTTTTACAACAAAGCTAAAATCATGTTAAAACGAAATTTCCATAATATTAACGTTAATATTAAAATCTGTTAAAATCCCCGTGAGAGCCCCATTTACTCGGAATTTCTCATTAAAAACAAGAAGTCTTGAGCTGAAAAATAAGTCCGACAATCAACGTTAAATGACGGTGATATTATTCATTTTATTAAAAAACTATGAATGATCGCTTGTTTTAATAATAAAAACAAACAATTCTTGTAGGAGAAATAGTCCAACCATCCATCCATATTTCTGTTACTTACTGCGAATTTATATTAGACCTGGCTTTGTTAAATGTAAGCGGCAGCCATTTTTTAAAGTTGTGTATTTCACGGGAGGAAAGTAATTGTGTTTGATTCAGAGGGATATCATTTGGATTTGTTAGTCATACACCTTTTTAAAAGAAAGAAAACTTATTTAAGGATTGTAACAGACAAAAAATAAGTGTTGACAGATGTGAAAACATTAAAAAAAGCAGCTAGGAAAATGGAAAACTCTTGAAGCTGGCTCAGGAACGCTGGGTTGTTTAATATGGCTGTCATCTCTTTTCTTTTTTTTGTTTTTTCTAAAAGAACAATGTTTTGTCAAATAGCTTTCTTCAGAACTGTATTAAAACATCCTTCGTGTTTTATGTGAAGAGAACAACAGACTTGCATATTTCCGCTCATTTTCTGTATCTTAGTTTCGTTTGGTAAATAATATATATATATATATATATATATATATATATATATATATATATATATATATATATATATATATATATTTGTCGATTAAACTCACATATTGTCACTTTTTAAAACTGTCAATAGATGGAAGCTTCATAAAAGCTTTTCTCTAAAAAGTATCAAAGAGTTTGGAAAAAAAAATCTAAAAGCTTTATTACATCCTAACATGTTATTATTTTTCATTTCTTTTTACTTTTATAAATTTATAATAATTCGGTGTTCTTTCGATACCCATTGGCCAAATACTGGTAGCTGTATCGTATTTTCTTTTTGGTTATAAGTAAAGCTACAGTGACTTAGTATTTTATTATATAAAGTGTAAAATACATTTTTATTAACGTTTTTCTACATTTATGTCATCATTTCACATTAAACTCTGCTATCCTTACATCATAAAAATCTAACATGTTCTAATTCATTATTAAAACGTTATTAAACGCAGCTTTGCCTTTTCTTTAGAGGAAGAATCGTATTTTTTCTGATCCTTAAGCGAAGAAATTCAATGTTAGCTATAACAAATTCACTCGAGCAGAGAAAAAAATATTTCCATCTGAATATGTTCTTCTAAAATAACATTAAACTAGTATAGATGCTGTATGTTGCATAATATGGATGGTAAGAATATTTTTTTGGCATCAAAATTACTTAAAATGACACAAACAGTTAGATTTCAAAAGAAAGTTGAAAGAAGATTATATATTATCTTCTCCATTTACACAAACTTCTCAGATCAATTATTTTAAAAGCTCATCTGTCGCTAAAAATAACGTCTGCAACATGAATTTCTCATCAATTTCAGTGATGAGGAAACAATAGGTAAACCGATGACAGGAAAGGTTCATCATTTTCTGAATGTTTTCGCATGTTTGTCAGGATGAGGTCAATATGATGACCACAACTATTGTTTCCATGGAAACGAATTACCATGACTTTCTGTGATCCTATTTCTGGTCCATTTCCTTCGATAGTTTAGGCGGAACAAATGATAAACTGAAAACAATGTAGCAAGTGTAGTCAAAGTAACGAAACAGACAAACTGAGTGAATTCATAAACCTTTTTCGTCGCTTTAACTGGATTCGAAGTGGTAATCCTTTGCCAAAAATATAGAGCCAAGCAAGCTTGCATAACAGTGCAATGTGCACATCTGTACTACTATACTAGTACAGTAAGAAGGCTAGTTGCCATCAAGCGTTTTTTAAAACATCCAGATATGCGTGCATTATTTCGTTTTATAATTTAATGTGAATTATCTGCATTCGAAGTACTAATTTCACACGCTCCAATTATTCTTACATCAAAGTCTGTTATTAAAACGTATCATTTGAATACATTATTGCCATCGGTGAGCATTATATAACCATTAGTCAATTATCTTGTCTGCTACATTCATTAACTAGTTTGTTAGAGATTACAACAATTTGAAATAATATATACATAAATTGTGTATTATATTTAAAAATTGTGCTGTATACAAATGTGTGCATAAAACTATCACAGTATCAATCAATAATGTGCAATTAAAAGTCTTGTTTAAATCCCAAAAAATGTTTTTCAACTGATAACAAATAGTAATTGCTTACCCATTCGATACCATTAAAGCGATAACATATTTCAACTATCAGCAAGTGTATAGTTACATATATATTTAAATAATTCAATAATCCCTTTTTAACGGTTGTAAAACAAATGTTCGTTTATGAAGAAAACATACTGGTTCAAATGGATAAAAATATACATTAAAAATGTTATTAAATATCCGTTGTCTTTAAAACAAAGAAAAGTGTTTTGCCAATTTGATGACCAGCTGAAACGTTTCTATAATTACCTACCTTCCAAATGATATATGATTTATACAATATAGACGTTACTGTATTATTAAACAAGACTAATTAATCGTAAGACTGAAACAAATGTCTGTTGCATTTTACCGAAATTGCTTTTATCATAAGACATAATTTTATTGCATAAAACAATCAAAGATCTAAACACCAAGCATATTATTTTAAATGTAACACATTGCGTTTCTGAATGATATAAAGTCAAAAGGTCAATACATTATTAAATGAACATCGGTATTTGGTTTCCGAATAATACTGTCTTTGAAATTATTCTAACATAAAATTCTGTCATTAAACCGTAGCATTTGAATGTATTATTAGCCTAGCTTAGCGGTATATAACCATTAGTCAATTATCTCGTCTGCTAACTTCATTAACTAGTTTGTCAGAGATTACAACAATTTCTAAGTATAATCTTTTGCTGTTGTTATCTTCATAATACAAATTGTTTGTTCATCCAAACGATGTTTGTTCTAACTAAAGAATCAGGAAGGCAGGAAAATATACCACTAAGATAAAGTGCTAGACTATATACATATTCAAATTGTTGTATTCTAAATAATTCATCGGTTACTTTTTAAAGAACTTTATGCCACTTTCAAAGTTCTGTATATAATAGTTTATGATAAAAATAGCTCGATAATTGGTATACAAATAGAACAAAAATAATTGATTTCTTACCTTTGGGAAATTTAGGAAGTGAAGAAGTTAGTTTCAGAATATCACTGTTTGGTAAAACTTGATAAAATGTATACATTTAAACTTACTTGATAATGATTTATTTATTATTGCGATGTACACTCAATCGTCTTATTTACCAAATGTTTATTTTATGGTACTTATATTGTTGTATTTTGTAGGCATAAGGACTAAATTTACTGTCATAAAGATACTTCCTTTAAGTTGTTGACTCTTAGAAGAATCGACATACTTTTAAGGTCACTTGACAACTTTTCAGCTTTTCTTGCGTACTTAGACCCCAGAAGTTCCCCATGCATAATATTTTGTGAGCACCTGTGTAGGATGATCACCTGCAATATACCACATAGGCGTTGACATAAAGTTGAAAGTCGGCAGATGGCTTGATGTCTTTGACATTGAAACGGTCACAGGGCTCCAATATACTAAACATGTATGTATGTATTGTCCAAGGTCAGGTTAGACAAACAGGTTAGGTCGAATTCGTCAGGGAATAGGGATAAGGAAACTTAAAATAATTTGAATGAAATATGGGCATGCTTTGTTCAAAATACTATAAAATAATATAACTTAAACTAATTACACAAAGGTACCATGGTTAAAGTTACTGAGCGGGAAGCGTCTTGGTAAAGTCCTGTTTCAAATGAACACTTGGTCCTATTATATATGTCAAGGTCATTTTTAAAAAGATTGTACAACGAGTATCTTTCAAACACATTCATTTTTATCTTAAAAGCATATCATCAAATTTCTGACAACAACAGTTAAAACCAATTATCATATCTTAATATACTGCTATGCTTATACATGCATCTCTTTCATAACTTATTATCAAAACTAACATGTATGTACAATCACAAGTCTAGTGGCCACGTTCTTACAAATACGATTTCAAAAACGAATACGAAAGTATAAAAAAGATACATTGCTTATACATATGACTATTGTCATTAAGGTGTTTTAATTTTATATCATTTTCTCATTAAACAAACGTCGGTCCTGCATATCTATCTAAATATATACATTTAGTTATTTTTAACTGTAAAATTGTTATAAATACTATGTCATGTCATATTTGTCTGTTTTGCTGACTTGTTAATAACCATTTCTCCACTTGCTAGAAAGAGTACATGAAATCAACATTGCAGCTTGCAGATTTTGAAAATTCACATTTTGTTAGCTTGCAATGTCCAGTTACAGCTGACAATGTTTATATAATCCTTTATATTTCTTTTGACATGATTAGTACATCATTAGTTATGTGTCTAAATATTTTGTTTTTCTGCAGTTCTAAATTCTGTATCATTTATAGCTGCAGGTAGAAATGTTTATTTTGCTCCAATCCATCTTGTGAATGCAGATATGAATGCGGTTTCTAATTTTAACCCTGGGAAAACCAATACTTAGTAGGTTATTCTCGATTCCGAGAACAAACATGGCGTTGTCCATATGGCTGACAGGTAAAATGGCAAAGCAATCTTGCCCATTATATATTGACTCTATAATAACAAGTTAATTTGTTAAAAAATACTTCGAACATTTTTTCCTAACAAAAATCAACAATTTGTTTAACTTCCACGGATAACGGTATTTTAATACTTCTTCTTATGCCTATGTAAAAACCGGTTTGATTGCATGTCTGAAAATAGCTTTCTCGAAAAATTGAAATTATAAAAAAAGCGAATCATATACGGTCGTCATCAGATCTACATAAAAGAAATAAGTAGATCGGAACTTTAGTCAGATTGCAATAGTATATTTCATGATTTAAGACTGTTATAAATACTATGTCATTATTTGTTTGCTGTTAATATTTATTTCTCCATCTGCTAGAAAGAATATTTTAAATCAACATTGCAGCTTGCAGAATTTGGAAACTCACATTTTGTTAGCTTGCAATTTTCAATTACATCTGACAATGTTTATATAATGCTTTATATTTCTTTTGACATGATAAGTACATCATTACTTATGCGTCTAAATATTTAGTTTTTCTGCAGTTGTAAATTCTGTATCAATTATAGCTGCAGGTGGAAATGTTTCTTTAGCTCCAATCCATCTTGTGAATGCAGATATGAATGCAATATAGTGTCACCACATTTACAGTTCCGCCTTCATGATATTAAGTGTATTTACCGTTCAATGACTGGTATACAGTTTTGTCGCTTACAATTTGGACTAACAATTTGCGCAAAAGACCCAACTTTGTTGTTCTTTTGGCTATTTCAACTTTATTTTGACAGATTGCTACACCTTGCTATATCTTGTTAAAACCTTAATTAACAACGGGGGCTTATGAGGTGGTTTATTTTTATCCCCTGCAGTTATAATTAATTTATATGGTCAAGTACAAGATACATTTTCTTGATACTTTTGTGGTCGCACGATCACTTTATACTGTCACAAAAGAGGCCTTTCATAAAACATTAAGTATTTCGTTAAAATGATTTATATAATTCAATAAGCATTTCTTACACAGTGGATGTTATTATTCAGTGAACAGCAACATCCACTTAATTGTGAACATTATTCGACAACTACTTCTCTTGAGTACTACCAAGTGAGAAGTCATTAATAAAATCACGTCCCATTACCAACTTTGTTTTAAAGACCTAACTTTAAGATCACTGGGCACTATTAAAACCATGAACATTCATTGATCACTAGTCATTTCATGAACATAAATGACTTACGAGATACTTATTACATAATTTGTTTTTCTGACTACTTCTCACATCCTAACTATAATTAACATGATGAACATTTATCTCTCGAAACTATTTATTTATTTTGAGAACGTAATTCATAAGTAAGTGCATTTATTCATTTTTGTAATATAATGTTCTTTGATTCACTATAACAATATAAATCACCGAGAATATGAGTTATAGCAGTAGTTATGTAAAATAAATTAAACATTTTGAGCAACAGTTTTACACAGGAAATGTCATTGCAAAATCAATTGTTTTGTTACTTTTTGTTTATTCTAAAAGAACAATGTTTTGTCAAATATCTTTCTTCAGAATTGAATTAAATCATCCTTCGTGTTTTATGTGAAGAAAACAACAG
The DNA here is from genome assembly GCF_026571515.1 of Ruditapes philippinarum. Taxonomy (NCBI): domain Eukaryota; kingdom Metazoa; phylum Mollusca; class Bivalvia; order Venerida; family Veneridae; genus Ruditapes; species Ruditapes philippinarum. The sequence goes on along the minus strand of NW_026866259.1, from coordinate 130,751 downwards.
ACTTGCACATTTCCGCTCATTTTCTGTATCTTAGTTTCGTTTGGGTAAAAGAAATAAATATATTTGTGGATAAAACTCACACATTGTCACTTTTTATAACTGTCAATAGATGAAAGCTTCATAAATGTACTATCAAATTTTATTGAGCCTACACTGTAGAAAGTTCTTTTTGTTCATAGAAAGAAAGATTCTCTCTTAAAAGTATCAAAGAGTTTGAAAAAAAAGAAATCTAAAAGCTTTAGTACATATTAACATGTTATTATTTTTCATTTCCTTTTACTTTTATCAATTTATAATAATTCGGTGTTCTTTCGATACCCATTGACCAAATACTTGTAGATATATCGTCTTTTGCTTTTTGGTTATAAGTAAAGCTGCAGTGAATTAGTATTTTATTATATAAAGTATAAAATACATTTTTATTAACGTTTTTCTACATTTATGTCATCATTTCACATTAAACTCTGCGATCTTTACATCATAAATATCTAACATGTTCTAATCCTGTATTAAAACGTTATTACACTGCTTTGCCTTTTCTTTAGGGGTAAAAACGTATTTTTTCTGATCCTTTAGCGAAGAAATTCAATGTAAGCTATAACAAATTCACTTGAGCAGAGAAAAAATTATTTCCATCTGAATATGTACCTCTAAAATAGCATTAAACTAGTAAAGATGATGTATGTTGCATGATATGGATGGTAAGAATATTTTCTTTGGCATCAAATTTACTTAAAAAGACACAAACAGTTAAATTTCAAAAGAAAGTTGAAAGAAGATTATATATTATCTTCTCCATTTACACAAACTTCTCAGATCAATTATTTTAAAAGCTCATCTGTCGCTAAAAATAACGTCTGCAACATGAATTTCTCATCAATTTCAGTGATGAGGAAACAATAGGTAAACCGATGACAGGAAAGGTTCAACATTTTCTGAATGTTTTCGCATGTTTGTCAGTATGAGGTAAATATGATGACCACAACAATTGTTTCCATGGAAACGAATTACCAAAGTATGACTTTCAGTGATCCTATTTCCGGTCCATTTCCTTCGATAGTTTAGGCGGAACAAATGATAAACTGAAAACAATGTAGCAAGTGTAGTCAAAGTACCGAAACAGACAAACTGAGTGAATTCATAAACCTTTTTCGTCGCTTTAACTGGATTCGAAGTGATAATCCTTTGCCAAGAATATAGAGCCAAGCAAGCTTGCACAACAGTGCAATGTGCACATCTGTACTACCATACTAGTACAGTAAGAAGGCTAGTTGCCATCAAGCGTTTTTTAAAACATCCAGATATGCGTGCATTATTTCGTTTTATAATTTAATATGAATTATCTGCAGTCGAAGTACTAATTTCACACGCTCCAATTATTCTTACATCAAATTCTGTTATTGAAACGTATCATTTGAATACATTATTGCCATCGGTGAGCGTTATATAACCATTAGTCAATTATCTCGTCTGCTACATTCATTAACTAGTTTGTTAGAGATTACAACAATTTGAAATAATATATGCATAAATTGTGTATTATATTTAAAAATGTGCTGTATGCAAATGTGTGCATAAAAACTATCACAGTGTCAATTAATATTGTGCAATTAAAAGCCTTGTTTAAATCCCAAAAAATGTTTTTTCAACTGATAACAAATAGTAATTGCTTACCAATTCGATACCATTAAAGCGATAACATATTTCAACTATCAGCAAGTGTATAGTTACATATATATTTAAATAATTCAATAACCCTTTTTTAACGGTTGTAAAATAAATGTTAGTTTATGAAGAAAGCATACTGGTTAAAATGGATAAGAATATACATAAAAAATGTTATTAAATATCCGTTGTCTTTAAAACAAAGAAAAGTGTTTTGCCAATTTGATGACCAGCTGAAACGTTTCTATAATAACCTACCTTCCAAATGATATCAGACTTGTAACAATATAGACGTTACTGTATTATTAAACAAGACTAATTAATAGTAAGACTGAAACAAATGTCTGTTGCATTTTACCGAAACAGCTTTTATCATAAGACATTATTTTATTGCATAAAACAATCAAATCTAAACACCAATCATATTATTTTAAATGTAACTCATTGCGTTTCTGATTGCGTTTCTGAAGGATATAAAGTCAAGAGGTCATTACATTATTAAGTGAACATCAGTATTTCGTTTCCGAAAAATACTGTCTTTGTAATTATTCTAACATAAAATTCTGTCATTAAAACGTATCATTTGAATGTATTATTAGCCTAGCTTAGCGTTATATAATCATTAGTCAATTATCTCGTCTGCTAACTTCATTAACTAGTTTGTCAGAGATTACAACAATTTCTTAGTATTATCTTTTGCTGTTGTTATCTTCATAATACAAATTGTTTGTTCATCCAAACGATATTTGTTCTTTCAGTAATACATTTTGCGTTAATAAGTACTATATAATGTGATATACTAACTATAGAATCAGGAAGGCAGGAAAATATACCACTTACAAAACTTTCTAGACTATGTACATATTCAAAATGTTGTATTCTAAATAATTCATCGGTTACTTTTTTAAGAACTTTATGCCACTTTCAAAGTTCTGTATATAATAGTATATGATAAAATTAGCTGGATAATTGGTATACAGATAAAACAAAAATAATTGATTTCTTACCTTTGGGAAATTAAGGAAGTGAAGAAGTTAGTTTCAGAATGTCACTGTTTGGTAAAACTTGATAAAATGTATACATTTAAACTTACTTGATAATTATTTATTTATTATTGCAATGTACACCCAATCGTCTTTTTTACCAAATGTTTATTTTATGGTACTTATATTGTTGTATTTTTAGGCATAAGGACTTAATTTACTGTCATAAAGATCCTTCATTTTATTTGTTGACTGTTAGAAGAATCGACACACCTTTAAGATCGCAAGACGACTTTTCGGCTTTTCTTGCGGATTTAAACCCCTGATATTCCCCATGCATAATATTTTGTGAGCACCTGTGTAGAATGATCACCTGCAATAAAACACAAATGCTTGAACAAACAGGTTAAGTCGGCAGATGGCTTGATGTCTTTGACATTGAAACGGTCACAGGGTTCCAATATACTAAACTTGTATGTATGTATTGTCCAAGGTCAGGTTAGACAAACAGGTTAGATCGAATTCGTCAGGGAAAAGGGATAAGGAAACTTAAGATAATTTGAATGAAATATGGGCATGCTTTGTTCCAAATACTATAAAATAATATAACTTAAACTAATTACGCAAAGGTACCATGGTTAAAGTTACTGATAGGGAAGCGTCTTGGTAAAGTCCTGTTTCATACGAGCACTTGGTCCTATAATATATGTCAAGGTCACATTCATTTTTATCTTTAAAAACAGTTTTATCTTTAAAAGCATATCATCAAATTTCTGACAACAACAGTTAAAACCAATTATCATATCTTAATATGAGCACTATTGATAATGTTTTATATTACATGGTGTTATAACACATTTATTAGATAATAATAAAAAAGTTGTATGCTGTTTTTGTAGATTTCACTAAAGCTTTTGATTATTTGATAAGAGATGTTATTTGGTATAAATTAATTCAATTTGGAGTGAGAGGTAAAATGTTAGATATTATTAGGTCCATGTATGAGAATGTAAGATCAAGAGTAAAATACAATAATACTATTAGTGAAGAGTTTGTATGTTACTTGGGAGTAAGACAAGGCGAATCCCTTTCGCCGTTTTTATTTTCTATGTATTTAAATGATATAGAAGAATATTTTATGTTAAATTGTTTTGAAGGTATTGACTTAGGTATTTTAAAGATATTTTTATTATTGTATGCAGATGATATAGTGATTATGTCTGAAACAGAGGAGGGCTTACAAAAAGGATTAAGATTATTAGAAATATATTGTGATAGGAGGAAATAAAGTGTTAACTGTACAAAGACAAAGGTTTTGATTTTTAAAAAAGGGGGAAGACTTAGACAGAATTTGAATTTTTATTATAAAGGTCAGTCAATTGAAATAGTTAAAAAGTTTACATATCTAGACATTGTTTTTTCTGTTGGTGGATCTTTTAATATGACTTTTGAAATACTCTCTGGACAAGCATTGAAGGCGTTGTATAAACTTGAAAAAGAGCTGATAAGATTCCCTTGTATGTCAGTTAAACATAAACTGGATTTATTTGATAAACTCATCTTACAAATTCTTAACTATGGATCACAAATATGGGGTTTACTTGATAGTCGTGTATTAGAAAATATACATTTAAAGTATTGTAAGAAGTTGTTAGGAGTTAAACGACAAACACAAAACAATTTTATCAATGGTGAACTTGAAAGGACATCTTTGAAAACAATGAGAGCTATTAATGTTATAAAATACTGGTTAAAAGTTGTTCAGTCAAGTAGTACAAAATATGTCAAAGTTGTATATGATCTTATGTGTAGAGATTTAGAACTTGAACCAAATTCAATGTCCTGGGCTAAGTCTGTTATGATTTTGTTACAATCTTTAGGTTTCAATGAAATATGGATTAATCAGGGCGTTGGCAATATATAAATTTATTTTTAGATGTAGTAAAACAAAGATTAACAGATACATTTATACAAAATTGGTATGCAACTTTAAGAGATTCATCCAGAGCAAGAAGTTATGTATTATTTTGTGATTTTGGTTTAAATCGTATTTGCCAATGGTTAATATTGAAAAATTTAGGAAATCTTTATCATGTTTCAGGACTTCTTCGCATAGATTAAAAGTAGAAACTGGTAGATGGCATAAACCTGAAGCAATTCCTTATAATGAAAGAAAATGTAATATTTGCTTAAAACTAGAAGATGAATTTCATGTATTATTAGAATGTCCACGATACAATGTTTTGAGAAAACAGCTTATAGATAAATATTATTGGAAACAAACAAATATACCAAAATTTATTGAATTGTTAACATCTCAAAATGAAAATGCTATAAGAAAATTATCAATGTTTATCTTTAAAATGTTTGAATTAAGAACAAATGTTGAATATTCGTAAATTATAGTACATAAGAAGGTAAATGTAATGTTACTTAATTGATATCATTATGCAAAACCTGTGCTTCATTTAAACCTTGCTGTAATATGTTATTCTGTTCATATTAAAGCAAACTTATGACTCAAATAAAAAGTAAATGTTAAATATATGTTATATATGTTTAATGACCCTGATATTATGTTTCTGTATGTATGTATGTTTGTATATATGCTGTGTGCTCATGGGTATAATACCCACATGTATTTGGAATAAAATCTTGAAATCTTGAAAATCTATCTTAATATACTGCTTTGCTTATACATGCAACTCTTATATAACTTATTATCAAAACTTACATGTATGTACAACTACAAGTCTAGTGGCAACGTTCTTACAAATACGATTTTAAAAACGAATACGAAAGTATAAAATAGGATACATTGCTTATACATATAACTCTTGTCATTAAGGTGTTTTAATTTTATATCAATTTCTCATAAGACAAACGTCGGTCCTGCATATCTATCTAAATATATACATTTAGTTATTTTTTTGCCATATGAACATAAAACTGTTATAAATACTATGTCATGTCATATTTGTCTGTTTTGCTGAATTGTTGAAATATTTTTCTCCACTTGCTAGAAAGAGTACATGAAATCAACATTGCAGCTTGCAGATTTTGAAAACTCACATTTTGTAAGCTTGCAATTTTCAGTTACAGCTGACAATGTTTATATAATGCTTTATATTTCTTTTGACATGATTAGTACATCATTAGTTATGCGTCTAAATATTTTGTTTTTCTGCAATTGTAAATTCTGTATCAATTATAGCTGCAGGTGGAAATGTTTCTTTTGCTCCAATCCATCTTATGAATGTAGATATGAATGCAATATAGTGTCATCACGTTTACAGTTCCGCCTCCATGATATTAAGTGTATTTACCATACAGTTTTTGTGGCCTACAATTTGGACAAACAAGTTGAGCAAAAGACCCAGTTTTGTTGTTCTTTTGGCTATTTCAACTTTATTTTGACAGACTGCTACACCTCGGTATATCTTGTTAAAACCTTAATTAACATCGGGGCTTATGAGGTGGTTTATTTTTATTCCCTGCAGTTATAATTAATTGTGAACATTATTCGACAAATACTTCTCTTGAGTACTACCAAGTCAGAAGTCATTAATAAAATCATATACCACTACCCACTTTGTGAACATTGACATCTAAAAGAACTAACTTTAAGATCACTAGGCACTTTTAAAACCATGAACATTATTCATTGAATACTAGTTATTTCATGAACATAAATCACTTACGAGATACTTATTACATGATTTGTTTTTCTGACTACTTCTCAAATCCCAACTATGCTTAACAGCATTAACATAAATCTCTCAAAACTATTTATTTATTTTGAAAACTTAATTCATAAGTAAGTACATATGTACATTTATTCAGTTTTTGAACATAATGTTCTTTTTTTCACTGCAACAATATAAATCACCGAGAATATGAATTAAAGCAGAAGTTATTTGAAAGAAATAAAAACATTTTAGGCAACTTCATAACTTGAAATGTCATTGCAAAATCAATTGTTTTGTTACATTTTGTTTATTCTAAAAGAACAATGTTTTGTCAAATATCTTTCTTAAGAATTGTATTTAAACATCCTTCGTGTTTTATGTGAAGAGACGACAGACTTGCATATTTCCGCTCATTTTCTGTATCTAAGTTTCGTTTGGATAAAAGAAATAAATATTTGTGGAATAAATTATAACTTTGTCTGAATAATTGTCAATAGATGAAAGCTACATAAATAGACATACTATCAAATATTATTGAGCCTACAATGTAGAAAGTTCTTTTTGTTCATAGAAAGAAACATTCTCCCTAAAAAGTATCAAAAAGTTTGGAAACCTCAAGAAATTTAAAAGGTTTATTAATTCCTAAAAGTCATTATTTTTCATTTCTTTTTACTTTTATAAATTTATAATAATTCGATGTTCTTTCGGTACTCGTTGGCAAAATACTAGTACCTGCATCGTCTTTTGCTTTTTAGTCATAGGTAAAGCTACAGTGGCATAGTATTTTGTATAGAGTACAAAATACATATTTATTAACATATTTCTACATTGATGTCATCATTTCAAATTAAACCCTGCGATCTAAACATCATAAATATCTAACATGCTCTTATCCAGTATTAAATACAATGTAAGCTATAACAAATTCACTTGAGCAGAGAAAAATTTTTTCCTCTAAAATAGCATTAAACTAAGATGCTGTATGTTGCATTACATGGATAGTAAGAATATTTTCTTTGGCATCAAATTTACTTAAAATGACACAAACAGTTAGATTTTAAAAGAAATTACCTTTTATCTTCTCCATTTACACAAACTTCTCAGATCAATTATTTTAAAAGCTCTCTGTCGCTAAAAATAACGTCTGCAACATGAGTTTCTCATCAATTTCAGTGATGAGGAAACAATAGGTAAACCGATGACAGGAAAGGTTAACATTTTCTGAATGTTTTTGCTTGTTTGTCAGTATGAGGCCAATATGATGACCACAACAATTATTTCCATGGAAACAAATTACCAAAATATGACTTTCTGTGATCCTATTTCCGGTCCATTTCCTTCGATAGTTTCAGCGGAACAAATGATAAACTGAAAGCAATACAAGAAAGCATTTAGGCAGGTGTAGTGAAAGCAATGAAACAGGCAAACTGAGTGAATTTTAAGAGTAAGCAATGTATAAATAAATTCACACATAAACTTTTTTGTCGCTTAACAGGATTCGAAAGTGATAAGCCTTTGCCAATAATATAGAGCACAACAGTGCAATGTGCACATCTGTACTGCCATTTACAAATATCAACTTATTATTGTTGTCGTTGTTGATTTTTTATTGTTGTTGTTGTTTTTAACTTAAAAGATTACATTTATTTTCATACCGCTCTTGTAATATAATACAATAAAAATAGAACAACAATATTTAATATTTTTATTATTAGCATTCAATTTTTTGCGTTAATTTATTATATTAAACCAGTATATCTCATACACTATAAACATAATTAAAGTTTAACGTAATAGATAAGGAGAAACCGATTTTAAGACATGATTTAGTTCGTTAAAATTGAAATGATTGACGATAGAAATATAGAACTCATCTTCTTCAGTTACACTTGTAAATCATTTTCATTCTATTAAAGGGAGACACAGGCAAAATATTTTATATTTTATTTTTCTATGCACTATTCTATTAATGTCATCGAAATGAATAGACTAAGCAGTCTAGGGAACACAATTTTTCTCCATAATTATAAAGAAAAAAAATGTTGGTTTCCTAACCTGACCCACGCGGGTCAGGTTAGAGCATTTAGATTTCACCATAGTTATCATAATGAACTATGGGAACGTAAAAGAACCTGTCAAATGAATGACTTAGGCTTGTTTTTATCTTACAATATCCACATTTTTTTTAACTTCTAGGGATTGTAATTGTCAAATGACTTGTTTTAAAACTACTCGTTAGTTCTGTCTGCGTCGTTATTTCGTTCGTCATATGTAGACTTATTTAAGTTTTAAACTCACATTATAAAGTATTTATACAGAAAAAAAACATGCTGGGACTTTTAATCACTTTTAAAAACTTCATTTTAGCGTAAGTTAAGTAAATATGGTAACTTTAATATTTTGTCATATATTTGCCTGAGTATCCCTTTAACAGCTGTTTGTCACTTAAAACAATGTCGGTAACATGATTTTCTCGTCAGATGTGTAGATGAGGATACAATGCAGAACGAGTTAACTTCGAATGTTCTAAAAACCTAAACACATCTTCTTTATTTCTTACGGTTGATTTTCTAACAACTTTAAGGATTTTCAAAACGAATAAATTGTTTTTAGAGAAGAAAGAAAAGTTTTTAGGGCAGAAAAGAACAGTTTTAGAGCAGAAAAGAGCTGGTTTTAGAGCAGAAAAGAACGGAGGAGTATAATTTAACAGTCCAGGACAGTTAAGGGTGGCATAAGCTTTTAACAGAAACAAATCACTTCGGCATTTTACGAACTTATCTTTATACTAGTACATTAAGAAGGTTAGTTGCCATCAAGTTGCCATCAAGAGTTCCTTAAACCACTCAGGTATTCGTGCATTATTTCTTTTTATAATTTAATGTGAATTATCTGCAGTCGAAGTACTAATTTCACACGCTCTAATTATTCTTACATCAAATTCTGTTATTGAAACGTATCATTTTGCATTACTGCCATCGGTGAGCGTTAAATAACCATTAGTCAATTATCTCGTCTGCTACCTTCATTAGATAGTTTCTTAGAGATTGCAACAATTTCTAAATATTATCTTAACTGTTACTATCTTTATAATGACTAGAATAAAGGAATCAAGTGAAAATAAACCACCTAAAACTAGTTTTATTTTTTTGTTTAGAATATTGTATACATGACTACATTTTGTATTTTGAAACACATTATCATTGTATGTGTCCATATTCTCCATTACATAACTAGTGTACATATTTTTAATTGTGCTCTTTTTTCTCCTTGTCAAATGTATGTTTCTATTTGCAAAATGTATGCATTAATTGTGTAATATATGCTAAAAAATTGATTTGCCCAACCAAAAGTGAGCATACAAACTATCACAGTATCAATTGATATCATTCAATTAATAGTCTTGTTAAAATCCCAAGAAATGTTTTTCAATTGATTACAAATAATATTTACGTTCATAAAACACTTTCCCAATCGGTACCATTAAACGGATAAAATATTTCAACTATCAGCAAGTGATACACATATACATCACTTATTGTAACAATATTGTTAAAAGATTTCCTATTCGTTGAAGGAGGAATTAAATAACAATAACAGCACTAACATCTTACGAATTTATGATTGCGTAATGCTTGCAATATTGTTAAAAAGTTGCATTTTTTTCAAAGCATTTTCCTGATAAGCAAAACGTTACGTCTTCCTGTCATGTAGAAGATTATTAACGAATTCAGGAAACCAAAAAATAACAAGCGTATGTGGCCTTTCATTCATCCATAAGAACAATTTTCAAATATTGCTCTGTGCAAAATAGAGTTATTACCGTTTGGAAAAAACGCTGTATAATGAAATATTTTCGAAATGTTCTAGAAATAAAGATTACAATACTTACTATGAAGCTTACTGAGTATAGTATTATTATTTCAAAATGTTTACAAAGTCGGAGACAATAGTCATTATGTACATTTATGGTATCTTAAGATTCAAGAAAATCGGATGAATTAAAAAAATTAAAGTGTTTAAAGCTATGGTTGTGCTGAATATCGTCACAAAACTGTCAATTTTGGAGGAAAAAAATAATTTCAAAATATATGTGTGTGTATATAATTTTAGATATATTTTTCAGAAATATTTGCTTGCTTTTTATGCAATTTGTCTATTAAAATATCAAAGGATTTTAAAAGGAAAGTACAATTTATGGCACCATTTGTATGGAGCATTGTCACATTGCATACAGGCCGGCTCGGCTTTACAAATTCGGTTTAAGAAGGTTAATGGTTAATGAAAGGAAAGACTGTTGTTGATTTTTCGTTAACTATAAAGATACAACATGTTGATTTTTAAATAAGCATTTTGAGTTTTGAAGGCACGAAACGTATCCCGAGGGAAGCTTTAAAATGAATAAATAAATAATAAGATACCAATTTTTCCAATCGATCTGACTGGAATTCTCATAAAATCAAACAAAATAACATTATCATACAATTGTAGTATTGTTGTATCATTAAAATGCTCATCTATGCTATCACTTCAACATTGGTATTTAAACTATGTTAATTAGTATTTTGGTAACACGTTCCTATGGAAACGTTTGTTGTGGTCACAAGAGCGACCACACGCCGATCAGCAGCCGGAAAAACATTGAAAGTTGTGAAACATCTCCCGTCATCAGTTTACCTATTGTTTTTCCATCAGAAAATTTGACGAGAAAATCATTCTGCAGAAGGTATTTTTGCTCTGTCAAGGACCTGTTGAAAACATTAAATTGAATTCGCTGGTAGAAATAAAGACTATTGTGTTTCGGCTTCTTTCAACTTTCGATTTACTTTGAACTGTCTGTCTAATTTCAAAATATTTCATTGCCAAAGAAAATAGTTAGAATATTCATATATTGTCACTTTACATTAGTTATTTTATTTTTGTAACTTACATGACTTTACCATTGTTTGTTTAACATTTCAAGAAACAATGTTTGTGTTGAGTAATACACATAAGAAAATTGTGTTCGATGTTAGATAAAAATATAAAATTTTGGAGTACCATTTCTAAATAACACTCACACGTTCAACGTCATGTGGCAACTCGTTGACTTGTTGTTTGATTTAATACCAATTAGGCCGGTGCTGGGGAAGTGAGAGATGTTGCAGTTTGAACTATTTGCTTTACTTTGATTAATCCAGAAAGATCTTCCCTAAAGTCATGTACATAAGTTGAATAGATATTGCTATTGAAATTAAAAGATTTTTGTTTTCATGGTCACAATTAGATATAAAAACAAACAACTTTTCTAAAAGAAATCCAATTTGTGATACTATAAAAAAATGTTTTGTTCTTTTTATTATAAATATGTGATAATTTTACAAAATATTGGAAAGAGTAAGTTAACAATATGGAAATATATAGTGTGTCATTAAAGTAAAGTAAATATTAGAACTACAATATGAACTTCGTGGACAATTTCAAGGTACATGTATTTCCAGAAATTAAACAAAACAGAAGCAAGGTACTTTGTAATATTCCAAGCATTACACAAATTGTAAGCTTTAGGAACTAATCAAACTTATGTTAGACACATTACGCCTCAGTAACAAATATGTGTTTACTCATTAAGAAAGGCAACGTATAACGTTTTAAATAAAGGTTTTTAGAGCATTATAGAAATGCCATGAAGAAATATCGCTGAATTGAAAAAAAAACTGATAAAATGTTGTCATAATAACAGCAATATGTAAACAAAGTTTTACTACCATACAATACACCAAAGTGAACCAATTTCCCAAAAAGCAACAGAGGCAAAATACGCTTCAGGTAATTGGCAGATGAGTATTATTTTAGAAACTATAACACGACACACCAAAAATAAAAAATAAGCCTTTGAGAAATTATATTTTACTTATGTAAATTAGCTGTTACAATTTTACTGGTGGATATGCAACTCAGCAATTCATTTCCTTTGTTGTACACTCTGTGAAATACATTAAGATCTTACATATGAAATGGATGTATCTATACTAATATAAAGCAAAGATGACATGCCAACATTGTGTTTGTACATAAGTCATACATACATAAAAGGCAATGTCAAAAACTGTTTAATAACACTTATTTTCATAGCATAATTACTACGAAAACATTCGTAGATAAGATTATCAAGAGTTACTAATTGTCTATTTCATTTATTTATTAATTAAGCAAGCTTAATAAACATTAAAGTTAATAAGACATAACTATTTTGATAGAAATATAACAATGAAATAAATCCAGATGGTAAACTATTACTTATTGCAAAATATATTGCTATTATAAACGCATTTTCGGAATATATACCGCACACAGGCATTTGTCTGTTATTTGTCTGTTATTTGTCTGTTATTCCAGAATAGTAATGACATGAGGAAATGCAGATAAATGCATTTCTGTTCTACTCTTCCTGAAAAACAGACACTATTGTACCGTGTTTTGTCAAATACAGGTAAAGAAAAAATAACAGTGGCCATGTTTTCATTGTAATACTCTTTATTCGAAGGCAAAACATTAGATAATTATGCTAGTTGTATAACTCTTATGTCCAATTGACCTACAATATTCCTTTTTATTATTTGCAAACATTTGACTGTATAAGTATCATCAGTTTATTAATCAACGATATATTAAGACGAATATGTACTCTTAAGTACAAAAAAGCAATAAATAAAAACCACACACAGCAACAAAGAATAAGAGTTTGAGAGTAATCACACAAAAACTAAAATGTGACAATTGCAGACTCGGTTTCATCGCTTCTGTTTATGAGAGATTATGAAAGGTGCATTTCTCGCGTCCCAGAGCTAAGCAGTATTCAATCGTAAATATTAAAAGAAGAAATCAGACGCTATCATCATGTTATATACACATATGTCTTTTGTAAAATAATTTGAAAAATCGATGAACTGTATGGATGTCAAATCAAAATCTGAACTTTTATTGCGATATGTTTTCCCTCGTCTACTTGTATTTCAAATACACATACTTTTAATTCAAAATATCGCATATTACCATTTTTCACTAAAAGAACTCTTCATATCTAATTTCAATATTCTCGTAGTCATGTTTTAAACAATTTTGTGAATTTTTTTATTCTTAATAAATTAAAGTACTGTACAATAAAAAAATATCCGTAAATTTATCATTTTCAAGGAAAATGTCAGGTTAATTTATAAATGTTTATTATTTCTTAAGATTTTAAGGTCTCCAATAATAAATATTTACTAATAAAAGAATTTCTTAATAAATGTTATAACTATTACATTCTTGTTTTATTATAAAAGCCTTATTTTGGGACACACAAATTAAAAAGATTCTCATTCAATATTGGTATCGTTTCAAATTTTAGGAAAGTACCTATGTCCTTCTTAACAAGTTAATTAAAAAAGAACGTTTTTCTTTGAATTCTAGTCGTATATGTCGTTTCACCGAATAACGAATAAAAAAGCAATGCATTATTTTCGAAGTCAATTGAGTCTTGTTCTTATTTTTGTGTTCCTGAAACACTAACAAATTATTTAATTTCTCAATTTGCATTACGTAAGCTACCAACAGATTTACCTAAAGTTCGTAGAGTAAATCGTTAAATTTCTTGACATCTTTGATATAAGGTTACAGTGTCAGCCGGGCTGTTCCTTGTTTCTACTACCACCGAGTACTTAAGGCGATGTTGATGGTAATATGGCGCTAAATCTGCTGCCTTTAGTATAGTATTCTCAATTTCTGTTTCGAGGATATCGTAGCAGTCTTCTCCAGACACGATTTTGCAAACAAGCTCCGAAATTTTACAACCAGCTTTGTAAAAGTTTAGCTCTTTTCCAGCTTTATCTACACAGAAAATGGTAAGATACAGAAGCTGTGGTGAATGTTTAACAGCCTGACCAAATACAAATTGCAGCATTATTGGAACAAAACTGTGACACGTGTCATGTACAAGTATCAGAAAGTAATTGGGATCCTTCCAATGTGGTACTTTTTCATTTTCGATAAATGTTTTTAAAATAGATAGGACCTGGCAAAAACACTCAGTGATGTCAGCAGTGTCGTCTTTGCAGATGGAAATATGACGTAATAAAGCTGTTTTAATATGGTACGATTTCAAAGTATTATCTAGTCGTCTAGACAGAAGATTGTTGTTGAAAATCTTGAAGATTTTGTACACGTCTCTATGACGTTGTGACGTTCTTTTGATGGCTCTCATTTCAGCCAGACAATGCGATAATCTCCAGCATCCCGTTGTACATTCACTATTACGACATCCCTTTGCGACAAGGTAGTTCGGCGGGTCGTTTTCAGTATTTCTAGAGTATGCAATGGGTACCTGAAATGCTGGAACAAAATCGGCGTAAACAATTTTATTAAAAGATTGGTTGGTTTTACTTTCCCACCGCAATGCAAGCTGGCAACCAGCTAAACATCTTACATAATTCAATGTACCACTCGGCGTGTCTACTTTAAATGTGCTAACGTTGTCATCAATATTACCTAGGGCTTCGCCCGTTTTACACATTTCTTCAGCAGCATCGTCAACATGAACCATGAATTCGGTAGCTATTGATTTGCTCTTTCCGTTGGCGAATTTGTGTAATCGTAAGACATCTTGCAGAAAGGTAATGTCCTCATTCGATTTCATTTTTTCCGCAATTTCTTTTGTTATAAAGCTGTCAAATGAAGGGGATTCCTTTTTGCTATTTTCATTTACCTCATCTGAATTACTTTCAGATTGAGAAGTCAGTAAAAGGCGTAAAGTTTGCATTACGTTGGCGGTATGGTCTGACATCGCTTTCTTGTATGTGTCACTATCCTCTATTCGTTCTTTCTCTTTAAAAACTTGATGTAAAGTTTGTGACGTTATTCTCTTATAACCAGGGCATGAATCCTCCATTTCCATATCCGAAACTATTGGTTCAAGAACAGCTACACAGTCAAATTCAATTGTTTCAATAGCACTACTCGGATCATATTCAACAGCAGTATTTTCCTCACCCCAAATAGTCGTTTTCTCTTCCATACTGCCACATGGTATTAACGTTTTTATGTGTAATACATCACTGAACTTGTTAAATGTATCACGCAGTTGGTTCAGAAATTCATTCATAGCTTTAGAAATATCTTTGATTTCTTCATTGTCATAATTCACAAAATACTTTTCCCTAAGGTGTTCATAAAAATTATCCATTTTGTCCGGTTTGAAATATATTGCACTCTTATTTACAATTTTATCATTAATGGTTGTAGTTTCGGTTTTAAGTAGATAATAAAAAAGATCAAAGTTAACAGGTTTTACATGATAAAATTCAAGTATACGCTACGCTAGTTAACTTCCTGGTCATTTGTTATTTGTGATTGTGGGGACAATCTTAACATATCGATCTTCACGAAGAATAAATGATTTACCAAAGTGTATTCATGAAATGTTGAATATTATGTATCATAAATATTTTATGGCTTTGATTTAACACTTACACACTTCAATGTTTATTGTAATTGTTCGTTAATTTCATTGATTTTTAAATGTACGAAAAAGATTTTTAAACGCAAGTATAGTTTTAACGAATTGTAAAACCACTTTATATGGTGACTGTACCTCGGGCTTCATGAATGGCATCAGGTCTCATTTAGTGAATAATGGAAATTTCGACTTGCATTTTTCAAATAATAAGAAAACATATGACCGTGATTAGAAACAAAAATATCTGTAATTGTTTGGTGTTTGATTATTGCTACAAAACACACATTAAGATTCCTTTGAACACGTTTACAGTTATATTTAATGCAACGAATTTGTTAGTGTATTAAAGGGTGGCTTTTATATTACGGAATGCAGACGTAAAGATATTAAAAGTAATGAATGTAATAAAATATAGCTATATCATTAGGATTTCTCCTGATTTATATATCTCTAATGTTTAACATATGAATATGTTGGGTAATTATATCAGCTAAAGTAAGAATTCGATAAAAACAAGTTAATCTAGAGGAACTGTAACAAAAGTAATGGAATGATATATAGTATCTAGCATTGTTCTAGATTGTTAGCATATATTCGATAAAAACAAACTCAAATAACTCAATTAAAAATAAAAATGTAATAAAATCAATGACATATAAATAATCTGGATTTACATTGGAACGAAGATCGGGATTGGGTGTTTATTGTTGTTTTGAGTACACATCTTACATAGTTTGTTAGACCTCTTGTGACTTAAAACGGAGATCCTGATTCATTACTCGATCTAGTGATACATGCTTACAAATATAGTAAATAAGCAGAGAAATACGCAGACCCGGCATGATTTCACTGGAAGACATTTAATATTCTGTAACAAAACCGCTACTTGATTTCGTCAAGTAATAACGCTAAGCTATATGATGTGTTTGCTATTTCTCCTTTTGCAGCTTATCCGAGTGATGTTATATATATCGTCAGTTAAACTGAATACTTCTTGTTTGTAAGAAATGCTACAATTTACATTTACAGACATGCTGAACCAAATTGAGTCTGCTTTTATTCGCTATTTTCTATTTCAGAATTTTATGTTTTTATCAGTAGGATATAATATAAATTAAACACCAATCAAAAACTGTCATAGACTATTTCCTTTCTGGTCATGAACGGAAATACAGCAAGAAACAAAGAACGGTGATGTTACCACTTTCTATAACAGTATCGCCCCATCCGTTTTTCTGGTAAAAGGTATCACCTTAATAATGAATATCTCCCCTAACCTTACATCGAACATAACATTATTTCGGAAATTTTGGGTTGTAATGAAAACATTCCTAACGGAGGATTAAATTAATTCGTCCTTTGTATCGCTAACTGTAATCTCTTTTTGTGTCCTGCAATATGAAATATCAAGACATAATTTTACCAGACAGCATATTTTTAAAATCAAATGGATTTTTATGTATCCATCAATTTCGAACCATCACGGCATTGTTTTACCCAATCGTTTAGTTTTGTTATGAAATGCATTTATCTTAACATTAAGCAATTGTTTGCAATTTAAACAAGACCGATCAATGATCACATGTGCCGCCTAAATGAGACTGTGATCCCTATATGTCGCGGCTATTTTGGATCATGTTGCATTTACTGTGTAGCAGTGTAACATTTCATTTAAATTGCATTAGTAGTATAAGAGAAGTAGTTGAGACAAACTTTTAAAATAAAACTCATTAAAAGGTTAAAAAAGGACAAAAATCATTGAACATAAAAATGCTGACGATATATACAACCGAACTTGGTACCGAGCATTCCTGAAAAGTTTGTACGAGATTGAACCAGTAGGTAGTGGTGAGTAGTCCGAACAAGTTTTGTGACGGATGAACAGACGACCGAGAGAAGTGATCCCTATATGTCGCCGCTTCTCTGTTGCAGACCAGTAGGTAGTGGTGAGTAGTCCGAACAAGTTTTGTGACGGATGAACAGACGACTGAGAGAAGTGATCCCTATATGTCGCCGCTTCTCTGTTGCAGACCAGTAGGTAGTGGTGAGTAGTCCGAACAAGTTTTGTGACGGACGAACAGACGACCGAGAGAAGTGATCCCTATATGTCGCCGCTTCTCTGTTGCATGCAACACAAAATGGGGGAGGGGGCGGCGGAATCATAAATAATCGCATGTTGATTTGATCGAGTCTGTTCATGAGACACAAGTGTCACACACCTAAGTATTTGCTGCAGCAATATCATAATTAAATTTCTTAAACTATTGGCATCAAAGACTAAGAAATCAAAATTCATACAAAAATGACGAATGAGCAGAGTTCAATTTTTTACAACTGACACACATTCTATACAATTTTAAAATGATATATATATATATTATCTGTATATGTCACGTAACATATAAATATGACACAATTAAATGTACTGTGGTAAGAAATATCAAAAACTTTTAAACAGAATATTGCATATGCAAAGGTATAGCCTTGTAAATTTCTGAACAAAAATGTGAACTGTTATACTAATTTGCTTTAAGTCGAAGCACATACTTTTGTCATAAAAACATAAGTCATATTACATCAGCTACTATCAATAAACCAAACAGAACACTAAATATAACAATGCTGATACTGGTTTTACCGTCACTGAATTCTTGTGGTTTCTATTTCGGTAACATACTAATCTTACGGGATGAACATTGCTATTGACTAGTCCAAGACTAGTACTCTCCCTTTTCATGTGAAGTGCATAATTCTTCATCCCCATTCCTCCAATATTATCAAATATTGCAATCGTTTTGTGTTGTTAAATGCAAACATAGTTCAAGATTTTTGATGCGCTCTTTTATTTTTGTATTTTTCTTTGCTTATTTACCGTGTATTTATGTCAACATATTAATTTATTTTGCCTTGTGGGAATCGTCTTTATCTTTATTGTTCACAAAATTTGATTTTTTATAACTTAAATTCGTGAATCTATTATCTTGTTTCTCTATCCAAATCTTACTATACACTTTAATACTCTTCAAATATATATTTTCCTTTACAAATATGTCATATTTGTTTACTTTGATGACAACCATCGTGATTATTATAGCAATATTGAACAAAAATATTAAATCTCAAATTTTTAGCATACTTTAAAGTTTGTCATTTAATTACATCAATATCTAATATCTTTGAAAGCTTAGTTATCTACCTTTTTACCCTTTAATACCTTCAAAATCAATGAATTAAGTAATCATTTCATATCATTAAAATAAACTTCTGATAAAACCTGGTGTTATTTTGTCTAGATGTAATGATTTGTACAGCCTTTTATATGAGCACAAATGAGCCGTGTCACAACAAAATCAACATAATGGGTTTGCGACCAGCATGGATCCAGACCAGCCTGCGCATTGGCGCAGTCTGATCAGGATCCATGCTGTTCGCTTACAAACCCTAAAACAAGTAGAGAAACTAATAGCGAACAGCATGGATCCTGATCAGACTGCGCGGATGCGCAGGCTGGTCTGGATTCATGCTGGTCGCAAACCCATTATGTTGGTTTTGTCATGACACGGCTCAAATACTTTTGAGAGTTGATGTAAATTCATTTAATGAAAGAGGTCTAATGTCTATACATAACTTCACTACAAAAACTATTTCTCTTTGGTTGATGAATTTTCAGTGATATTAGTAAGAAGTTCTCTAGACTGTTACCGTCTGTTTTCATGATTAACAATTAGAAATACAATGTTCTAGATGTTTTACATTGAACGGGTATTGTTCCCTAGAAAGCAGACTAACTTCCGGCGTCTGTTTAAAATATTACAGGCAAAAATATTTATTTTTGTTTTAATAGATTTAAATAAATTTATATAACCTTAAAATGGAAGGTAGTTGATTATATTTTAGCTGGGGATCGGTGAAACAAATCAGTAATACTAATTATTCAAAAATAAAAAGGAAGGAAAAAGATATTTGACATTTATTGTCGAATAACCAATAATAAATGTCTTTTTTCTTTTTCAATGAAAACATCAATTTTTGTAACAGAAAGTGCCTAATATTTTATATCTATATATTTTGAGGACGTTTTGGACGTTTATGATAAAACATAAGGATACAACTTAATATCATTTAAGACAGTGTCTCTTTATTTTCTACTTCAACAAGGAAACACATTTCATACATTACCTGAAATTATACTATGATAATACAGTAGGACATAATTTAGTTACTTTAAAATTTAAATTTCTTTACAGAAATCAATGTTCTAATTATCAGAGGAGATCGATCTTTTCGACTTTTCTATATAAAAAGAAATATCCAGAATAACAAACGATATATATCTTATATAGTTTATATAATTTATTAATATTCGAAAATGCCTTATGAATGTACAATCACATGGGACGGCGTTAACTTATCATTTTCCCATACTTGCGTTACCATAAGGCCTAACATTGTGTTCAGAACATCAGACAGGCACACTAAATCTAAGCTGGAAAGGTGTTTTCATTATATTTCCAAATTCCTACTTAATCATATTTCCGGAGCTTGAAAATCGCTCGATCATTATGACAAGAGCATTTCATCAAATGAATTAACGAAACCAATGTCATAAATAATGGTAACATTATCATCCGTGTTGTTTGATGCATCTCTTTTCATAACAATACGTGAAATGATGGATAACAAATATTGTTTATTGTCTTATGAATTGCCACTTGCTTAAGCTAATATCCCTCTTTTTCCTGACTTTAAGCAACACTATATTGAATGAACAAGCGCCGTTGCTTTCGGTATAGTGCAGCTTACATTCTATAATTGCTCGGAGACATTTAATTCCTCAAACGGCACGAGCATGTCATTTTGATGAAAAGAAATAACAGATGGCCACTTCAAGTATGCTATACGTCACTGTGGTCATCTTTCAAAACTTGGCCATAGCTTGGGACCTCGTTTATCATTTATACATATTACAATTCTTGACCGCTGGAATTTATTATTTGCTTTCATTTCAACAAATCTAGTATATTAACTAAAGCGAAATGATCGGAGCAATATAGAAATGTTGTCAAGCTTGAAAACAAAAATGAAATACAACATCTTTTCAACATTATTATTACCTTACTTTTCAACATTTATATTTCCTTACATTACAGGTAATCATAGCAATGCATGGGTGTATGTTTAATTATATCTTTGAATATATATGTGACTTGTGTACAAACAAATACTTTAAACCCCATCAATCATAATCCAACGTCTGTCACTAGCAATGAAAAATAAAAAGTAAAATCCTCACGATAGAGAAAATGCAAATGTATTAAATTGTTGCGGTTTCTATTGCAGATTCCGACAATTCCTTTGAGAAACATGCCTTCTCTGATGGAAGGCTTATTAACATTTTTTGCTGTTTTTGAAGATTTTGCATTTTGTAAATCTAGTAGGATGACTTCGGATCTCCAAACTTATTGATAAATATGTAAGAATTGATTGATGCAGGGGTAATTAGAATAATTTTAAAATGGAAATATCAACAATGGAAAGAGGTGGTTATCAGGTGACATTTAAAAATAACGATTTTTGAAATGTTTCATTGTTACATGAAATTTCAAAAACAAAATAAAAACCTTAGAAACTATCTTTTTTTTATTTTCAGAACAAAGAAGTCAAATGAAAACTATAGTAGATTGCCAATTTGGGTAGAAATTAAAGGGTGGAGAAAGAGAATAAAAAGGATTCTCCACAATGGTACCCACAAAATGCTTTTCACAAGAGAACCGAGTGTCTTCACAGTTTACCTTTTAACAACTGTTGTAAAGTCACTCAGTGATAGATGAATAGATGTCTGGTCGTATCTTTTCAAATACCAATAACACAAAAAGTTCTAAGTTGGTGATCTTCCAGTAATATTAGTCAACGACTTCTCTAGACGGTGCCACCTGCTATACTAATCAAGAAAAAGACGTGCACTCTACTAGATGTTCCTGGCGTAGCAGGTATTGTTCACCCGAAGACAGAATAACTTCCGACTGATGTTTTCTACATCACAATCAAAGAAACAGTATTTTCTGGTTAACTGTTTAAGTTACATTAATTATTCTAGGTGGTTGCAATTGTAACTTTAAAAAAAAGGAACATGCTAAAATTTGCGTAAGATCTCTTAATATCTTTTATATCTTGTCATAGGTTGGTTTCTTAATATAAAATATTTCCAATTATTTGATTTATATAAAAGCCATTACACTAACATAACATTAGAATATCTTGGAGAATGCATAGCAGAATAACAATAACCTTTTATTGGATAAAATATGAAAATGTTTCGGATTAAGCATAATGTAGTCCTTAGTATTGAATTTAGCCAATCGCCTTGAACTTTGCTAATTTTTGATTTACACTTTTTTATATTTTTCAAAATGCAGATGTAAAGATGTAACTATCCATAAATGGGCCATGCAGGAAATAATTCAATATTTTTTCTTCAATATATGATTATAGAAGTATTATTATTCAAAGAAAAATCTTAAAATTGAACTGATCATATTCTCTTCAAGACATTAATTAATCTGTCTCCTCCATTACAGTCATATAAAAATTGTTTTTTAATTGTTTTTTTTTCAATTCAAGTCAAATGAGGTTGGAGTAGACAAAAAAAACTTTAAAGCGTTTCACACAGTTGTCAAATGCACATAGGCCCAGAATTAAAATTAAGACTAGTGCAACTGAAAATTTACATGGTTTGAAATAAATTTAGCTTTGTGTCTATTCTAATAAGAAACAATTGCTAAAATGAAAATTTTGGGAGTTTTCATTTAGCTTTTTTAGTCATTTGTAAATAAAAATGCAGCGCTGTAGGAAACGTTATTGCAGCATTCATTTAAAGAGACTGTTTGTTACAAATATTACCATTAATTTGGTATTATATCCTTTGAGAAAGAGAAACGTTTTGAGATGAAAGGAAATTTTATTTTGTAATTATATGTCCAGTGTAACTATTGTTATATATTGCGCTTTCTCAGAATCTAAATATCTGCAAATGTCACTGCAACTGTTTTATAAAAGATGCCACTGCAACTGTTTCATAAAAGACAATCGAAAGATATTAAGGTGCTTGTTTTATGATTCTAAACGTATGTTACAAATAAAAAGAACCTTAACGCAAACAAATTGGGTAGTGGTTTCGGAACGCTATTTCTTCATTTTAGAGTATTTCTAATACAAAATACAATCTAAAAACTTTATTGGTGCTATGATTCGATATCTTAACGGTTTTCATAATTACAGATAATTTCAGACATCTTTCCAACTGACCAACTGTGATACTGTTTCAGACAATAACCATACTTGTCGTTCATCATTTCCTGTCTCGGTATGAAAGGAAATGCAACAAACAACAAAAATGATAATGTTACAGTGGTTTATTGCATTGCTTTCGTTAACTCGCTCGAAGAAACACTCTTGTCATATTGATAGAGTATTTCCAATAGTTGGAAATGTGATAAATTCGGAAATTAGGAAGAGTAATATTATTCCAGAAATTTCTTAAGACGAAATGGTTTGCGTCTTGCTTCGGTGAACGATTATTGGACCTTAGATCTCTGTCATTCCTTTTAAGATAACAAGATACAAATCTTTAATTGCTTTTGTTACTTTGTTCAATGGTCAAAACGTGCAAATTTACAATATTGTTACAAAAATTTATGTATGGCATGTGGATTTTTTTGTTATGTTCATTATTCTTAAACCATTCAGTTTAAATTTGATATATAACATACTGGAGTGGTCACAAATAAACAAAATATTAAAATTGTCACGTCAGGGTGAATGATTTGTTTGTAATCATTAGAATTATGAAATTTCTAGCTGGGATAACATTTTTTTATTCATTAAAAATCCAGGATCATTTTGACGGACGGGTTTACATTCCTTCAACATTTTTAATATTCTTACCTACTTGTTATTTTGATAATACTTGGAACATTAGGTGTTGAAAACCAATCTGTTACATAATTATGAAATTATAACAAGTTTAGGCAGGTAAATTACTTTATGCATGTTCCCACGCTGAAAATAGTTCTTATAATTTACTCAATATACAGACTGTTTTTAGTTTGAACATCAACAAATTATAACTTGGCATTATTATTGTGCATTGTGATATTTAACTTTGTTTTAAAATACTAATACTCATAATTTTCTTTAATTGCTTAAATAATATGAATTGTTTGGTGCATTCAATCAAATTCTATACACAATGTTTTGTTTACGTCCTGATAAAAAAAACGCATACACCTTGATAATGTTATTATTGTCTGAACTTTGTTCACGGAATGATCAATATTGTTGTTTATAACTTTAGCGTAAACAATGTTTCAAGTTTATATTAATTTATTAATCAAATATTGATAAATTAAATGCGTAATTACATTTTCCGTATTATTTTCATGGTGAAAAAGAATATTTTTCACTGCTTTATTTTTTTTTATTTCACTGGTGTCTTTCCGTACTATTTTCTTTTTAATTCTGTCAATACACAAAAGAAGAAGTCTTAAGTATTGTAAGGTCAAAAGGTATACAATAACAGATTTTTTTCAAGTTTTTTTAATAGATACAGGATTTTTCTTCATCTTGTGATATGAAATTTATTATATTTCTATCGTGATTTCCACCACTTGTAAAATATTTATTTTCATAACACTCGATAAAAATAAATCCTGTATTCATAATAAAACACATGAATATCGTCTATTTGTTTATTTTCCACAAATAAGAGTTGTACTCAACGTAAAATAGATGCATATTAATTGTCCAGAAAACCGGAGTATCGTTGTGCTATCAATCTGTCAAAGCGTTCACTATTTAAATTAAAAATTCATTTTTTTGCGAAAATACATCTGGAAACAGTTTATGTATTAAACAGCATTTTAGTGTCAGCCATTAAAAAATGGTAATATATGAAATTTATTAACATATCAACTCCTTTTTCTGTGATACCATATGTTAATTAATGTAATACGGTCTATGGAAATGCAGAACGTAGAATTTTGTTATTACAAGATGAAATTATTAAACTGTTTTTGCAACAATATTTTATATCGATGTCTGACAAATACCATGTAAGTTAGAAAATATTAAACCCTGTCATTAGAAAATTATTTCAACTATAACAGACACCTCTGAGTATAAAAGGGTACTAGTAGGCATATAAGCAATTCCGGGAATATGAAATGCCTTTGTACAGCACTTGACCAGGTAAGATAAGGTCACCAGGTTACAGCACAAGTTGCAGTTATTCTTCATAACTGATATAACTCACAACATTGTGCTCAGATTCCGGTATTATTATGTGTTATTTTTATGAACAGAAACAGTGTCTTGTAAATAATTATGTTCAGATTGACGATTGACCGCATACCGACCGAAAAAATCACTCTCAATAATTACCTGGTAAGAATGTCCAGAGAGCAATGGCAGGCCAAAGTAAAACTGTATACATACCTTCTCCTACCAAACCTTGTCCTTAATTTCATTTCAACATTTATACATACAGTATTATCATTTTAGAAGCCAATTTCTATACTAAAGCGTGACATTGTTAAATGGTCGAGTTTCCATACAAATAATTGTCGCCAAATAATACAACATGCAACAAAATTAAAGGTTTTGATGAAGAGGAAGGTGAACTGTATAAGGTGGAGGACAAAAGTCATTTTAGACAATAATTGCAGACATTGAGGGACATTGTTAATATTGATAAAACAAGCAGGAACACACAATTTTGTAGAAAGTCTTAAACAGATGATCCTATCAGAGTAATTAAAATATGGCAATGACGACAATGTCGGACTCAATTTGTGATAACATTTTTAACTTAACAGTTTAAAGCAACAAAGTTTGAAAAAATAAATTGATACAAATAATAATTGATACCAATAATCAGTTAAACAGATTAAGGGATACTGAACAACACGAAACGACTGCGTATGCAATGACATCACCATAGATAGGTTTTATGCCTGTATCTTTGTATAGAATGGTTAGTGCAATGGTAAGTCATAAAGTAAAAGCGAAAAATGAAACTATAGAATTTATTGACAGTATATATAAGATGTAGTATTGATTCGTGGCAAATGCAAAATTCTAAAACCGTAAGAAAATTTGCGGTGCTGTAATGGTTTTAAAAAGAAAAATAGCTGATATTAATATAAATATTCATAGTTTATTCAATATGATTCATCATCAGAGTTGCTAACTTTAATCTAATTCATTATCTAGTGCACTATTTTTTACACGGCAGTATAAATATTCATTCCTTTCAGTTATTTTCTGTGGTTACAAAGCATTATATGTAATAAACTTAAAACAAAACAGCGTGTTTCTTCATTATGATTTATGAACATCTATTATCCAGTAAATCTGTGGAAATTAAAAATTTGTTTCAAGTTACCTATAGATGAAAATTATTTAAATGTTCTATCATAAATGAGTGTTTAACCATGGCAAATGCATTGTTTATATGTCCAAATTCATAATGAGAACTTTCTTTTACTGACCGCTCCAATGCGTTTTATCATGTAAATGTTGTCAGCAGTTTAAATGTTTGTGTATGTTTCGTGTTTATGTTTTGTCATGTGTCTTGCCATCTATGGTTCGTATTTCCTCATATATCCATCCATTTTTTGCCCTGCCCTCACGTCATTTTGCAATCCTTCCTTTAATTTTCGTCCCTTTTAATTCCACTTAAATGTTTGCTCTCATAATCTTTGTTGGAAATAATAAATTGGTCACTCGCACATTCTGCTTCACTTTTAGTACCCTCTCCATCTCTCGTTTTTTTTTGCCCCTTCTCTGGTGGGCCTGGTGGCTGATTATTGTCTAGGTTGTGTTAGGTGAACGTTGATCTCCCTTAATGATATAACTCACATACTTTTGTAACAGAACCTAGAATGTTTAGGCTGTATACACCATGATTATTACTGACCAGGTAAGATAAGGTCAGCAAACTGAGAAATTCTAATACACCCGTCTTTAATTACTGATATAATCAGTAACATAGTAACATTATGCTCGGACACTTTTATAGGCGTATATTTAATTATCAGACAAAGTTGCTTTGTAGAAATAGACTGTACAAAGATTACTGACCTGTACAAGCGTACGGACGAGTTATGCTAAGGTTCTGTCCTTTGTTTAAATGTTTGACATTAATGTTTATTGTCTCCTTGTAAAGTGAAATAGTGTTGTTGTTTTTTTCATCAGTATCCTAACGTTCCTTTGTAATTGTCTTACGAAATAGAGGTACAAGTATTCCAACTTAATATACAAGAAAAACTCGACATCCCGCGAAAGCAATTAAAACAAGAATTCAAAAGTGCATACTTCATACTTAATGGTAAGTCTTTTCAAGACAGAAAACACGATGTAACATCTCTCACATCCTAGGACTGACATAAACCTTATTAAACTTTCAACACTTAAGGACTGGACTCAATAATCTAAGAAGAGTCAGAAAAAATATAACAGCATTGCAATGAAATACGGGCGAATTTTAATGACCGCCACTCATATCTTATCGCAACGATTACAACTGTATAACATATGACAAATTCCAAACGAAGTAGGAAGATGTTAAAGTCGCTTCACATTACAAACATGCATTTCAATACGTTGCAGCTATGGACATGGACAATGTGAACAATTAACCTATAAACAAACTGCCAATTATAGATGAGCATGTTAGCATTTTTAACATTTTGGGTAACGGTAACAATACAATCGAAATGTGACAATTTGTGTTATCTTTTAACAACCGTTGGTTGGAATAAATAGATACAAAATAGAACAAAAGATGTAAAGTATCAAATCATACATACATGACTTATACAATAAAAAAAATTATTAGTCATTTTTATAAGTAGGTGGGTTGTTTAACATGTTGGTCGTTGTGGCAATTGTGTTTTCTGGCTTTGTAAAACAATAGTGTTTTCTTATGTCATGTCAATGTTCTTTTTTTAAGTTTCTTTTCAAAAATTGCCATCACTCTTGTATAAATTAATCAAAGTTAACTAGTTTTCGTGATGAAACTATAATTAGCGTATATTGCCTAAATAGTTAACAATGGAATCTTAAATGTTTCTCAACATGGCAAAATTAAAATGCCGCCGCTTCGGTTTGATTTACCTTTATCACGGTCTCCAGTGGTAGCACGCCCCTCCCAACACCGGCCTATGAAGACCTCAATATCTATACATGAAATTACAGTTTAAAAAACCCCCATCCATCCGGAGATATGTATTCATAGGGAGACAATCGAAGGTTTTTTATGTGCCATTCCGCGAACTGTGGCTGAAGAGTTGGCAGAACTAGACAAAATGATTTTTGAGCGGGTATCGGAGGTTATTAAGTCAGTGTATCATAGACAGATAAGTTATAATTTAAAATAATCAATTTAACTAGACAGATATAAAGACCCCCCAAAACATAAGACTACTAAGTAGACCTCAGTTCCTTTTCGTGTCTCATTAACATGTTGGTTCTTACACTAATGGACACGTTTTTATTTTGATAATATTTTTCTATTAAATAAATTAGACTACAATATTTCAGGAAAAGTATCAGAAATTTTCTTTTTATTACATAAGACTTTTTTGATATAGAATCAAGCAAAACGTGTTCTGAAAGTTCCTCATTTAACAATTATTCTCCAGATAAATACAGACTCACATCCGAAGTCTGTGTTTTACATTACAATCAAAGAAACCCCGTTTCTGATTTACAGCTTATGTTTCATTAATTATTCAAGGTGGTTGCAATAGTGACTTTGTCTGGTAGAAAATTATCCAAACAATTCTAATGATCATGAGGTTGTAAAAACGACTATGCCAATTAAAATAACTCACTATTTAAAATAAATGTAACGTATCTATTCGTATAGACTATATATAGCATATTAAGGTAGAGAATTAAATGTCTGTTTCAATTTTAATATTCATTCCATTATAAAAATTGTGAAATAAAAGAATTCAATCATTAAAATGAAGTGTGTACTTAAAAAAATATTTTAAATGCCCAAACGTCACTGACACTGCTCGAGGTGCATAGATATTTTTTTTCTCGAGTGCATTGAGGTGTATGAATATTTTTAAGTGTCTTAATTTAGTACTGTTATTCATTTTGTTAATATAAAAATCAGTTACTATAACATTAATTTTTGTTCAAATGTGAGTGTTAGAATTGACCGCACAACACACGATATCCTCGATGAATCATGTTAAACAAGAAATGTGTCCATAGGACACGGATACCCCCTACATTCCACTGTTATGCAGTCTACGGACGGGCAGCTGGACAAACGGACAAAGGCAAACTTATATGTCCCGTAATAGTGGTGGCATAATAAATTAGTAAAGCAAAACAGAATCGTTATATGCTCGGTATGTAAGTTATTTTTTTTTGTATCTGAAGAGGTCGTGTATCAAGGAACACTTTAACATTGTAGCACTGTTGTTTATTTATGAAAGAAGCCATAAATAACGGGAACATTATCATTTTGTTTCAGTTGTTTGCTGCATTTCCCTTTATTTCTGACGGTGGTAATGATGTATGACTGTACCTGATTATTGTCACCAGTCTGTGGCAAAATGTTTTCATCTCATGAACTCTCTTGTGGATTTTACGAGGTCTTGTCTCTGATGTTTTGCCTTAAATACAGAAAATTTGTAATGTTATTGACCAAAATTTAAGCCCTTACCATAAATTATAATGTCTCGTATAATTTTCGGCTTGTGTATGACATATGTACACATAATCACATACCTTCTATCATATAAAGCTGTAGCTTAAAGGCATAATATGCCTCAGACACAAATATTTTTTTACTTCTTTAGAAAGGGCAAACACGAATTTTATAATGTTAAGATAATGGTTTTAGAGATTGATAGATACTTATTACCTGAAGAAAGATAAATGTAAAAAAAAATGTCACAAAAGTAGCAAAATGTGAACAAAGTTGTATTTTCACTAAAAGTCTGCCAAGAAGCAACAGATGAAAAGGATGGTTCAGGTAAATGTCCAAGGAGTACCCTTTGGATACTATAAAAGTACACTAAAATTAAAAAGCTTTTGAGAAATAAAAAATTAAACATTTCTGAAAATGAAAATTAAAAAAAGGAAAAAGAAACTAACTTTATACAGTCGGTTGCCTAATTTTTACTATTGGTAAATTAAAACTGCTGAAACTGACAAAGGACTTGCTCATATGCAAACCAGGATAAATCCATGCTTTCGCATTTCGACATACATAAAGATGGCAACCTGTGTGTTCTACTTTTTCTGATGTGTAGGTTACTTCCCCAGCTAGTGTATGCCTTTTACCTAGTATGTCTTGTTGACTTACCTTCATTGCTAATCATAGTTTTCATCGATGATTACATAAACAGATCTTTTTATGAAAATTAAACATTTGGATTTCCCTTTTTAAAATGCAGGTGGTGGTATAAAATGAGGAAATACACCTGGCTTTTTAAAACAGTATTGTTTAAAAGTCTTCTTCTTGCCTCCCTTTGTTCAATTTTTCAATTTATTTTGATTGCTGGATTGTTCAAAAGTATATTGCTAAAATTGTACAACCGGAGTGCAGAAAAGCAATGATACAGTTTGATTTAAACATGTAAAGGTGTTTTCATTTATTTTATGCATATTCGAATTAACATACTCAGAGACAAAACTTGATATGAAGGACTTTTTTAATCAAATTATTATATTTTCTTAAATTTGCCTAAAATTGACATTAAATATACACGTCTCGTTTTGATGTAAAATTGTCATATCCATAAATTTAGTTCATATTTTAAATTATATTTATTGTTCAATTGAAAATCATGATAATTTCAAAAATGGAATAATTGTATTTGCCTATTAAAGTCAAGGTTTACTTGCACTGTCTTTTTCATAAAGATTATTTCTTTCAATAACATATCATTTCTGTCTAACGTTAAACGGGTGGAATTTCATTCTGCGTTCAAAAAGTCAATTACTTTCGTAAGAGTATGTTTTCCCAATCTACAGCTAGACACGTGTTTCTGGATATTCCACATTTAGGAGGTACTGTTCACTCGAAGATAGAAGAACTTCCGACGTATGTTTTCTACAAAACAATCAAAGAAACACTACTTACTGATTTAGAGCGTATGTTTCATTAATTATTCAAGGTGGTTGCAAATGTGACTTTGGTTGGTGAAAAATATTTAATGAACATAACTTTGTAAAACTGAAATTTGTGAGGTAAAATAACTAAAATATTTGAATATTACGGAAGCAGTTGAAGATGAATAAAATGAAGAAAAATGAGATGAACTAGTATTATTTGTTTCAAATGTTTAATTAAACAAATGCAATTTTGGTAACCATTTAACATAAAATAAAACGGTTACAAGAAAAATTGAATTTTTTTTGCAAATAAGGCCATGACCTGAGACATGATATAACTAGACCACTTAATATATTAATATAATACAATGCCGGACATTAATTAAATTCGTTTTTAGTGTTGAAATAATTCAATGGAAATATTAGTCTTATTATAATCATTTTTACGCTCTTGTGGTAATATTTATAACTATAAGTATAAGTAACATAGTGTAACAAAGCATGTTATGTCGTCGTTAACTTATGTTTCACACACAGAAAAAAGATACATGTCGTTTGATTAAAGATACAGGCAGTTTTTTCAGCATTAATGTCATTATTCTAATTAACAAAAACTCATTTTTTAATTTTTTTAATACGTTAAAAGCAAAATCAAATGTGTCTCTCGGCCTAAATTGTATAAAATTACAAGTTTACAATATTATTGACAGCATTTTGAAAAAAGAATAATTTCAAAATGCATGTAAAAAATAATTTCAAAATGCATGTATGAAATAAATTGTATTGGTATATTTCCTTAAAAGCGAATGTACAAATGCACGAATTCATTGGTAAACGAATTAATACATATTGATACATTTCATTCTATTTACTTAGAATATAGCTGTGTGCTAAATAACAGAGACATTCTTTGATACAACCCTTTTGAGAATCAACCTTAAAGTTATGGAAACAACTTTATTATACTGTTTATAAATCTTTACACATTACATCGGATTCATTTAAGTTTTGTTTCAACTAGCATTTATAGAAAAGTATTGTGATTGATACTCGGTTTTGTTCAGCCTATAATGGCAGTGGTTCATGCATGCTACCGTATGTACCCCAAGAAACGGCTTGAACAGACTTCAGCATGAAAATGGTGTTATCTAAGAAAAAAATACCATTCGCAGAGATATACTTCACTTGCAATTGTAAACAATAAATGAATAATATTGACAAAGAAGCAAGCAATGAAATGGATATTTAACATGTTGTGGACACCTGCAAAACCATTCATCAAGATGAGGATAACCTTATAGCGATACGTATGACATATTTTCTTCGATTACGATGTGCATGAAATCAAAAACTATAGAGATTGTTAAACATATTCATAGATTAAGACTTAAAAGACAAGATTATCTAAAGGTATCTGAGCTGAATCGGACTGGTATAGTCTATGTGATAAAATATATGACCCGGAAAAAGAATAGCGTGTTTAGTGTGCTGGTATGTGTTATGTTGAATGTTTACGTAATTATTGTAACGCCCATTCGGATATGACGTTCTTGCAAAGACCAACCATTTGAAACCTAGATAAGAGTATCACAGCAATTATCTGAAAACGATAATGTGTCGCAATCATGCAGGAAACGGGAGTTCAACGAATGAATTCTCTTACTGTATGCCATTCATATAGTTTAAACTTCATTATTTCAAGCGTATGATATGACTTTATCCGCAGCGAATAAATATGTATTCAGAAAGTAAGTTAATATTAGCCAATGAGTTAATTCATATAATTAAAAATCCATAGACCAATACAATTTGTCATGACGTATTTCGCCTTTCATAGAATTTCAAATTTCCGTATGAAGAATATATGATTTCAAAATTAACTGAAGAATAGTGAGCTTCTTCAGGTTTGCTTATTCAGCTCTTCATTAAAAAAAGCGCTCCATACATTGCTTAATTTTTTTTAAAATTATTAATGTGAATAATAAAAACATACTTTTGGAAAGAATAATGCATAGCAAACAGAAAAGTAGTGCAAATTAGTTTAGTCCAGGATATAGGTAAAAAATATAAAAACCACGGGTGAACCGATATAGAACTTTTATTATAAGTAAGTAATTCCCAAAGCCTTGTCGTGTCATGGTAAATACAGATTAATGACGATATTGTTGATGCAGTAGGTAGATATACAAACAATCAAAGCTAGTGATACAGTCACTGTAAGTTACCTGAGACGCTGTTTTACGTCACAGGCCCGTTTGATAGG
The DNA here is from genome assembly GCF_026571515.1 of Ruditapes philippinarum. Classification (NCBI taxonomy): domain Eukaryota; kingdom Metazoa; phylum Mollusca; class Bivalvia; order Venerida; family Veneridae; genus Ruditapes; species Ruditapes philippinarum. The sequence continues at coordinate 97,538 of NW_026866259.1, read as the reverse complement.
CATCACGCATGTCTACAACCGCTACTGTTTGTAAGTTTTCAGCAATTCTAACATGATGTGATATAATCTTAGTACATACTTTTGTCATCTAGATATTTGGTACACTCTATCTGCTACAAAGTAAGTAAGTGTTCTACATATAAATATACGTGGATAGAGATATATAGGATTGAAAAGAACTATTTCTCAAATGCTGATGACATTCATATTGTTTGAAGTTGAAGAAATGATCATGATATCTTAGAACATGCAAACATTATGAATTAAAATATGCATATAACCTTTATTTAAATAATACCTATTATTATTTTTTTCTCTTTTCTTTCCTTTTGCAATAGGGTCGGTACAATTTTTCTTTCGGTTAAAGCATTTCAAAATACTATATGTATTACATAAATTTCTGACATTTTCTTTGTAGTTTCTCGCACAATAAAATCTATAAAAATGGAAATAATAGATCATTGTCTTGTTTTAGAGTATCACAGTAATTACGTAATTAACAAACGTAAACAACAGATACATTGTAAACACGTTTTTATTAGATACATATTAAGCATGAAAGAAACAGCAAGTATGTAGCAACGAAATATTCTATTATTTATACAGTTGCATAAATATACATGTCATAAATATTTATATCTTATTGCCTTGCTTCACTTCGTTATAGGATTTATTATAAAGTTAGTCATAAATGATACATTATTAACAATAACCTTTAATAGCCGTTCAGATTCCGCCCCAACCCGCCACCAATTGATCTGCGACGTTTTTCTTAAAAAAATGAATGCATCATCTTCATAACATTTTACATAACAAAATCTGTATACTAAATATTTAAGTCTGTATGGCAAACTCTATATATAATTTCCTGTTAAAAGTACATCGATTTTAATATCATATGAAGTTAGTTTTCAAAGACGCATATAATAAACAATACAAAACAAATAATAAACCATTTCTTGATTTATGAATTTAAATTTGATTTCTCTTCCATATGTTATACCAACCATAAACCAACTCGATAAATACAGATACATAATCTGTGAGTTTTAACTATTTGTCCTTGTTTATTTTCCTGTTTTCAGAATTTTCGCCAGGAATGTACTTTACAAAGGTATTAAAACAACTTGCAGGAATATATTTGCATGGCAGTAATTTGAAAATTAAACACAATTATGTTAGAAGTTTTTATGATAAATGTATATAACATACACAATATAACTGTAACATTGAGTTCAAAGGGCATCAAAAGTAATTGATTTTAAATGTGATACATTATAGGGACTGCTATTTTTTTCCTCCTGCCATTTCGGATATATAATCACCTTCCGAGAATACGCCACAGAATGACTATGTTCACCGTTACCTGTTTAAAACATGTTTCACATCTTTACCCAATTAACATTTCCGACGGTATAATGAATAATTAGCCGCATCACTGACCAACTTTTTGATGATTAATTCTTCAAAGATAGTATCACCTGTAGCACACCGGCTCGTTCGTGTGTAGGTAATCACCCATTAAATCTTTAACAACATTCCTTTAACTTACATTTATGTATATTATTACTTTGACCAGTCGTACTATCTTAGTAATTTTTTTCGCAATTTCTTTTCATTTTTGCTGCAGCTTTCAAATTCAGCTGTTTTTACCTTCAAATGTTTAAAATATATACAATGTACATGTAATACACAGATGTTAGAGGACTTTTGATACAAGTATGTTCATAATTATTAATATTTTTTTCCAATTCCCTTATAGCAGAGTGCCCTATAAATGTCAAATTAAGGTCTGATAAAATTGCCTAAAATAACAAACATACATATTAATATAACATACATTTATCTAAAAGAATGTTTCATAGGTCATATTTCCTGTTTTGCAATACATAAATTAATCCAATATTGAATTTTCTTTTATTTATAATTTTCTTTATATTTTTATAATATATCAAAAATTATCTAAACTGTCATTGTGAAAATGAATTTAAAAATAGATTTTACTATTAATTAAAATTTTAGCAATTTAAATATTTAAACACAATGGCATACTACAACTTTATAATGTCACTTTACTAAATGTACGTCGTGATATTTCAGTTTTATATTGTCCAAGAGCTTCCCACTGCATTAATAAACCTGTGTTCTCAGCGTTTAATTAATGTAGTACAATAGTTTAGTACTGTGTGGAAGAAAAATTAAAGTGTTTTGCAATACAGCAGTATTATAGTTGTTTCAAGGTACTAATTTTGTTCCAAATACGACAAAGAAACTTGTAAATGGAAAAACCCGAAAACTTGTATTCTCTTTGTTGTTTCTTTTTATCAATAGAGAAAAAAAGTTTTATACAATTAGATGTTTTAACTGAAACCTATCTACCAAAGTTGTAATTGAATTTATCTGTTCGCGTTACACACTTCGAACAGGTAGAAAAACATGAAAGGCTCTGCGGAAAAATAATACGAAAGTAAAATGCTAGTGGCATCGACTGGTCGTTAAAAGTGTTATAGTCTATTCATCAGATACATTGATGTATGCTAGATTAACGCAAAAATCTATCCACTGTATGTAACATAGGGGTTAAGTGAAAGGCATGCGCCGATAAAACAAAAGCATGGTAAGATCAAATAAGCAGTGCAGTTGTACAAATCAGAAGGTCGTCTGTTGGCTTTTATTTGTAGGGTAATGAAAAGGAACGCGGGTCGCAGAGGTCTGCTAGCAACCTAACTAATGAGAGACAATAGTTTGTCTTTAAACTACGTACTCGATATGTGAACGTAGGTTATATAGAGAACATGGAAACGCAAGCGTTCCTTTATGTTATATGGGATTATGTCATAACAATAAAAATTTTGACGGAGACTTACAGGAGCGACTCGTAATAAAAAATTTTGATTTTAAGAATTGACTGATTACTTTATACATATGTATAATGATTGGTTTGTTTCGTGATAAAGAATTAACTTGAATAAAAAAAATATGAAGAGCAAATACTGGATGAATTAATTTGCTTTGGTAGTGTAAGGGTAAATATTAGAATAATTTTGAATGAAAAAAGTGTGATAAATGTTCATGGATTTAAATTAAACTTTATTTAATAATTACTAATGCAGTGAAATTTTGTGCCGGTATTATTTTATTTTTATAAAGAAAGGGATTTACATTTCCTGGATATAATGATGTGCCTAAGGGACCAGCAAACAGGGTTCCTCAGACCCCCGGACAGATGTCATCCTTACGACTGCTTCCCGCCGACGGTGTGTACTGTTTGATTATATCGTTATTATTAACTAAATAAGCTTATCCGTTTAACAATTTATACATATATTCTATAATTACTTTTGTATATAGAATGAATACAAGTGATTTGAAATTTTTTTAATTTGATTTACTTTTATTTTATATGAAAAAAAATATTCGAAAAAAATACCTTGTCGAATAATCCGGACAATCATGGCCAAATTGATGGTCATCATATTATAGAAATTAAAACCGAAAAATTTGGCACCTTTTTGTAAAATATCTCTTCTTATTGCATACGATATACTGAGCAGGTTTCTTTTGTATTATTAGTTATAAATCTCATCGTAATAAAATATTTGGCAATGGACTGTATGGTTATTCTTATTTTGGAACCTGGAATTGCCAGAAATAAGTATTTAAAGAGATTAGAATATTTGGCTCTGTGAAGGGAGCATTTGGCTGGCCGAAGACTTGCTCATGTTCGAAGTTGGCTACAATTCACACATTTCACATCAATGATTTCCGGATTTATTTCATGTTCGGTGTGTATTGAGTTAGACAAAAACAATTAATAATATGTGATTTAGTTTAAGAATGATTTGTATTGTTCTTAGTCTTAGTATAAAGTACTGTGTGTGTAGTATTCTTTCATAGTGAACATTTTAGTGCGTATATGGAACCATATAACATTCGGTAAAGTATCATTATTTTAATTGCTAAAAGACGAATGATATAAGAAACAGAATAACAAGTTTATGTTATGTTTTCATCTTGTCGTACAATGATATACTTATTCAAATTTAGTATATTTTAATGATAAATCCAATTAACGTAGTTATGCTTTTCGCTACAATTCCAACTGTGCTCTTAAAAGCTGACTTTGTTATTCCCGTAAATTTTATTGAATGCAACCGTGTATCAATGTATGTATAATAGAAACATATCCTAAAGGCATATTATTTAGTCTATGAGGTGTTGAAAGATATAACTTTCTACAATTCTAAGCACAATGTTTGAGTGCGAATCTGTTTTAACATAATTGAAAGATAAATATATGATCTCAATTCATTTTGTAAGAGAGGTTTTCATCACATTAAAGAGATGTTCATCGTGTATTATACGGATGTAAAATGTCTCTTTATGTCTTTGAAGACACATAATGTTTCATAATATAAAATAAATAAAAGGTGTTTTCATTTTAGCTGAAGCTTGTACGACCATAAATCAACTTTAGATTTGTTTAAAAACTTAAGTTGTGAATAATTAAAAGTTATTCGTCTTACCTTTTATCACCACTTTACCTTTTTTACCCGTTTTTCAAAGCGTATAAAACAATCAAAAATATCCACAGATTTAGATGGTAACAATAAATGAAGTACACTAAATTAACAAAAGATATTGTTTTCGTAATAAGGTTATTATCGTGTTTAAGACTAAACTAAAATGTTGCTAAAACACAGACGTACTTTAATTATATAGGGGTGTACACAATTTTGTGAAAAAAATTAACAAAATGTTATGTAATACAATAGACTTGAATTCTTTAACGCCTTTTTCTAAAAATATGAAATAAATACTCAAACGTATTAAAATGACATTTCATCCGGTAAAATCAAATTAAATGTAATTAAATAAAATCATGTTTGATATCTTTGATATTTTACAGCTAGCAGGACCACGCCCGCCCCCTGGTGACTGGTTTCCGCCTTATGAAGGATATCCGCCGGTAAGTGAAAAAAATGCATGTGACTACTCAGTATAATTAACATGAATTTATTGACCAGTAATGCTTGTTTCTAAATTCTTAAATTGTAATTTATTTTTTATCGTTCGCAAAATCATGAACATTTGTTTGTTTATGAGGTTTTCATTATTAATTAATCATGAAATAGTGCAACACAAATTAGCTGGTAATTCCATTGCTGATGATATTTTAGAGTAAGCTCTTTCTCAATTGTATAGTACCAATTTATACATGAGGCGATGTATATAAGCATTGAATTTGTTTAATCTAAAAATAAATTAAATTAACAGAAACAAAATCATATATGAAACGGTGTTTCTAATTTAGGTACAATAAAGTTGAGCAATATTTCTAACGCGCTATGAATAAGACTTGTATTTATTTAATCTAAAAATAAACTGAATGAATAGAAATAAGAACATTTATACAAAAACCGCAGATTTCTAATTTAAGAACAATAAAGTGTAGCATGTCGTTAATTCTAGTTTAGAAATATTATTATCATTCCCCAAATGCTTCATTTAGTTTGTTTGGAAATGGGAGTGCGCGCGGCACGTGGCTTCACAAGTTTGTTTAAAATACCGGTGATGGATGAAGACAAAGTGTTGTCGTGAAAATATGAAAACAACATGCGGTTTAACAAGATAAATTGTGTTAGGAATGCAAACAAATCCCGCGATTTTCCATGCCGTGTTAAGTACATGTTGTCAAAATGACGACATTTTGTGTATTATTTATTGTAAGAATAAAGTATCAATATTTGAAATGAATTAATATCCTGATAATAACATAGCGAAAATGGTTACAGTGCATGATCAGCAAACTTTATATGATAAATGTCAAAAGTTTTTTTTTTCTAATGACTTAAAAATATTTTGTCAAATAGCTGCACTGGACAATTTATGCCAGATTTGTCTAAAAGATATTCTTAGATGTGTTATGGTGTACAAAAATACCTCAATTAATTTCATGGAACGCGTGCCGAGTATAATCGAATCATCTTAGAAAACGTTGAAGCTTTGATTAGAATAAATAATTCCTATGGTTAATAAATATTGCATAAAATTTGAAACTCTCTATCTATAAAACTTGATAAATCCGTACAAATAAGACAGACTTATCTTCTTTAGAAGGGATAATATATCACTAAGGCTTTCAGGCAATCTTTATGCTTCTTCTAGAAGTATAAACTATCATTTGTACACGCCGTGTGTTTGGAACATGATTGATGGCGTTTTATTTAAATACTTCTTTCAGTGCTAAATGGCGTTTCTTCCCGTTTTCCTTCAATAGCCATGTCTCTATGCTATGTACTTTCATTAATAAAGGAATTCAGGAAATGAAAGACTCGCTTCCTTTTGTAAAATGAATAATCATGGTGTGGCGGTATTTATATTATTATTATTGTGCATTCCATAGCGGTATTAAATTATGATGCTTCAGCACTTAACCTTCTGTAGAAATCACAATTACGTTCACCTAATAAATAAGTATACAATGTGTTATCGTTTACATGACAGGCATGATAATGACATGCTATATTGTTGGTTTTCGAAATGAAACACAAATGCATCTCTTTTCATATCCATTCCGCCCCTCCCCCGCATAAATATTGATAGTGTCGTCCACATGTTATATAATGTTGTAATTTAAGAAATACTGAAAACAAACTAAGATGTGTTCCCTTCAGCCAATTACTTATCAACTTGACTTTACGAGTTACTTTTTTAAGTTTTAATTTCTATATCAGTGAACTGTATATATTCTTGTTAGAAATTGTTGCCATAGTTATATATCATGTTATTTAATGTTGTAATTTAAGAAATACTGAAAAACAAAGTAAGAAGTGTTCTTCAGACAATTAAATATCTACTTGACTTTTCGAGTTACTTTTTAAGTTTTAGTTTTTATGTCAGTGAACGGTATAATTATATTCTTGTTAAATTGTTGCTAAAACCATTGCTTTAGTTATATACTTATCATTTGCACATGAAGCAATTAAATTAGTTTAAACCTATGTCCTTTTACTCTCTGCGTTTTAATATTTTTTTACAATGGATTGTCAATAATTCTGAAAATAGTAGACTCTGTCTTGAAAAGAAATAACCTACTTGTGTGCCGTTTATTCATTAATTGTTTGGAAATCTTTTAAATTCTGGCGTAAATGGTGACAAAATAAAAAAAGTATAAAAAACAATCGTATATTACTTGAAAACTTTAAGACTTGATAAATCTATTTAATTCGGCTCTGTGCGATATAAAACGTACATTTTTCCGAGGTTCCGAGGGAATGTAAAAATGTATTTGATTATTATAATTATGATAAATTATGTGATAACTTATTATTAGTGTAATAAAGAAACTGAATTACAAAAAATAACGACATAAAATAACTGTTCTGTTTTGTTTTGTTAATGTTATGTTATACATATATATAGACATTATGTAAACTCTTTGTCCATTACTTATTGTCTCTTATTGCATTATTGAATTACTAACCTACGTGTACATGTATAGTGTTGATTGTTTAAAATCTTAATAACAATAAACATATTAAGTATTCCTTAAACATATAGTGTTCTTTTACATGACTTCATAAGGAACGGGTGATATAACACGTGACCCCATCCATTTGTATATGTTTCTTTTCATGTTCAATTTGTATTGTTTAAATGCATTGACTCATACAATAAAATAGTACTTAATTCACCGTAAATTGTCGTTTGTTTACCTGGAACTTTCAAAAGGTGGTACTTTCACAAAGTTCAACTGATGTTTTATAAGATCTTACCTCGTAAACAAATTAAAGAAAGGTTGGTGTATGTCTTGTTTTGTCACATTTCTGGAACGGGAATTATGTTAGTCTGTCTATATGGAATGACAACAATTGTAAAATTATTTTCTCTGAATGATATCATAAAGCAAGAAAGCGATGAGAAACAGCAAAATCACTTTTCGACAATCCATTTTATGATTAACATGTGTAATAGAAAGAAATACTAGTACATAACGGTTATATTACACTGACAACAAGCGACATCAAATGATATCATATCAATATTCTCAAGAATACCCAAAGTTACAATATGACTGGATGGTTCATTTAATATGTTTTAAATGTTAATTTCATTAATACAGACATTAATACTAACTTTAACCTTTATGATTGAGAAAAATGATCATTTTATCTTTTGAAATAGTATTTAAATCAAGAGACAAATACTATTTTTTTTACATTTTTATATGAAGCGTAATAGAGGAAGAGGTACAATTTAAAAGTTATATTTTTACTCCAATTAGACATAATTATGATAATTTAGTAACACAAAATCTTGACTTTTTAAATATTTCTTTTACATGTGAGAATATTAACCAAATGCATTTTTAACATCATAGCATATTTAATATATTATTATAACATTATGTTAATCTGTAAATCTGCTAATTCTCTTTCTTTAACATTCCAGAGTATTGTGGAAAAATGTTCATAACTCAAACATATGTATTCAAAGAATTGTCAGTTTTGATTTAGATTGCACGATTTTCTCAGGTAAACGTATTTATCAGGTTAGTTTACCATCGGTTATCATAATTATACTCTAGTAAAAAACAACATTGGAAACTTTATTTTCAAACACGCACAAATCTAATTGTAATGCTTACAGATATTTTTTTCGAATCTTAGCATTTACACACTAAGGGAGAAAGGGCATATGCAAAAAACTATTCATTAAACGTTTCAAACAAAAGCATAATTAATTTGAAAACTCCTAAAATATAAAAATTTGAATTACTGGCATATTATTTTTTGTCTGTTCAAACTTTTTAAAGCATCAATGTCTGTTTCTTTCATTCTGTTATTTTTACGATTACATGTCATTATTTCAACATGATATTTGTTATATTTAATAGTCTCTTTTCACGACAAAATAGTATTTAGGTAACTTTCTTCTTTTGTTAGATACTTAAATATAAGGATTGACAGTAATGTATTATAACTGATAATTTCAAAAAAGAAGAGAAAAACATGTATATTTAAATATTTAACATGGTTTGATTATATAAAATATTTTTAGTTGTTTCTGTTCATGCGCAGAATAATATACACGGCGACCTACTTTAAATTCTAATCTCAAGATAACAGTCTCCAAAATTAATGCAATGAAAACGTGTTGTTATTTTGCTTTTTTATTATAATCTATATACGCTTCTAAGTACAGAACTCTGAATTTATTTTTTTTATAAATTTAAATTTAGAGAAATTGATACCACCCTCTCCCATCTTCACCCTACACTCTCCCAATTTTAATTCGGTGCCCTTCTGAGTGTCTTGCCAGTACTTTTGGGTTATATCGGGGTCTGCGTTTGGGACTTTTACAAGCTAGAGAATATCATTATAGTTATTATGACTATCAAAAGAATCTTACCTAACCTTAACGTCTTAAAGAGATATTCTGATTATATTTTGTGGTTAAAAGTTATAAAGATCAGTTAACGCTTGGTTTTTATTTTTGCTGGAACTGTTGTCCTCGTAAATACAACCACAATTCTTTGGTACAAATCTTTCAACACATTGTGTGTTATCTTGCAGGGAAGTATCGCTTTAAAACACTCAATTCACAGATGCATTCAATGCTGTTGTTAAAGGGTGTTTTGACGCCCTTAGTTAGTCCTTCAGTTGATAGATGTAATTTAAGGATGTTAATGATGCGATCACAAACGCCATGCAAAGTGTTGGCACAACTTGTGTTAAGAGTTCGATAAAGTTACGCCGTCTTTCATAAAAATTTCGTATGTGCAAGTGCAAAAGCTATTAGTCAAATCGTGATGTCTACAAAAGATAAGAAAAACAACTATTAAACAGTCATCACATGTAACTTCTCGTAACTTCTCGCTATATCTCGTTACCATATTTAACGATGTGACCTTATTATTATGAAGGATTTTATTTCATTTTGTCTGCAACGAAAAATAATTTCACTTAAAATGTGCACTTTTCAACACTAATTAATATGCTAAGGTTTGTGTCCTTTTTACAAATACCACGTCCGAGGTAACTTGCTTTTAGCTGTGTTTGTTTCCCCATAGATGTTTTCCATGTCATAGGCAATGAGGTACATGTTGCATTTAACCTACAGGCGAATAACCTATATCCACTTTAACTAAACCCGCTCATGCTTACATGTACTAATGTCTTTTGTGCAGTATGGATGACTTCATTTGATTTCAGCATCAACTTTATATCTTTCATTGTACATATGTTGGCATCGCTCAATATATTAAACACCTGAAACTCTATAGATAAAACAGATTAAAAGATTAAAACAAATTTATGGATTATCATATAGCGGTTTAATGCACACAACTACACATAGCTTTCACTGGTTCTACATTCTATAATGATTTCTTAATTGTGCTTTTTAATCTCTCACTACCAGTGGATTAACATTGTTTTCTTAATCGCTAATACATCCTCCCATCAGTTTTGTTACTTTAGATACAAATTTGCATCTGTTATCAAAGTTGTTTTAAAAGCCATACCTGACTTGATTACATGATTATTTTTAAGCTACTCTTACTCATAATATGAAAACATATGATTTCTAAATAAGATATTTTGTTATAAATTTTGTAAACAACAAAAATAAGTTAGCTGGGCTAGATTTCTTTTAGTTGTTGTTGTTGTTGTTTGTTTGTTTGTTTGTTTAGTTGTGTATTATCATAAAGTAAAATGATTGTGAGGTTTGCAACATAGTATGATGTTGATACACTAGTATTAAACTTCGGTGCCCTGATCGATTTGACAAGAAATTATTTTGACTTTATTCATATGATAAGATGATTTGTCTAAAACAAATGAGGCCAATAACCGCAACACTTTATTTTTTCTTTGTGATGTTAAAAATATTACAAGCAACACTAATATTAAACAACTTCTATAGACGTCTGGTTTTTGTGTAAAATAATCCGAATTTTTACATAAAGGAATTATTTCTAGGATCGGTCTCAGAAAAGACCTGAACTGACAGATGTAATACTGCTAGAATAGGCTTATTGAATTTTCCTTTTAGCAAAATGGATTGTGTAAAATATGCTTCCTACTAATTTACTTAACATTCTTCTTTGATGCCGCTCAAAGGTCTTTATTATTGTTAAAATTTTTTCTGTTTATGTTCCATATCATGTTGTGACTTTTAAATGTATGCTAACTATTAAAGAACTGCACAAATAGCAAGGAGAAACTATGGTTTATAAAAGCACTAATCGTTTAGAAAAATATTTGTATACATGTTTACCACTGAGTTTGTTATGTTTGTAGGGTTCTTTTGTGTTTTATTTTGTTTTCTATGTTTGATTGTACAATGATGTTTCTCTTCTTTTTGGTATCAGGGATATAATTAACAAATCGGAATTGCAATTTATATGTGCTTCACTTCGGTATTTTTGAAAAGTAAATGAAGTATCATTCACATAAACTTAATAAATAAAGCGAAATGCCGAAATGAAAAAGATATAATTTTTCTCATAATGCAGCCATTTTCTTTTCCTGATTTTGAACTTGTTATTTTCACTAGTTGAGCATTGTACATAAGTGAAAAGGGCGAGAAACATGTGCCTGCGTTATCCCTGATTAACCAGCATGTATCACACAGAACATGGAAAGAAGGTGTTTATAGGCAGCATGAATTTCATTAAAACTTTGCAGATTTGCTCTTGATTTACCCCGGTTTATGTAATATTTTATTATCCTCTGCTGAATTGAAAATACATTTCATTTTAACACCCAGTTTATTAATAATTAACTGCAAAAATATTAACTTCTCAAAAAAACCATGAAGGTTAATCAAACGCACGCGTTTTAGACAATATATTCTTATTTTGAACGAAAGCATGCTATTAAGTGTTATTTTTACAATTTAAGTTGAAATTCAAGATAAAGTTTGTAGCATTTATCAGTATACCAACAGAAGGATATAACTACAATGAAAAATGGAAAAAAAAGAAAGAATTAAACATCATGAAATATTAAGTTTGGGGCAGTAAAATCGGTAGCACTTTGCAAAAGATTTACGAAACACCTGCATGTTAAAATGCAATAAGGTTATAAAAAATAATAATAAAATTAATAATAAACCACATCAACATGACCTACTTATGAATATAATGTTCCCGACAAAATTCCTGGAACAAGCTACTTTACTTTAAAAAAAACAACAGATGAATTTTATCTTTACTTCAATTTAATACGGTAATAATATAAACCATGTCGAATTTTGTCATCATCAATGTGAAATTATAAGTGATGGGACGAGCTTTCAATCCTGTAATGGAAAATAAAAACTAACACTGTGCACTGGCTGACTTTGAAGCTGTTGGACCCAATTACAGTGTTCAAAGTACCATACTTATTGCCGTTATTGTTATCATGTTAAAAAGCACGAATATATTCAGCTTTATATGAACACTTGTCTAACATTATTTATAAGTACGTTATGCAAATAATAAACTTCCATGATCAAATGAACTGAAATTTAAAATAAAAACCATAAATAAACACAGAAAATAAAATAAACAACTAAGCATGTTTTTATTAAGCGTCTTATTTCAGTCTCGATGTGTGAATTCTAAAATGATATTTAAAACCTTGCTGACGTAAATTCAAATTATAATCAAATTTACTTAACAAACTATCAACTTTAAAGTCCATTTTTACTATACTTTTTATACTTGTTAATGAATATTCTTTAAAACTGATTTTTTTACTATTCATTTCTTTCCGGTTACAATTTTCAATAGCAAATGGCGTTTTCTACACGCAAAAGTTAACTAAACTTAATTAAATATGTTGAATATTGGTATAATACAATTTGCGTAAACATGCATTGGTGCTGTTTTCAAAGTTCAAACTTGTTTCTCTTTGAAGGCACATCAGGAACAAACAATTTTTTACTTCTTTCGAAACGGCAAACTTGATTTTTTTTAAATGTTTAAATAATGGTTTTAGATACTGTTAGATGCTCGTTACCTGGAGTAGCGATTAATGTGAAATAATTTGTCATAAATGTAGCAAAATGTAAACAAAGTAGTATACAAAATACTAATTTACTGTAACTGTACTTATTGCCAAAAAGCAACAGATGAAAATGATGGTTCAGGTAATTGGCCAGTGAGTCACTTTTAAGTTACTATAGAAGTCCAATTAAAATGCTTTTGAGAAATAGAAATAAAAGCAATCTAAAGCATAATGGACCTTTTAATTTACCTCCACAAACACAAAACACCACGCGTATGTAGATGTAAATGTCTAAATACCAATATAATAAAGACAAAAAAGCTTTATATAAACAAAATATAATCTCACTAAAATAACTGAAAAAAAATAAATGCGAAAAGAACCACTACTTAAAAATGTGGATGTATAAAGTATTCATTAAATGTGCAAACATTATCTGTAGTGTAGTGTAATTGAGGAATCACTCTGCAAAAAGAATCCACCGGTTTCAGAGTGTATGTGCTTTGATCATAAAGAACCTGCATGGTCAATTACAAATATTGGCTATAAAACGCTTAATTTAATGTTTACATTGTGTCTTGCTAATTTAAGCACAATAACCATCTTTACATGCATGTACATCTTTAAACATAGACATTATAGTCCCAGCATATACTTACGTCAATGTCTTTTAAACGTGGTATTTTGCGTATAAAATGATAATTTAAAAAACACCCAATGAAATCGACATCAACCAACCTGTTTGTTTGATTTCTTGTTGCAAAGCTACAATGGAATGGGTACTCTGTTAAATTTTGAAGTTTAAAGTCAGAAATGTCTAGTTTCATTCACTGTTATTTCAAGACATAAAAGGGTGTTGAAGTAGAAAGAATATTTGATATAATACATGTAGCATTTAATGTGTATCACTAACATCAGTTTCAATGTTACTATATTAATTTTATAAACAACCTAAAAAGTATTTTATTCAAGATGTCAACATACATCGTCCTATAAAATGTAACTAAACATGTAAAAAACAATCGCTGGTATAACTGTACAAAAGAAATGAAAAAAATGGACATTTACTGTAAACTGGCCGTGTACAAGGGACAATGAACTTTCCCCGAACATGCGATACTCGAGTTAAATCAGTTAAAACTGATCTTAGTTATATACATTTAAAAACATATCTTTAGCATGTACAGTGGTATTTATATAGCTATTTTACATTGTATACGAAGAATAACAACATGTTGTTAGATACGATCTCGCTAAACTGTTGTGTTTCGTTAGCGTTTTATTGTGTGAAAATAATAAATGACATAAACATTCAATTATCTTATATCATGAAGTTCTTGCACCTCCCACATAGATACGTATAAACCTTGCCGGAACACAATGCTTCCAAAGTGAATTGAGTTTCAGTTGAAATTATTTTATTGTTTTTCATGTAAATAACGTAAATACTATCTAGCATGCGCACTTTCATGCAGCATGCCCGAAATAAATCTGATCTCCGTGTGTGATATAATGAAATGTGTCCATTGTATGCTTTCTTTGAAACAGCTATGTGAACAATGTGCAGTGTCTATAGCAAATATATATATTGTACATTACATGTCTGTAAATAAAGCACCTTTGGAAACAAGAATGTTGTGAATATATCAAATAAAGTATAAAGCATTTTATGGAACAAAATAGAGCTCAAAAATATCATAATAGCATTTATTTTTACACTATTACACTAGAAGTATATTTCAAAAAACCGCACTACTACCGTTATATGGCGACTACAAACAAGTTTTTTTTTTATTCTATGATTAGCATAATGACAATTGTTACTAAAATAAACAATAAATTAGAATGATTAAAACCGCACTAGAACCGATTTATATATATGATCAGAACTCATCAGGTTACCACTGGATTTGCATAATTAAAATAACAGCACTAATCCCAAAAACGATCCGAAATAAATCGTGCGCTCCCGAAATGGCTTTTGGGGCATGAGAATCCGAAATATATATATTATACACACAAAAAAAGTTTCATGCCAAAACGTTGTCTCTTTTAAATAACAAAGACTTGCATTAGAAAAAATATTAAAAAAAATAACACATGAAAGGAATCATGAACATTTAATAATATAAATAAAAATATATTCACAGATTGGTTATGTAAAACAATGTTTTCGTGGATTACGATGGAAAAATGCAGCAAACAATGTGCAATGCATATTTTTTCGGTTTATTATTACATATTGGCATACTGAAAATCGTAAACACAATCCGCTTGCCGTGATATTTGTTCCTATCAATTTAAAGTGAAATCTGTCTGTTTTAATAATGCTAATATTTGTAAACACCGACTATTATCAAAGTTGATTCGCATACTGAACAGATTTTATTATATGTAAAAATATTATTTATGACAAATTGTGTTACTTTATTGGCTAGACGTGCACTGTAGACAATATATACTTAAGTGCTTGTTTAGTGGCAATATGAAATATAAGAAATACACACCATGATATTTACGAGTAATCGCATCTTCTTATTTAATATTTGAATAAGAACACAAAAGGCACACACACAAAATCTGTGACATTTATACAATCAAATATAAATGAAATTTTAATCACTCTAATCATACATGTGTTGTTTATTCAGTCATATTCGCTTTTATATCGTTTTTCCCCTTTATGTTATCAAGCTTATGATGCATAAAAACGATTGAAAGCTTTGCAGAGCAAAATAAATGTTACTAAAAGGTACTTAAACGATCTATTTATCAATTACTTTAATTGTCTTTTTGAATAATGTTGGCCAATAAATAAATGTCACTGCAAATGTATGTTAAGTATTCATTTACAGGTGCTGCTTTCAATGCAATGTTAAGAGTTATTTTGATGAGTTAAATCATAAAACAGTTTTTTTGGTTTGTCCTGGTAATAGTTGATGATGTTGAAATAAGTTTACCTTTAATTGAATTAGCGTTGCGCAATTGACGTCAAAATAATGCTAATTGCAAACATAAGCAAAGAATTCGCAAATGTTAAAACATGTTTCTTTAAGATACCTATATTGATATTTTACTATTGCAATGTGCTACATTTTACTATGTATACACATTTCGTTGCCTTGTCACTTAAGCATGTATAACTTATTGTTCACTAATCTGTATGTAAATTCTTCAGAGATCAAAGCTCCGAATAGTGCTTATTATGGTCTATATATGAGACAGAAAAACATTTCAATTTATTTAGAGTTATACAAGTGATGTAGTCTATACATTGGGTTGAGTGCAGTAAGTCATAATTCACACGTGTTTTGCATTTTTACTAAAAGCTTCGTACCTTATTGCATAAACAGCGTAAAATGTTATGTTAGTTTTAAACCATCAAGACAGCGGGAAATGGCTTTTCCTACAAATTAAAGTAGTCTGTTTAATTCTCAAGCAATCATGAAGAGTAGTTAATTTATATCTTCACTCAAAGTAACCCATAATTATTGTCTTCTTTCGGCTAGAAGAAAATAAATACGAGATCATTATATCCAGCTAATGGGTTGTCATTTTTTTCTTCAAACGGACCCATTTGTCAACTATACAGTATATTTCATATTAAGTAGTTGACAAGCACACAAATAAATATAAATATATGAAATATCAATATAAATATATGAAATATCAATATAAATATATGAAATATTTAATTGTATGGAACAATGTTTAGTGATTTGCTCTTAATTGGAATATTTTGTGTAATTAATCATATTGAGGTTTCCTTATTGTATAAAAATACGTACTATGAATAAATTTCCCTCTTAAAATAAAGCCAATGATTTCAAATAATGTTATTGTCTTAGATAAATCATAAAAATGTATATCGGATAATTAGAAGACTGTATTATATTTTAGGTAAACTGTAAAATAGTGCATACGTGCTTGCACAAAAATCGTTAGACAAATTATTTCAGAAATCATTCATACGTACGAAACTTAAAAGCTACCTGTTGTCATAAAAAAATTAAAATGAATTGTCTGCAACTGACAATAAAAGATTGCGTCATTTTTCTTCGACTTCTTAGATAAGATCTTTCAAAAAAATCAAAGTAATCTCCTTCCATGTCAAAAAAAGAAATACTAAATTGTCAAAATATCTAGCTCTCGTTAATTCTGATATATATCTTCATGGGAAACCGCTTCAAAAAGTGCTTCCTTCCTAATTCCCAATCGAAACGTCTGAAAATTATCATGCAAAAAGATAGCTATTGCAAAAAAAGTCGTGCTAATCTGCCATTCTATTGAATTTGCCCTGTACTAGTTCACATGCTTTGAAATATAATGGTGAATTATACAACAAAGACTCACTGCTTACCTAAAACATGCAAAAGAAAATGTGAAGATGAGTTATTGATCAGTTTAAAAGACAGACATTGTCTTGCATTTCCCGGTCAAGTTTCAAAAGCATCAGAGAATCAATGCTCAGCTTTTTTTCTTTCAAACCGTGGAAAAAATTGAAATGTGTAGATAAATAATTGGCCAGTAAAAGTGACATTAAAAGTGTCCATCCAATTGTAAATGGTGGATGCAAAGGTGAAAGTAAACAAAACTTCGATTTTAATGTTGAATTCTGCTTAAGCCGGTGCTAAGGGGCGTGGACGGTTACTTGCACTTTCCATTACCGTCCATGAACAGGCTCAATCAAACCGAGCCTGCAACATTTTAAATTTTGTCTTGTTGGGCTTTCTTTAAAGATTCTTTATTTCTCTCTATTTTATTCGAATTTTGCCATAATTATGTTCAATATATAGTTTACTTTGTAAAAATAATAATGATCCACGTGATCCATATCTATAAATACAGTTAGGAATGTAACGGAAGCATTTTATTTTTCAAAAAGAGAAGGTCAGTCTTTTTATAATTTATGTAGTTTTTATATTCTATCCTTAACATTAAATCAATCATTGGTCAATCGCCATTGTAAAAGTCAATCATTTAAATATATTACTAATTCAGCTCAACTTGACAGCGAAAGAACAAGCATAATGTCACAGACATTGTCTTGTATTCCTGGTAAATTTTAAAATATTTGCCATTCTTTCAATTGTATGTATTCTCTGTTTCATAAACAAGGAAAGATGAAAATAAAAAGATAAAATGTACATAGAGTTCACACTTGTAGTTTTATCTTCTAAAATTGAAAAAATTAACATATTTATATTGTTAACAATTGGATGCGAAACATTGCTTGAGTCGAATAAAACATCCAGCAAAATTGTTATTAGATTACTTTATTGGCTGCTGCTGTCTTTTAAACTAATTTTACAAATTGTTTTATATGTTCGTATACTTATTTATATTGTAGATTTCAGATGACCGTATCTTTATTCTCAGATTTTGTTCATGAAACTTACACTTGTTACAATTAAACATTCAAATTTTAAACCTGTTACCTTTAAATATTCAAATTTTAAACTTATATTTGATAAAAGCTAAATGTACATTGTTTATATCATTCTCTAAGCCAAAAAAGCAAAGCTTTGGTGACAAGTATTAAAGCAGCATGCCTCTAGATTCATGCTACTTTTCATGCATAAAACAGAGTTTAAAATGTGCAAAATAGACCTCTGCGTAAGTGTCACGCAGTAAAAATACTGGAAAATCTTATAAAAAATATGGGTGAATACACAATACTTGAAATAAGATAAAAACTACATGTGCAAACTTTTAGTATGAACAATTGAATGTAAGAAAATATAATAATAATATTCCTGTATCTGTTTTAATAATTCATAATTAAACTAGGACTACTCATATTTCGTCATAAGGCAAAGAACGTCAACAATTTACACATTGCAAACAAAAACAAACATCTTTTGAATTCATATAAACAGCGAAGTTGGTACTATATAGGTATTTAAGCTATTTAGGTCTGATATTAATTGAACAAATAATAATTCTCAAATCGCATTTACTGTAAAAGTTCAAATCATTTATAAAGTAAATAAATCTTGATACACAAAAGAGATATTCGACACAAAAGCAGTTATCCTTAGATGTTTGCCATAATACACATTCATTATCTACTTAGTTCAAATTGCAAAACGCTTTTGCAACACAATGAAGTACTTTTTATCACCAGGTACTTTTGACTTTCTTAGAAATATCTTAAGCACTCATTAACCTGTTCACCAGTTTGAAATAAAAGATAGGATAAGCCCAATCGTGATCAATCTAAGAAACAACTGTCAAGATTAAAGGTTATTCTATCAGATATATTATATTTTAATTAGATTATTCGCGTACTCCCTAAGAATAACTGTCAACCTACTTATTCAACAGCTGCTATGGTTATTCGTGTTTTTTTTTTTAAATATAAACTAAGCCTGCTGTTAAATTGCTCATTTCTGTGGCATATACAGCGGTAAACGCTGCTGTTAAGCTGCTCATTCGTGTGGCGGTATGCGTTTCTGTCAAGCTGCTAATTTATTAATTCAACTATGGAAGATCAGCTACAAATGCATATTACCTTAAAGCTCAATGCAGATTAAAATATCACATTAATAGTATGCTATGTTAATATGGCTTTGTGAAACTTTTCATTTGTGAATTATCTGTTACTTAAATTAAGCCCAATGTAGTACCCAATCTAATATTTATATGTTTATATTTGATGTTCTGTTACAGTTTCCAAAAATATTAATATTTTGGTTTCGGTATTGATTTTACTAAAAACTTCACAGTTTATCTTACGAAACTATTTTTAATTACACATATTTTAAATTGTAATTTTCAGCCATCGGTATTAATAGCATGTGCAATAAGAGAATGTTTTGTTCGCTAAAACTTGACTTTACGGATTGTCAACATCCAGAGGAAAGTTTAAATTTTCAAATTTATATTGATCTATAATGTAAAAAAATGTAAAACCATATAACTTGAAAGCGTAAAAAAGCTCTATAAACTGGGCTGAATTTACTGTTTTATTACTTTATTTCTACCCCGTTATAACGACGTAACTGCTTCTTTTTGCTTATTTGACACGTTAAGATAATTTACGGAGACTGTTAGTGCAATCTTTAACTGTTTTATTTGCAAGTTTGCTGATATAAATACTACTCAAAACAATTTCTAAATTTTCTTAAAACTATTATGATTCTGGAAGCGAGCTATATAAGCCAATTAAAGACGTCTTTACAAAAACAAACTAAGGTAATTTATTTGAAGAAATCGGATGGGGTTTTGTTCTAAATACATTTTATGATAAGTTCATTAGCTAGAACTACTTAGAAAATTTCGGTTGATTGTTTGATCCACCGATGTAACACATTTCTTGTACACTATGGTGTACCTGTATGGTGCAATACAATTACCATTTCCAATCTTATTTCACTTGTGAAAA
Organism: Ruditapes philippinarum; assembly: GCF_026571515.1. NCBI lineage: Eukaryota > Metazoa > Mollusca > Bivalvia > Venerida > Veneridae > Ruditapes > Ruditapes philippinarum. The sequence goes on along the minus strand of NW_026866259.1, from coordinate 77,150 downwards.
GTGCACATCTAAAAAAACAACAACAAAAAATAGTTTACAAACCACGTTTCATTTTGCATGTTCTGTGCAAACTCTAACTGAATTATATTTACATCGACATAATTTTACGAGGGCTTTTAATGTTTTGCACACTGATATTAGAATATATGCATTAAATATATGTGGATAAAACATGCCTTAATCATGAATTTGTTATTGTGACAATAATTTTACTATCTAAACAATAAATGTTTTGTTTTTTTATATAAAAAATAACATTAATATGTAGGCGTGCTTTTTGGCAATGCACAATATGTTTTATGCTTCTTAAAATATCAAAAATAATTATTATAGGCAAAATTGTATTCATTGTTCGTTTATTAAACTAATTCATGCAATCTAAACCAGTCTTATTCACTCGTCTTAATAAGCATAATTATAACGTATCAAATGAAATTTGGTAAGGATAATTTATTTTTACCTTCAGGCTTAAACAGGATGATATTATATATATATTTATTATAATGACATATTTCTTCGTCAGAAACTGTAATAAAAGCACGTGTTCTGTAATAATATAATTACATTATACCTGTATGTCACATAATTAAAGATTTAAAGATAGTTGATTAAACCCAGCATCTGTTTAATGATCAGAAATAAAAGTGCCAAAATATGATAAACAGTTAGATTATACTAAATGAGCATTTGCAGATACTTTACGTCTAGTGCCATTGCCAAAGAATGTCATAAGTTACATGAAATCAACAGTAATATGGCCTTAAATATGTATAACTCTAAACTATGATAATACGAAAATTATTGGTTTAATATTGTGATTAAACATGACGCGGCATATGTACAAATGACTTTTAAAAAATAATAAAAAAATGAAATTTTACAACATATCAAGAATTCGTATGTTCATATATTCATAAACTGTATTTCTCATGTTAATTTTTCAAAAAGACAAATCTACGAAAATAAATGGTTTGTGCGACATGAAGCCAAATGCATCATAAATATATGCACCGCATATAATACTTTAAAAACAGTTTTTTTATTTAATGTAATTGTCTTTATTCATTGTCTGATTGTGAAAAAAATGGAAATGATATAATGATTGAATGGACTATTAAATTATTCAGCATTCAAATCATGTGAATATTGTTTTACTTAAAATATAAATGCATGTATTTCAATTTTCAAACATTACAATTTGGTCTACAATAATAGAAAAAAAATGTTTATGAAGAAAAAAAAATCACAATGAATGTTGCACTAACAAATTAACATATACATACATGTATACGTGCATATTAAATTTAATAAAAAGCTATACTTGAATTATAACAATAATATAATTGCATTATTTTCTATGCTTATTGGCATATTTCAAATTGCTGCATTTTTGTTGCCTAGTTTCCTTTGTATTCAGCCATCTTCACGTGACCTGACACCGGTCTGAAATGCATTTCTATCGATAATAAACACGTCCATGCTTTCCGGTTTCTTGTGATGGAAGCAAATGCATTTAAGACATCACTCAGTCCCGGTAAAACTTTCAGATAAACATATTGCAGATTAGCAGTTCTCTAACATCACCTATAGAAATTACATCAGGTTACAATCTTTGGCAATAGCTAATTGGATTCTGTTATCCCCTGATAACTACCTGTTAGAATATCATTTGGTATTCTCATTTGTTTAAATATTTTAAAAATATTTTTATTGAATTTCTGATAATGAAAACTGTTTTGACCTTTATAATGCACTTATTATAATGTGTTACACTGTACTATACCGGGGTAAAAAATAGCAAGTTTAGATACCAATTTACAATTTGCATCATGCAAAATCATTTTTCGACGCTTTTACATCTAAGAACAGTATTCTTTAAATTCTGCAAATAATAACAAATCACTGTATGTATACAAATGTTGATAGATTAAAGCAATGTTCCGGACACGTATTGTCCATTTTAAAATGTCCGTTTCGTCGAGTTTGCACGAAAGCGTTTCTCGTCTTTCTATGGGGTTTGTAAGCAAAAATATCAAATGTTAACATACGATATATTGATATAAATTTCCGTGTCAGCACAATAAAATTGAATTACTTGTACTGGTAACATATGTAGATTATTAAGAATGAGAACACAAGACAAAAATCTTTATTCCTGATAATGAACTAGTAATTCTCATTTCTGGCAAAACAATATAGTTAAGATTCCTGATGTGATCATTGACTTGTAAAATGGAATTAATAGATATATTTACAAATTAGTACGTCAATATAATTAGAACGAGAAAGCCAATTGATTTTTTTTAATTCATTTATTTATTGCTATTGATTAACTTAGCATTAAACAGAAATGATTTGTAATTGGGGCAGAATATACGATATTGCACGGAGTTTGCAAGTGACTGTAGATGTATTACATGCTTACCATTCCCACCTGAACATCATCTTATGTAAATGTAAACGTCTAGACAACCACCTGTACTCTACCAGTATATATATCCCCCTAACCTCTATTACAGAATTGCCGCTATGAGAAACGCAGTCGCTAACTAGTGCAGCTGCAAGGTTTTTTGCCATAGCGATGTCAAGCACATACATTTACCCTTCTTCTTAACAAATTACCCTTTTCTATTTATCGACAAGTGGAGAGCATGCATTACCTCAGACAATCAGCTGGTACGAACAGTTTTGTCGAAATGTTATATTATTAAATTACTGAGTTAAATAAAAAAAAAGATAAAGGTATTATCTAAAGCATTGAAGTTATCTTATCTTAATTACATTGTTATAAGTGTACTCTAAAACAAAAATTATCATCCACTTATTGCGCTGTTATTAGGACAAAAGACTGACTTTCCCACAAGTATTTAGACTGGAGATTGACATATTTATCATTTTAAAGCGGAGAAGACCTGTCCAGCGTTTAAAAGATATAAAGTCAAGCTTCATTGCATTTTAATGTGCCTCGGATAATTCCGATCGTGGGCAGCTGCTTTTACATAGAATTGAAACAAAAAAGACATGGAATTCAAATCCTGTGTTTCGAGTCGATTGTCAATTTTCTAAAAGCTTAAAAGCTAAATATCCGTTGTTTTTGTTGTTTTTTGTTTTGTTTTTTTTTGTTCAAAAAAGGCTTTCTTTATTATATTTGTTTGCTTAATTTAAGGTTTTGTATCGACATCAAAAGTTCTGTGTCTGGGTGGACACGGGACAAGGTAAAGTGGGTCAACCTGCAAATTATTCATACTCAAATGAACAACATAAACATTTCATTGCAACTGCAGTATAAGAATTTGATGGAATTTTCATAATGTGTTTTTGAAATTAATATTTTTAAGAAAATGTGATCACTTAAAATGGTTGAAAATTTATAACAGGTGAACGGTTTGACATTTTTAGTGGTTATTGATAAATTGTTTTCGGGTTTACTTTTTGTCTAAGATTGATACATAGGTAATTTAGCGTCCACTCTTCCACTGAGACAGTCCATCATTTTAAAATGTTTTATAGATCATAAACCTGACAAATATATACACTTTATTAATTTCACAAAAACATTATAACTGTATTATATTAAGACATAGTAATTCTTTTAAAATATTAGACAGATTTCAAAACAGACACCACAAAATACAGATATCCGGTTTTGATCTTATTCTGGAAAAAACACTTCCTTAATTTATTTTTTCTTCTTGGCGAGTTTGGTTAATTTGACGTAAGGCACCATCTTGTTGATAAATAAATATTTCAGTTGCAGTTACCGGCTACGGTTTTAGACCTCTGGTATATTATGATTTTTTTTCATTTCTGTTCAAAATACAAATATATGATTTTACATTCTTAAAACGTGTCAGGCCATTTCTTACAGACTTATGTTAAGATAGTTTAGGGCGAGTTTGATGAACAGAAGCCTTAAAATATAAAATTTGAAAATCTTACGTAAATCTTCGGAGGTACTTGAACTATGAAAAAATATACTCAAAATTAAATCGAAAATCAATATTTTACTTGCACTGTTGTAGCCCGAAATTAGTTAAAAAGCATTTTAAACGCTTTTCCTGTTTAGGGCATTTTGTACAAAACTATATTTAGTACAAAAAAAACTCAGTGGACTCCAATTAATATGATTCTAAATGAAATGAAAACGAAGTGAGATTGTTTTTATAACGCGATATAAATTGAAGAAAAAGAAGAACATTTTGAATTGTACAGTCATAGCCTAAACATACATATTTTACAACATATTCACATAAGAACGTCGTAAACTTAATAAGTTTGACATTGAAACATATACGTGTACATATACATGTATAAAAAATTATGAAACATCAAAGAAATTAGTTTATACAGGGATCAAAAAGCATATTTTATTTAGATTATTTAGATAAAAAGATAAATAAATAGAATAAAATCAAATTGTTTATAAACGTATGTCATAATTAGAAATACTAAACTATGACTTCTAACGTGTGTCAAAACAAATTATTGCAACATACTGTTTATATAATTATGTCCGCAGTACTACAGCAACGAAAATATTTGCTAGTATTTGATCTAACAAAGTTTATTTTAAAACAGTTGATTAAATTTTAAAAAATCATAAAAGCCTCTTGTTTTCTTTAACAGATGTGTATATGCATTCAACATAACTTACCGTTGAACAAATGCAAGAGTGTTCACTTTTTACTATTAACAGATATTACTTCTTAAAATCTCCATTTATTCGTGTATACAGCCTGTAGTAGTTATTTATATATAAACATATAATTATATATTCAGTTTTGTTATATAATTACAAAGTATTGAAGCGCAAACTGCTCTAAATCTTAAAAAAAATCGCCAGTTGCTTTTAAAGTGTCGGTGAGACCCCTCCTACACTATCCCTTCATTGAAAAAACATCCTCGAGAAAGAAAAAGACAAAATAAATAAAAAATAATATACCATCACTCTTCGGCAAAACAGAGCATGCTTGATTTTATATTGAACGGTCATTTGGCAGTTTGTTTGTACATAGCAAATAGATCTAAAAGATAACTATCTTACAACACAATTTATCAAATATAATCAGGAACGATGCTCTATGACAGACACAGCAGTTAGTATAATCAGAGTTGTCTACACTACAATGCGTAAAACATGCCTTTATAATAGAACAGAACAAAACTTGTCATCTACTAGGCGCAATGGAACTCGGTGGGGCCGTCCATGAATAGGCTCAAACAGAGCAATGTTTTTTTCAATTCTGTTTGGCAAACTTTGAGGCTTCTCCATAGATAATTTAATATATAATACACATACAAACAATTAATACACAACAACATGGTTAAAACTACACAATACAAGGAAGACCATTATCTAGAGAAAATTATGTTCACATAACAAAGTTCTAAATAAAAACTTGAAAAAAATAATGTACAGTTTCGTTATTGTTTCTCAGTATGCACGATAGAATATAAATTAAAACAGAAATAAAGCCACTTCAAAAACAACTTGTGGTTCTCAGCAGATGTTACTGAATTGAATTATGTAAATGAATATTGAAATTCTATTTACTATTATTTCCTATATAAAAGACAATGAATTGGAATATATATGAGGCGCACTTTATTTTATTAACAAATAAAATGTCATTTAAATTGAATACTGTTGCTGTATTTATGGAAATGAGTTGTAGTATTTTAAGATATAATCATTTATAATTGACTTGACTGAATATACATCTTAAGACTAGATCATCTTTAACTAAAGAAACTGAAGAAAGGAAATTTAACATGTTTTTTAACGCAGCCGATGTTTTTTAAAAAGACATAACTTGCATAATATAATGGCAGATGAAGCTTCCAATGCATGTACATTTTGATGCATAATAGAAAATGATAGGCAAACATGTGTGATATTTTACAAAACTTTATTTTGCGTTTATACATAGCCTTCGACACAGTCAGTCCAATTTCAAGTCCAAAAACCTTTTTCAGACCTTGACACAAGCACTCTTTACAATTGATAATCAAGAATAATACGTGTTATTATAAACAATTCAATGCACATTTGAGTTCATTTGTTACAAGCGGCGGCATAATAAGTAAGTTTTGACAAACATATGCATAACAATTGTGACATGATATACAGTTGTTTATATTATGAGCTAAACCTCATCACTAACTATCAGACATGATTGTGTCTTAATTATCAAATGTTAAAGTTGTGTATTATTTACTAAACAGTATGAAAATAAACACGTTTTTTAAATGTGATATTTGTTGTGCGCTTTTTATAATTTTTGCAATTATGACTGAAACAGCATTGTGTCATGCTTATTTTGAATATGTACTTGCATTTTCAAATCAACATTTTATACTCACTTCAATTCTGATAATATTAGCAAATATGTGAAGACGGATTAAATAATAATTTTGAATTATAGTTTTTGCATATGCAAGATGCGAGAAAAATGAAATTCGTTGCCCTTACTTTTCCATTTGCAAATCAGTCAATATTGTATCGTTATTAGCATTTTATTGTTACAGTGTATATACAGTACAACACTGTATCTACCTATTTTGAAGACTACGTATGCATTTCTCATTAGTATTACCAGTCATTCTTATCTCCAATACAAAGAAAAACATCAGGCAGACATTTTCATTTTTGTTTAAAAAAAAATGGAAAGTGTCCCATTTTCTAAATTTAACATCGACCTTATATCCTGAAATAAGTTGTTTTGACGCAAACGAAACTAACTACAGGTACTCCAATACAGATAGATATGTATATTCATAAAAAATAACGTTCAGGTATTTCTAAACAATTTGCAGTGCGTGAGAAAATATATTTCTTTGATCATATAATGAAATATAAACTTTAGAATGGTGGTTATATCTTTTAAGCAACTTTCTCCCCACTTCCACGTGCCTACAACTGTAAGAGTTCAAGAACAATTTAGAGCTGGGCGTTTATGGTTAAAGAGTGTTGAACGAATTTGACATCTGTTAGTAAGAAACATTGCAAATTCGTAAGAAAGGAGCACCATCTTAAAAACAATATTCAACTATACAAAACGTGAACAAAAATTGTTTTAAAAACGTGATATTTTCGGATTCTATCATACATTCTCGAATAACAACATAAACTTTAGTGTTTTTTTTCTCTCTCTTTTGTTATCAGGTCCACTTTGAAGGTTTCTGTGCTTCTAATAGCGAAATATACAATATTATGTTCAAACAAATTTACAGTCGTGTTGCTTTTATATTCTTTCAATTTTATCTGGCAACAGTTTTAGCAAAATAAATGTTATATTCAATGCACAGAATAAAACATTTCCTTACAACATATACTAGTAGTTGGTTGAGCAATGTTTCTGCGCATGCCGCACCCGCCTTAATATTATTTAAATATTATGAGTACTTTTCTATCAAGACGCAATTAAATATTCTGTCCATAACAGAGCGCCCATTTTAGCATTTACACCCATTATTTCTAAAATGCTCAAGTCGCTTCAGCTTCTTAAGCGAATACAAAACTTATTTTTTGTATAATAAAATAAGTCGCAAACTATCACAATGACATGAAAGACATGAAAAATAATAAAGTGGTTCACTCTTTAGTAGCTATTGGTTTAAACATAATTATTTATTAGATATATTTATATATATTTGCATGTTAAACAATATTTACACAATACATTTTGGGATTGGAAAGCTTACAGTGCCCTCTTCAGTGGCTATTCTCGCAGTAAACAACGAAAGCTATTTACTCCTAATGAAACCATCAGTGAACTTTTCATTTTTGTTTAAACATTGAAAATTAGACAGTGCCATTTTTAATTTAATATATTCTTATAAGTGCTTGCCAATCGAACTAATACAGGAATCCTTGATGTTATCAAAATGTTCAGGTTCTCATTTGATTGCGTGTTCTTTATCAATAATAAAAAAACCCTTTGAATGGGCCTTATATCTTTAACTTTCCCATTCCGGTACAATTTTTTATCAATTTTGTTTTATCTTAACGTTTAAAATTTACATCTGTATCGAACAGCATTAATGCAAAGAGTCACCATTCTTAATAACAAAAATTGCGCAACTATACAAGTGAAAACATTAAAAACTGATATTTTTTCGGATTATCTACATATCTCGAATTAAAATTAAACTTAGCTGCCTTTTTATCTTCTCTTTCCTTAATGTCATTGTAATTTCGTCCTTCAATAAAATATATATTAATGCAAACAAAAATCGTGTTTTTTAATTCCAATTTTAATGGATTTGCAATAATGTATATTAAGCAATGAAAAATTAATACAAACTTATGAATTTTGGATGTCGCTAAATTTATAATATTTACATACAGAATTTCAATCTAGACGCAATTTAATTTTGTCCTCCGCCCTTTTACATTATTAACTTATCCTAAAAATGATTATTTTAGCTTTTAATTGAATTTCATTATTTTTTTTTAATATAATGCAATACTATGAAACATAAAGACTGAAAAATAAAATTTAGTCTCACTGGCATTTTCAAATCATTTTAGTATTTCTTTTCCCTAAACTATTTTCACAATACATTTAACAGAAACAATGGTAACAAGTGCCTCTCTATGGAAATTTCTAAACCGGGAAAGTTTTAATCCGAACTTTTTTTGTCCGGACAGTTACATTAGACAGTTCATTTTACTTTTATAGTGGGATAGTTTCGGGATAATTTTTCGAAGTATTTGACTACTCTCTGAAAGTCAAAAAGTACAACAAGAATTTGGTATCAACTGAAGTTTATTTGATCACATTAGCAATGCAATATCCAAAATGTAATCCTCTAGTTTCCTAAAATATGTTTTATTAGTAAAAAAATGAGTTAAATGTACAAAAAAGTGATTAAAGCTATGCAGAACCACAGGTTTTCAACTAAAATATGATTTAAAACATGCTGAAATCGTCTATATAATAAAGATAAACCAGCAATATAATTATTTTTTGTAATTTATTATACATATAATTGTATAATAATCACATTGTAATATTTCTTGACCTTTAACCTTTTTAAATGGACCTTTGTTACTGGTATAGAGACATGCCATGCCATCTGTGCAGTTTGATCAGGCTCTATGTTTGCATTCTTATATTGAAATCCCTTAAACATTGAATGGACAGTTCTAACTTCAAATCAGACAAGTCCATATACATATTTGTAAGGGTTTATAACGTAAAATATTTGTGTGCATGTTTTATCATTTAGTTAGTTGATAAAAAAAATATATTGCTTTGTAAAGCAAATTTTCTATCAAAGGAAGGAGCACAGGAAGAACTATTCCTAAATTTGTATGTGTAAGATCAGAAATTGTCCCAATCTCCATCTACTGTCACCTTGCTTTAAATGAAAGTGAATTAAAAAGGAATGAATAATTAACATTTTATCAACAGGAAATTTTCGAAACATAAAATATGTACAATGTGCATTCTGTATACATTGTAAGGTTTAGTTAAAACATGTTTCTTTTTCGCTTTATTTATATTTTTGAAGAAATCGTTTATGCACAATTGGGTGGAGAATGTATTTGACAAGATCAAAATTATGGGAATTTAGAAGAATATAATTAACTTTCTGTACTCATAAAGCTCCCTACTGATGGATTTATGAGCATTTAATAATTCAATACCAGTCGCAAATTTCGTTAATTGGGCTAATAGGGTACTGTCAATGGGTTGACCGAAACGGCCCTCGTGCGCACATAAATCCCAATTTAGCTGTACTTATCTCCCAGATAAATCAGTGTAAATAATTGAATCATTTTGTCAAGAATTAACGTTATCAGTAAAAGTGAACGTTTGCTTCTAATTTGAAAGATGTATCATTTAACTTGCCTGATAGATCCTTGCTCTTCAATATGTTTTATTGTAATAAGCTGCAGGTGCGATTGGTTAGAATTGCATAGATTTGCGCACATGGAACCTGGAATAAATTCTTTTTTTACAGACCGAAATTTAATCGAACGCATCTTCTTTAAATTAAAATGCAATAAATGCTCTCTTTTTTCTTCCTCAGCTGAACAGATTATACTCTATCAATCAAGTTCGGATGAGATAGTTTCTGAATGTAGGGCATAAGTAAACGCCATGCCTCCGAAATGCAAACAATGTAGTTCTGCGTGATGACTGATGAAAGGCCATAACGTAACTATGTAGAACAATATCATCTCATTTCATGACTTGTCACAAGGGCATTTCTAATTTCTTTGGCCGTTTACAAAACTAAATATGACTATAGATAATCAGACAATTTACATAAATGATTAATACAATCATATAAAAAACTATGAAACATTTAGAAATTAAATAGACAAAGACAGACAAAAAAAGCAAGAGCAATATGGACAGATTTCTTTATTTTTTAATTTTTTACCATTTTTGTTTTATGACTTTGATGTTTTGGAACTCTTAGACTAAAGTGTTCTAATACTTTATCGAATAGGTTTAACGAAAAACGAAAGTCTTAAAAGCAATAAGTAGTTCTTTTTCAAAGCATGGCAAGTCGAATATAGTAAGCCAAACTGAATGATTAGATTATTATTATTATTATTACTACTACTACTACTACTACTATTATTATTATTATTATTATTGTTATTATCAACAGCTTATTATGACATACACATAAAAAATTATTTTGAGTTTTTCTTTTTTTTTCATAGATATAGGCTTATTTGATTTTATAGATGCCAAAGTTATAAACTTTTTCATCAAGTTATTTTGAATTTTAAATGCCCGATTTTTGTCCAGAAAATCACGAAAAATACAATTCCAGTTTTGTCTTTTTAGCACTGCCTAGAATAAAAATACCTGAAAAATTGTGCAGAACTTGCGTTTTAACCACAATAATCAATTTTTTGTCCCGAGTAGCTTCTCTTTGACTGCAATATTTTTATGCTTAGATACACATATACATGCATACATAAATTACGTTGGGTATTTATTGTTATCATTATTATTTTTTATCTATTTATTAATATTTCATATCATTTAATATCATTTATGCATATATTTTAAATATTTTTATATTTAATTTTTCACGAGTTTTATGAAGCATCCGGTGAGCCACCTGCCTTACTTAAACAAGAATGGTAATTTTTACAAGCGTTTGCTGGCCCCATTCTACACATTAATTAACATCTGATATACAAAATCCATATAGGGGGATTCCATCCTTGATGATCAATATTTTGCACTATATCTAAAAGGAATTTAAGAAATAAAATATGAAAATGCCAGATTTAAGCAATGCATGCACAATGAATGTTAAAATAGATCAATAATCAATTAGGCCTGATTAATTTCGGTAAAAGAAGTTAATTTGAACTATATTTATTTATATACTATATATAAGAATACAGTAGTCAGAAAGATTGTCGTACAAATGATTTCTTCTTACTAGATATAGATCTAAAGTTTGTCAATTTGTCAAGTTCAATAATGCTGCTGATAATGACGGTGAATGTCACATGTATATATTTATACGAAGTTACGTTTTTCAGTTTGTACATCCAGAGCCATTTTAAAAGTTTAAATTATCTGAATGTTCTTGAAAATGTTTCTCAAAATTAAAGGGGTTTCCCGATAAAGGAAGTAATTTATATGGGCAACTTGATACCAGTAAGGAAATTCTGCTGAGAGGGAATCCCTGTCATTTAAAGAGGTTCAGTTGGGTAGAATAGTATTTCTACTTTCGGTTTCGACTTAACTACTGTTCAAAATTAGAAAAACAATTCAATACAGATATGGCATAAAATTTGTAAAAAGATATGTTAAATAAACTGCCTTTAATTCACATCCATGAAAAACGTATCAATAAGCATGTTTACACGTAGCAGACGTTACAGGTATAAACTCTGCAACCTGTGACGCGCCTTATCAAAGGGAAACAACTGCAACAACACAGGTAATCCCATCGTTGATTGGTTAACTTGAAGAGTAAGAATACGTATAGTCCAAATATGGAGTCAGACAACAACAATTTGCCCCAAGATGAAAACACTACGCCATTAATGTTGGTCAGATTAAAGGTCAAAGAATTACCGACAAATTTGTAAACAAATTAACAGTGAAAGACTTAAGCGATCGAAACAGTGTTTATGAAGGATTCGTTTTTCTATTGAATTTATCAATTTTCCGAACGCGCAATGTGATAAAGCTGAAATTCTACGTAAAATGACCATGGTATGTGAACGAAGTTTCGACTTTTCCACTTGGGACTTACACAAACTTTGATTCTTTAATCTATACATGGTAAGCTTTGATTGTAGTGTGTGTGTTGCCAGTGAGTTGAAGAATTGTATATGAGCCAGATAAAGTTTTGGCAAACGAAATTTTTGGGTTGTTCGCCAACTTTTTTGGGTTTCTTTGCCAGAACTAATTTTCAAAATGGCCGTCGTTTCGTGTTCTAACGTGTTTTTACAAAATTTTGAGCCAAAATAGTTACTCATTTTAATGCTAAGATACATATAAGTGTAGCCTGTTGTGTTTTTCATTCATATTTTCGTTTGGGTTAGTTTCAAACTTACTTTGTTGCTTGTGTATCAGGAATCTGGATGGGTCAGTTTGGAAATCCAGGTAAGACTTCTTACCGCTTATGTCAAAGAATATATAAAATAGGTTTATGTGTCAAAGTATGATTATTATTGTACTCTTACTCTGGTAGATGATATGGTACTTGCTCTTCAACTATATAAGATCTGGAATCAAAAATGCCAATAGTGTTTTTGCTTTTTAGTTGACTTGTTATCTACTTCCTAGGCTAAGTTTTATAAATCACATGAATTCCTTAGAATTATCAGTTTTACATATTTGAAATAATCACATTAAAGCTTTTAAATTAGGAATTTAGGCTATAATTTTCAATTTCTTATTACATGTATGATGTTTACCTGACAGAGATCAAAACAGGGCTAACATCTGATAGTAGCCCTTGTTCGATACATATATCTATTTTAAAAAAATAGCTACATATTACATAGATCTACTAAGGTGATATATTTTTTAGTATGTACTCACATATGATCATGTTTATTGTCGAACTTTCACTTGGAGCTATTCTCAACAAAATGAACAAAACAGGCAACTGTTAAAGAGTATATTTATGTGACTCTTATGGAAAGAAACAAGAAAGTTAGTTACCTTTAGATGTTAAGATGTAAATGTTACATTGTCTTTTAGGTTCTTTGGTAATTGTGACTTCTCCAAAGGTTGCATTGTAATTTAACAATTTAATGGTATTTTAATTGTCAATTCAATGTTCAAATTAAATAAATTATAAATTTGTTCGAGTAATTGTTCCATTATTTGTTAATTGTTAGTCAATTTTTCTTAATTATTGGCATATATCCAGAAATACCTGAACATACAAAGCTGCTTAACCTTACATTATCACATATTTAGAATCTGGACATTTCTAGAGATTTGCTTTTGAATTTTAATAGTCTGATTTGTGTTTATAGTCATAGTCAAGCAGAATATCATGAAGATATTAATGCTTAAATTGAAAAAATTATAAAATTTATGAATCTTAAATTCCCAATATACATGTAGTATAAGTTTGTATAGTCTCATATAGTGTTGAGAATTAACTAAATTTTTTGTGAATCTATGAAGTTCTATGACATATATTTAAAGAAATTCTCTCCGATCGATATCCATAGTTAGACCAAATGCTAATTGTATGTTGGCTTAGTATGAAGAATAAAAAAAGCTGTTATGCCTCAAGTGATATATATGTTGTTTTCTTGTCTAAAATAGGTTGCTCTCGGCTACTTTCTTTATATCATCAAGTTTGTTAAATGGAAACTTTATAACATTCTTTGGATTTGTTATAGTTTATTGTAATTTTGATGTGTTTAAACGTTGCAAAGCTGTAGTTTTGCAAGTGTGGTGACTAGTCAAACTGCACCAAGGTTCACTGGGCTTTAGCTTGACTAAAATTACAGTGTACTGGTGGCTTAGGCAAGTGATGATTGCGCCTTGAGATCATATAATGTGATTATTCAGTGATATAGTATAGAATATTTTACTTCTTCTGTGTAGAATGTATTCCAAGTAGATACTGGTAAAAATCTCAACTGAAATGTTTTTGTACCTGTCATAAATGATAAAAGGGAGAAACCCCCATGAATTCTACAATTTTTAGAAAAAGAATGTTTCTGCTTTATTTTCAAGATTTAAATTCAAAGAAAAAAGGTTTATTTATATCCTTGTATCTGTATTAAATTGTTTTGTATTATTTATAAGATAATCAAATGTGCATGATGGGTGAACCTTAGGCAGTATGTTTTCTTCTTTAGTAGTTTTAGCTTTCTGAACTGAAATGAGGCTTAAAAGAGCACATACTGGGGGATGCCATTAATAATTTAATAATGATAATAATGTCACAAAAAATAAAGACATGGAACTAAGTTTTCTAGTTTAGGCTGTAATGGAAACATGTGTTTCAAACTGATTTTGATCTAGAACGATCTTTTTATGTTTCGTGTAAATATGCAGGCTCTGTCTATTCTCTATAACTTACACAGGTAAATTGTGTACATGTATGATAGCACATAGGTATATCAACAGAGAAGCATCTGTATAGGTATTATTATATATTATTATTATGAAAGTGCATAATTTATGTAACATTACTGGTATATGATTCTTTAATCATTATTTTCTCAGATGTTCTCATAAACAGATTTGAGATTTTGTCTCTCCTTGTTGTTTTAGCTATTTCCATCAAGATTCTAGGACCATATGATTGTTTCATCAGATTCTGATCTGTATTATACATGGGGTTATTACTGTGTGTAAAGTAAACTAACTTGACATTGTTCCGACTCCTTTGCCAGGCTCCTGTTTTCTGAGTGATGACTATTAGGTTGCCATTCACAGTAATATGTTTAATATTAATGTCCATTATGGCATATGTCCTAGTTAGCCTTGTTACAAATAGTTTAGTGTGATTCTATCATTCTTGTAGAGTCTAGAGAAGTTGAAAACAAGTTAGTACTGGTGTTGAAAACAGGTTAGTACTGGTAAAGAATCCAGAAACACTTGTTAGGTAAGTGCCAGTCATTATATGACAGAAATACTAAGTAGCACTTTGGAACGAACTCTACAGAAACAGACAGGTGATTGTATAATTTTCGCAGTCAAGACTGTCTTCACCATGATCATATAGACTTTATTGCTAAAGCATTTCATTTTCATGCTGTTGTACAAAAGAAATTTGCAATAAGTTATAACATGCAGTATTCTGTTATGTTAGTCAAAATCAAGCTGTCATAAAAAAAGAATTATTGTCGAGTCAGAGGGCTATGTTTGCAGACTGCAACATGAGCCTTAAATGATTGGTCAAATGGTAAAGTAAGAGCCAAAGTTTGTTGTATTGTTTTTTCAAAGTTCTATATTTTTCCATATTTTTTGGAATCAGCAATCATATACATAATGTGGATTTTAAATATTTATGATGACTTTGTCTTTAAACAGACTGTGAAAAAATATGATTATCTGTGAACTATTTATAGTAATAATAACAAATATAAATTAATACAATGACTTGCTTGAAGCTTCTTAGCTTACTGTAATATTGGTCTTTTCAAGGTTGGTCCATTATAACTTTTTAAGTGAATCTGGGGCCATTAACCCTTAATCTGCTGGAACCAAAAGTGATCAGCCTTTGCCACCAGTATAGAGCCAGGCCAGCCTGTACTTCCATGCAGTCAGACCAGGCTCTATACTGTTGGCAGCTCAATTTTGGTATTTTGATATTGAAATCCCTTGAACTTTGAATGGACAGCTGGACAGATCCATTATAGAAATATAGCTGGTTATGGGTTAAAATCTTATTTGGATGTTCCTTACCAATGTTGGTTTGTTACATGTATAATTTTATTGTGCTTTAATTTCTTGTCAATCTTGGGCCATTATGATAAAATTGGACTACTTGGACTTACTGCTTGTCAATGTGGAGTTGGTATAATCTTACAGGGCTATTGAATACTCAGTCATGTCACAGACTGACTAAGTGATGTTTTAACTCTGATGTGAGGCACAAACAGACCTGGTAGTTAAGCACCAACATATATATACTATAGATAATAATGGCTGTTTTGTTGTTGTTGTTTGCAGCCTCTTGCAATCACTTGCTCTTTGCGGGTCTGTATAAATCATCTTTTATCCACATTTTGTGAAATTGTTGACTGGTTTATGTGTCTGGTACACTTGAACATACTTCTGTTGGTGTAGAATTGAGATAAATCGTGTACCAGGCTAAATGTTACTCAGGAGCAACAGTTAACATGGTTTACCCATCATCTTTTCATAATGCCTTTTGTTTCCGAGATTATATATTGCTCTATTATAAATGCTTTTGCTTAGAGATTAATTTCAGTTGTCTATTTTCTTTGTGTAAAACTCAAGATTGAATAAGTGCAACAGTGATAATAGTTTACTGGCATGTGCAACAAGTCTAGAACCAGTCCAGCCTGGTCATCCGCTAAGCCTTGGCCACCTGTATGGAGTCAGGCCACTCTGCTTATCAGATTATGTGCAGTCTCAGTTTTTGTATTTTGATACTGAAATTTCTTAAACTTTAAATAGAATGGTCCAAATTTAAAGTGAGGCAAATCCATTATACAAATTCAGCTGGTTTGTAGGGTTAATGCAGCCTGACCTGATTGAGACTGTATACTGTTTAGTGCTCAGTTTTAGTACTTTTTTGAAATAATAAACTGTTCCAAATTTGAACCAGCAGAAATATTAAAAATATAAAAGACCAAAGGTTGAGGATTTGACCATGCATGGTAAAACTTTTTGAGCCATGCTGATATACTGCAGAATTCATTGCCTCTCACGTAATTGTGAAAAACATAACTGTGTACAGAGCTTTCTGTTTTATTCCAATACTATAGGATTTTTTTTCTAAAGGAAAAGCAATTGAACACCTTATGTACAAATTTTGTTTTAGTCGGTGGTATGAAAGAACATATTTTTGTTTGTTGGTGTATTTATAATCATACTTTGAGATCTTCTAAATACAAATTCATGTTATGTGGGATTAATTATATAGAGCTCTATCATTTTATATTTCTAAGTGTCAATTTACTATCTGTTTTGAATGATATGAATGGGTGAATTTCAAATTCATACTGTAATTATTTTCTTATTTCTTCAATAATGATCTGTTATTACGTCACATTGGTTTTAAACATACTCAAAGATTGGATTTATAAATCATATATTTATATTATTTTTTATCTTACCATTTTTTTTTTATCATTAGACAAATAAATCCTTTTTATTTTCGCAAAAAAAATGCCTGTAACCTTAAGTTATATATTACAAGAAAATGTACTTGCCTAGACGTGGATATACACTCGTAAAATAATTGTCGGCTTTCATTTTTCTATATAATGGAACAGTATAAATAAATAACGTTTTGATAAAACGCAGGATATAGCTAATATTGATATAAAATAAAAACGTCTGTATTATATAAATAAAATTGCTGATAAATAGAGTGAAATTTGCATAGCGTAGCAATATTTGATAATATTTATTCTCCAATAACATAAGTCAGGAGTTTTATATCTTAATAGTTTACGTCTGAGCATAGTATTCATCCTTTTACAGATTTAGGGTAATTTAACAAGGTTTATTTTCGGTTGAGTAGACATCGTATTTATTCCTGACTTAGTCGCACAGATCAAATATAATAACCATATTGAATGGAACACGAAAGAACAATATAACTGGATTATTATGATTGCCCCGGCTATTCATATTCTATTACTGTTTACACATGTACATTCTCTAACTGACGGTACCAGTTTATGTTTAAGCTAATAACGTTGCTATATTCTTGTCAATTCTTTTTTTTTTCTTCTATTTTTTTGCACCACAGTCAGTCATTGTTACTGTATCTACTTTAAAAGTTGTCTGAAAGAAAAAATGTGAATTTACAAAACTGTTAATGCATTATATTAACGTAACAGGCATTATTAAGAGGAAAATGCGGAGGATCGTTGATTAAAACCAGTATTCGGTGCATAGTTTTATCTGTAATAGATTTTTTACAAGTTTAGATGTTTAGATGAAAGGTTGGATTTTTTTATACATAAATGAATTTTATGTTGATATTAATATACATACGGAATAGGAAAATGTGAAAACAGTGTAGCGACAATGTTGTGATATAAGAGACTGAAGTGTTTGTATTAAACAAAAGTATGGGAATTATATAGGAAGGATTTTTTGTACGTTTTTGTGTGATTGTGTCACAGGCATCGAGATGTGGGGCGGTGGCGGTGAAGTGATGTATGCTGACTATGCAAGCATGGTAGTACCTTGATTAATTAGTTGTTTTAATTTTGAATCATAAGTAAATATGTATATTTACTATATTATAAATATTTGAAATAAGGTGGCTTAAATAATTATCTGAACATGTTAATATAGTTTATATACATAAGGTGTTACATACAAAATAACATCTCAAGGCAGTGTTAGGAATATACCTGAGGTGTGCACATTTTGTCTAAACTTTTGACAGTACATTTCATCATTGTTTAGTCTAATCTGTAATTGGTAAACTGTGCAGATTTTTCACAACTGAAAGTGTGTATGTAGGCAAACCTACATGGTCATTCGGCGTTTTACTTCAACTGATTATGCTCTTTTAAAGTGTTTAAAATAAATCCAATGACAAATGAATTAAATGGTCAACAAAGAGTATTTTGACCAAATGACCTGGTTGGGGTATTAATTTAGTTTTAATGGAAGTAACGGTTATTTAATATACATACACGAAGGCTTATATCGGTTGATCAGAATTAGGCAAGTTGGGAAAAAACATAAAGTTAAATTACACATAATACATTTGTACCTATATTGTATACTATATTGTAATCAGTAAGCATTCTTTATAAGCTAATTTAAACACTGAAGGACGGTTAAAATATTGAAATGCATATCATATTTTGTGGACAAAATTGCTATAAATACTGTTAACTAAAAACATTGTAAAAAGCTTTATTCAAATTTGAAATCTGCAGTTTTAGGATCTTCACAGTTGTAATTTAGTTGTTTTTTTTTTACAGACAAAGTTGAATTTGTCATATCTACATAGTTACCGTAATATAACTTATATTACTCATAGTATCGTACGTATAATCATACCTGTCACATGTTCTTCGAAACCTCAAAATATTTTTTATAGAAATTAGTTATAACTAATTATCTAACTTAATAGTTTGTAAAGGGATAAGATAATAAATAAATTTACATCTTTATGATATTTACATACCACTTTCTTTGAGAAATTCTTAAATTCACTGACATTATAAACTGTTATGATACAATTTCTCATTATTAGAATATGAAATACACTTGACTGATTGTTTCCCTGCATTTTTTGAAAATTTCATTTAATTTTTTTTATTTTAATGACTTTGTGTTAATTTTATTATATTTGAATATTAATTGCAATATGGTGCTATATTTAAGAGAAATATTATATAATGACAATACTTTATTTGTAATTACACAGATACATGTACTTTGATATTTTTCTCTATTATCTGTATAAAATCATGAATGAATATCTACATCAGCAACTTATTGGGTAAGGTGAAGGTATAGCAATGGTGTATTAATTTATACTATACATGACTGGCTTAATTTTGATAAGGCTTAATTAAATGTTAACTTTGTAGTTAAATAGGAAATGCATGCCTGTTTCTTCTCCTTTACATGGGTAACATGTGGGTTATTTATGGGACTTGTATCCTGTATATGGCCATAGCCCCTCTGATTGTTCGTTCATTAAGATTAATAATGAAAGAGTTTTTTCTGACTTTCCATCAAATGGGTGGGGATTGGAAAACTTGCATAAATTGATTTTTTTACGATGCATGAAAGAAAAATATGCAAATTTTGTTAAAAGTCTCTGTATATCTCAAGTTCTTGATTAATTACTCATTTAAATTTGTTTTTGTTCATATCATTAATTTTGTACATTTGTTATTACAGTTTATTTTGTGTGTTTAGTGTTAGAAGATTCTGTTGTTGTTTTTGGTTTTCGGTCAATTTGCAGCTTTGGTTCTATAGAAAATGATGTCATTTATTTGAAATGATAAATGATTTAACTTTCTTTTAATCATGAGAACTGGGAGAAAAACACACAAAGCAATTAAATTTACCTTGTTGTTACCTGTTATAGAATTCTTGAAGAATTTTTATGGCATTTTGATTGTTTTTCTGTGGAATTTGCCCCGGAGGTTGTAAACAAAGGTTTTCTACATACATAGATGCTTGATATGATTTATTTCTGTTGAGAGAAAAATATAAAGAAAATGGGAGGGGATAGATAATTAGAAGTACATATATATATATGCTGTATATAATAAGGTATATGATTCTACTGGGTATTAGAAATATGCTGTAAGCGTGTTCCGTGAACACAGGTATGTATGCACTATGTATATAAACAAGACTAAAGAGGTGATCTTTATCAGTCTATTCTTTATCATTACCAATGACTTTTAGGTGTACATAAACCTTCACTTTGCTTATATTATTAGGATTCCATGTTGCTTTCCTCATATGTTTTCAAGATTATACATAGATGCTGGGTTTTTCGATGACGGAGAGTTGCATTTTCTAGCTGGTCTTACAAACCTGATTTTTACAAGGAGACAAGTTGTTCAACGCTTTTATTTAAAGAATTATATGATAATTTTTAGATATGATAATAATCATTGTATTAAAATAGAAAATTTAGAGGATATTTGTTTAATTTGAGTGTATATAGAAAATATTTTACTAAGAAGTACTTGCAGATCGATGCTCACAATCTGGGTGAAGATATAAAATAAAAAAATATCATTGCTAAATGAAATATATTTTGATATTTATTAAATTGAATATAAATATATTTTAATTGTATATAATATTTTACAGTATTTGCATTATACAATGTACATATAATTAGTTGGATATTACTGAAAAGTTGCACAAAATGATATATATATGACTACTTTGTGCCACTAGATTCTACATTTTTACAACAATATGATTTATATCTCACTTATACATTTCATCTCCTCAAAAAGCAAAAAAAAAAACAACAAAAAAAACCAACATATTAAGATAATATTAAATTTTAATGAGAGCAATCTAACTTGTATCAATGAAGTGGTATTTAAAAGCAGAAAAAGAAAACATTGCTGGCAGTATGAGAGTTAATAATTGATCATTGAAAATGAAGGTAGGAAAAATTTGTTCTGCAGTGAACTTTCTACTATTTTTGCCCTGTACTTATTTTTGAAGACCTAATTTTACATTGAAACATTATAATGGAATGTTATGTTTTACATTGAGAAGCTAGCAGAATGATGTCTTGTATATAAGACAGATGGTAGACGTGGCTATATCTACATGTAGATCTGTGATTTATATCACTATTCCATTCACAATCTCGTGCATCATCTTGTATAGAACATACTCACCTGGATACTGTTTCATGGCAAATTAAACATGCTGATCTACTCCCCTTATAATCTTGTGCTTGCATGGTTACCTAGTTTTCCAGAATTTTTTTTTTGATGATTTTCATACTTAAATTTTGTACTTATTTACAGCTATGTAGGTCAGAACGGCCATGTTGTTATATTAGCAGTTAATAGCCACTTTATTATATGATTTCAATGAAATTGTATTTTGTTTATGTGTTTCCATTCTAAGTTTGTTATATTTTAATAAAATGTAGCATTTTGATCAGTTCTAAAATGGAAAGGTCATTAATTATATTCCTTTTATATGATACAAGTAAATACTGATTTTTTTTTAAATAATAGGACTGAAAACACCTGAAATTTAAGTAACTTGATGTAGGCCTGGATGGATCATTTTATTGTGAGCCAAATTTCAATTCATTCACTCACGCTGTTTTTCCAGAAAAAATATTTTTATATAAAAAATTTAAGGGTTTAAATGCTTTTAACTCAAATCCTGCTAGGAATAGTGTAAAAAATATGATTTTGGATTTAATTCTGAGTTAATATTTCATTATTATCTTTTGAATATCTTTCCAATTTTAGTTCTGAAGTTGATCTTTGTATATAAAATTTAAATGCTATGTTTTAATGCTTTTGGCCCTCAATAAAGCTCCTAGAAGGGTTTTTTGTTACAAGAAAGGAGAGGAATGTATCACGCCATTAAATGATACAATTTTATGTCAATTTGGACAACATTTTTTTTCAAGGTGTAGGTGTTTATAAAATAACAGTAATTGGATGTAAATTCTCCATCTTCAAAAGGTTAGATAGCTAGTAAAAGGACAGGTGATTATTTATAACACAGACAGTACATATTATTTCTTCATTCAATTTCTGCCCTTCAGACGGTAACCTTGGGCCTTGAAAAGATGGTTGCAGGTCATTTTTGAATTTTGGTCAGGTTCAGAAATAGAAGGCATTAATACGTATTTGTTTCTTTGTTTGAGCTAAAAAAATAAAAGAGAATATTAATTATAATCTTAAGTAACATATAAACATTAGTTTGACCACACATACATGTAGAAATTGATGTTACTGCACGGTCAAACCCTACCTATTAGCTGGAATCAGAAATGATTCTTTTAAAGCTTGGTTTAAATTTAGATTTAACTTGAGATTTTAACTTGTTATCCCCAGAATTGATAATGGAAAGTTCTATAAATGGTATATTATAATTATTGGGTTCATTAATGGAATTAAACAGGTACTAAAAGATTAAAAAAAACCAGGAAAATGCATAATTCTGGCAGATCTTTATTAGCTAAATCTCTTTGAAGTAATTAGAAGTACATTGTATTACCATGATGAATTTTAAAATTATGATAGTACAAGTGGTATTAAATAGAAACTGAAAATAACAGGCGTTTCACTGGGAATCTTTTGTTATTATTCTGAAGTATATTATTACATCAAAAATTCATTTCGTTTTTGAAGCACTTACATGTACTTGTTTGAAAAAGGTGTCAAGTAGCAAAATTAAGGTTAGAAGGCTCTTAAAATACAATTTTGAAAAAAAAGAGAGACATCTGTGTTCTGATCAGTTTTGATCTGTATTGGTTGTAAATTGCTTTTCTTAATGAGGCAAGTAATGGAATCCCAGAAAAAAAGCTATTTATTGTAAAGAAAATTTGAACATATGATGTAAAGAGTGATTATTCATTTTTACCTTTATGCAGGTAATGTTTAGTTTTTGGGGTACAAGCTGAGAAAATAGAACAGTAGTGTGCCGAGTGTTGAAATTTTTTTAATTGACTTTTCGAAAATTGTTTAGTCTATTGGCATGAAGGAATGTTGATTATAAGTTGTATATTTTTGTCTCGTTTCAGGATGAATTTCATCCGTTTATTGAGGCTTTACTGCCTCATGTGAAGTCCTTCTCCTACACATGGTTTAACCTACAGGCAGCTAAAAGAAAACACTTCAAGAAACATGAGAAACGAATGTCAATGGAGGAGGAGCGCAGGGTCAAGGACGAATTACAGGTGACCTAAATATAGAATCCCTTAAAGGTCAAAGGTTATCAGTCTAAAGGGACAGGACAGAGAAATGGCAGGCTGATTATCACAGGATTTACTGTCTGCTATGATAGATATGAATACTTAAAAATCACTCGGGAGTGCTAAATTATAATATATTTATTAAAATGTACAGAGGCAGTGGAGCATTGAAACAAATCTTCCTTTGTGTCTGTAAAGGTCTTCATTACTGTTTTAATATTAGACATAAAGTTTGTAGAAACCTGTTTTCTAGATAAATGACAATATAATGCCTTGCCATGTAGCAGGGAGGGGATTATAGGAATAGCCTTTGCCTGTCTGTCCATCTGTCCTTTATTTTGTGTCCACTCCATAATTTGCTGAAAAGTTTTCATAATGACAAATGAATACCATTATGAGACAATGTGCTGGCAAAACAAGATGTTTGCTGCCCCCAAGGCTAGGGTCATACATAAAGAACTTTGTGTCCACATAACTTTTAAACTAAATATAACTTTTCACAAAGGAGTACTACTATGAAACTATGTATAGAGCACAACAACCAGGTTGTTATCCCCAAAGTTAAGATGACACTTTTAGATAGAATATAAATACTCCACATTTCTTTTTTGGCTCTATAACTTTGAAACTGTGAAGAAGTTTTATAGATAGCTTGCCACATATGAGTTCTAAGTGTGCACTCAGAGCAATACAGCAAAAGTTGTAACCCCCATGGTCACAAAGGTCAAATATTAAAAAGTCCAAGTATTTTGTCTGTCCATAACTAATTGATTAACTATATTCATGAAAATAACTTGGCAAAATGATCACTACCATTTCAAAATGTGCAGAGTGCAACATCCAGGACTCTGCAAAAATCAAGGTTGCACAGGTCAAATATGATAAAATCCACATGTCTTCTCCATGACTTATTGAAAATAGCAAATGTTTTAAAATTACTTGGCATAAATGATCTCTGTTATGAAATGATGTGTTAAGCTCAACAACCAGACAGGCAATATGTTGGAAAATTCACACTTTTTTTTTAGCACCATAATTTATTGACTTTTGGGAAAGTTTTGAAATTAAATGGTGCAAATGATCCCTATCATGACATGAAGTGCAGAGAGCAAAATCCAGGTCAAAAACCCCCAAAAGTAAATTTAGCTGTTTTCAGACAGATTGTGAATATATTGTTTTCAGTATACATGTACTTGAATTTATAATCTCATGATTTCCTTAAAGAACACCTTAAATTAAACTTTACTTTGAACAAATTTAATTTTAGATTTTTAAAGAAATGCATGTCAAAGTTAAGATTTATTTTCGCAAACACATATTTAATCAGTTCTTAACCAATTATGTTTCTGTCTGCAGAATGAAAAACCAGAAATCAAACAAAAGTGGGCTTCCAGGCTCCTTGCTAAACTACGAAAAGACATCACACAGGAATGTCGGGAGGACTTTGTGCTTAGTATATCGGGTAAAAGACCGCCATTATGTGTGTTAAGTAATCCCGATCAAAAAGGAAAAATGCGGCGTATAGACTGTTTAAGACAAGCTGACAAAGTGTGGAGACTGGATTTAGTAATGGTGATATTATTTAAAGCTATTCCCTTGGAAAGCACAG
This sequence comes from Ruditapes philippinarum, assembly GCF_026571515.1. NCBI lineage: Eukaryota > Metazoa > Mollusca > Bivalvia > Venerida > Veneridae > Ruditapes > Ruditapes philippinarum. Next base: position 51,970 of record NW_026866259.1, on the reverse strand, counting down.
ACGGAGAGCGGCTTGAAAAGTCGCCAGACTGTTTACATCCAAACCTGTGCGTGAATCCACACCATATATCAGTATCTGTTAGAGAATTAGATCTGTACCTTGCCAACTTTATACATAGTTATGGTAAGTACAGGAATGCAGTCAGTATGTGCTGATATTTTATAAGTATATTATAATTAATCTTTGCCTTTCTATATTTATGTAATGACCTTGCAATTTCAGTCCATGTTACGTTAAGAGGGTGTTCCTGATATTCAAAGGGCATAGCATACAATGTAACATGTCTCTCTTCCATGGGGTCAGTTGTTGAGTGGTTTCTTAAACACACTTAACCAAGGTCTGGTTGATATAGTCACTCACAGCTTGACATGCTGAAGGTTCAAAATTTGACAGTTCTGAAATGCATGTAAAAGAGCTAAAAAAATAACAGAAAATTAAAAGTAAAAAAAATATGAAAGTACAACAATAGTCTTGATTCTTAAGATTGTTTGGCACTGAAGTTAATATAATTATCATTGGTCTAAAAATTTATCCAAACCCCGCTGTCCATTCCACCACAAAATTGCCCCAAACAGGCCTTCTCAATTCAGGAATAAAAATGTGTCATTGTTCTTCAGACAGAAATTAAATTTTGGTCTTTAATTTTTTTTCTGTCAATATAAATGATTTAATTTTTGTGTTGTAGATCAAAATTATAACCGGTTTTTAATTTTGTAACCTGTTACAGTGTTCAATGCACAAAAAGTAAAACTGTTCTGCAAGATATTATAAAATTATGTTAAAAATCAACATTATGAAATTATATTAAAAAATCAACTCTGAAATTTGAAACAGGGGTCTGTGTGAGAGATAGGAAAGAAATGGAGAAAGGACAATCAACAAAATGTTATAAAGAAAATTATTATCATCTTCAAACACAACACACACTTTAGATAATTGAATTACATCACATTTTTATCTGTGCGTGTGAAAACCACTGGTAGATAAAACACTTATTACCGGTTGAAACGGTAGCCCTATTATGACATTTTGTAGAAGTTTTTTGAACAAACAAATTGCCTATTAATGCTAAATAGAATTACATAGGTCTGTAATATCTCAATAGAAATTGACTAGTTTGCAAGTTTTGTTGTTGTTGTTGCATTTCTGGTTAGTAACTGTAATCTGAAATGTGATTTATGGGCAAGAGAGAACTAATTTATTATTTAAATTGGAATGTCTTTTTCCTGTGCTAAAGGTAATTAAAAAATGTGCGAAAAGACTTAAGAACAACTTAAGAGTTAAGGTAATTTTTATGCTCTGATAATCTTTGTTTCTGGTTCATATTGTCCTTTATTTCTTCTGTCTTTCCATCTTGCCATGGTTAGTGATGGACATCACACTTTCTTACAATTTCTCATGGTCCACCATTTTATTGACTGCTAGCCCAAGTTTATGTGGTATTTATTTGATATATTGGTACTTTCTGTAGATTTACCCTAAAAAATCAATTAGGTCAAGGTTATTAAGGCTAAAAATAGTTTTTCCTACATTTCTTTATCATTTCAGTTTTGTCAAAGTTACATCATGATATCATGGAGTGTCCATAATTTTATTGCTTTATTTCTTGTTCATCTGAAAAGTCAAGTGAAAATATTAAAGCTTATTTATTTTGTTCTCTATACTGATTTTGTACCAGCAATTTATAAAGTTTATTTGTTTACTTCTCAGCCGTTATGAATAAAGAGTTGTCATTCTAGCATTTCTTACATATCCAACTGTATGTCAGTTTGGACTAGCTTGTGCTAAAGTAAAAGCAAATCAGAATTTACAACAGAAATAGTTTCAGTTTTTTAGGTTTTTATCACATGAAAGAATGCAAGTCTGGGAATTTCTGTATTGTAATCTGTTGGTATGCAGTAGCTTGGGATCTACACCAAAATAATCTAGGTTTTTTCAGTGTCTTGATCTCCATTTGAGTGAATTAGTATACTGTGAAAATACATTAAAAAAGAGGGTTTTATCGTTGAACTATTTGCCAGATTCTACCCATGCAACCAGTGCAGACCAAGATCAGCCAAAACATCAATTCTGGCTTATCATGATCTGCACTGTTCACTATTCAACCAGTACAATTATTTTGAAAAATCCCCCCCTCCCCCCCCCCCCCCAAACCAAAAAAAAATGGTTTTGTCCGTCTAAGATATAAAGCACTTTAAGGGTTAAAAGAAAATACAGTAAAGCAAATTTTTGACATCATTAAATTTAAGCACATTGTATATCTTATTATGGTTGACAAGATTATGGTATATTCTGAGGTGAATGCTTGTAGGTTTCACTATTGGGTATGTAAAAGTGGAGGGGTTATTGAATTGACTATAAGATTTGAGTCTTAGAATAGAATGAGGAATTGTAGGAAAAAAGAGGACATTTTTAAAGAGGATTTTTAAAGGGACACTTTAGAATGTTTTTGGTCAAAAGAGAGGATAGAAATAAGGAACAAATATTACAAAAAAGGACAAAGTCTACAATAAATGAATCAAAAAAGAATATTATTTTAAGTCTTGTATAGCAGAGAGTTCCTATTTACCAAATTATCAGGGTAATATTTGAAGCATCCTAGCCAGGTGGGAATGTTATGATTAGTGGAAAAACCTCTTGAACTAACACCATTTTCCAATTAGCCTTCATACAGGTTACTTGAAACCTAATTAGAATGAAGCCAGGTACTAGCTACATTACTGGGAGTAGGTCAAATTAAAGGAAGCAGGTAATAAAAACAGACATAATTTATCGTAAAATCAAAAAAAAAAAAGTGTTCTTTTAAAAATGCCCAGATATTTTATGGCTTCTTTCTATCAAGAACTTGTCTAGTAACCTAGGTTTTGAAAGTTTTGTTTTGATATGTTAACACTTTGAAAACCATGCTAAATTTATATAATCAACTTGTCCTACTTTGAATTAAGAACTGTCCATTGTAAATTTTGGGGATTTCAGTATGTTATGAATTTATTGGCCAGAAAGAATAGAGTCTGGATAGAGGATTTTTTTTCTTTACTTTAAACATCTGTTTTTCTTCAGAATCAAACCCATATAATATTATTGCAATTTTACAGATTTACTTAGATCATCATTCTAGAGAACCATAGCCCAATTTCTGGACACATATTTTAACAAGTTTTCAAAATATTTAAAAACATTTTTCAAAAAATGAATTGAAATTTGAAATAAAGCCAGTCTTTTTTAGGATCCAAAATTAGATTTTCATGAATATTTTATTCAACTATCCCCCTTTGATAGTAAAATTGTGATTTTCCCTTATAAATTTTTTTACACCTACCACCGTTTGTCAAAAAGAGGAAGCTGAAGAGGTCAACAGGACATAATGAACCCCAGAGAAAATGCTTATTAAAAAAAGTTCCAAAAAACAACAGTAGAATATGAGAAAATTCTTACACTGCTGACTTTATTAGATCTATATAGACCTATACATCTTCCATTTGCTATAAGTTTCGGGAATATAAAGATAAAAATTTAAAGATCGCCAGTTTATAGTCTTATGTGAAAGTTTGTGTGGCTTTTAACTGATTGCAATGCCAAATTTTAGTAATCACCATTGGTTCTAGCAAGCTAAAGAATTACCATGTACTTCCTTATGCTTAATGACTGGTTTCACTTTTACAGGAATAAAATATTATAAACATGTGTCTGACATTATTCATTTTTCGACATAAATGCTGTAATTGCCGTCTTTTATTCCATATAACTGTATAAATTTTTGGGGCAAGTTTAATTTAAGGCAAAAATGAAAGAAATTCAAACGAGAGTGGCTGTGAAGTATACGTTTTCTATCAATATGAGTATATTTTGATCAGTTCGTTTCGGCACGGGAAATTGTCATCGAGGGAGTCTATACGTTTATCTATGTAAGGTTAATACTTTATATATTATTTACCATAGTGTGTTTATGGGCCTCTAAGCAGATGTGGATGCAGTGGCGAATTGAAAGAAATGTAATGAATTGACGGCATTTGCATAAAAGTTACGTCCCTAATGGCTGTAGTAATGCTTAGACAAAGTACTGGTTAATATATAAGTTGTCAGAACGTCACGTTTTTTTAGGTTTTTTTTTTCTTTTTAAAAAAAATAAATTAGGGGATAGGCTAGTGTTAACTTAATATTAATATGTTTTATTTATTTGTAACAGTACATAATTATAGTAAATGACTAGTCTCAGGTTAAAATGTTATATTGTTATTTATAATTATGTTGCTTTTATTGAACATATGAATTTTGACATTGTTATACATGTATACAGCAGCACAGGTTATTCAATTAGAAACGGTTCAATGATGGTGTGAACTCACTTTTTTTCGCAAGTGTTAAAGACTGACATGCTCATTCAGGTTTCTGAGATTATAAAAATAAATAATTTGAACATTCAGGAGTTAATTAGTTTAATATTACATAAATATGTCAAGAAAAACATGATAACCTGCATATGTGCATCAATTATGTATATGAGTTTAGTATTATGACAGTACTCTTATCTTTGAACAGGGAAGTGGTCAAGGGATTGAATGACAAAATTTTATTTTAAAGCCACATAATGGCATTCATCACATTTAGTAATGATTTTACTGAACTGCATTCATCAGGAGTACACAGGTCATGGGTTATTGAGGATGAAGAATTGTAGCTTTTAAGTTTGGTATAAACTAATACTTATAGTTGATCCAAACACAAGATTATTCTGTCCAAGATGAGAAGTGATTGATCTTTACTGTGGCATGTTTTAAGGCATCATTTCATTAACAGGAGACTGTGGCAATTATTGATAGACTTTGTTGTAATTTAACAGACCTGTCGACAGACTGCAAGCCCAATAATCTTGTTATATCAGTTATTAAACTAATTTTAGCTACATTTATTTTATGTTTCATCGTTTCTGATTTTTTAAACAGCAGGGGAATTTGTGAATGTAGGGTTTACAGTCAAAGATTCAGAGTTATTTCACCAACAGGGTGCAGCAACTGTGTGTCTTTCAGAAAGTTTAAATACTGTCAAAACTGTCCAAAGAACTGAATGTGTTTGCCTTTTGACCAGTCCTGGCCTCTCTCACATGAAACATTTTAACAATCATGCACTCACAGCAGTCACAGGCAAAATAATGATCTTAAATCCTAAATATATTATTAAAAAAAGTATTATAAAGTTTCAATTTAAATTGTTTGCATTAATGTTTTTGTAAGGGGTTTCAGTATACTTAAAGCAGCAACTAACAGTATCAAACATGGTCAGACTGCAAAGGTGTACAGACTAAAACCCTTGATATTATTTTGTTTGTATTCTGTTTGAGAGTTAAAGGGACTCCACTGATGTTTTTAGACATGACAGGAGAGGAAATATTTTTTCAAGATTTATATCCGATTTGATGTAGGTCCCGACCAAAAAGTAAATGTGTGCAAAGTGTCAGATTCTTTGATCACTTGTGTTTTTCCAGAATAATTAACTGTGAAAAATAGCAACAAAAGAAAATAAATTAATAAATAAATAAATTTTTTTTATTAACACCTTTAAAAGGATTCAGAATAAAAATTTAGCTTAAAATACAATTTTCAATCCATTTTAGTGTATTTCCTTCTTTATAATCTTCACCTTACCTTTCTTAAGTGCAGCAGTTGATCTATGATGGAGTTATTATTCATTATTTCAAAATTTCGTTTTTTTTAATGCTTTTTGAACCTCTATGGAGGTTCCTTAAAGCTTCCGATACTCTTTATAATATATAAATAATATATTATATATGTATGAAAGTGTATAAAAATTCACTTCTCATTGTCTACAGATTGTTTTGTTTTTGCTTTCTTAGCAAATTCAATTGAAATACCAGTATTTTTTAAGGGAATCATACATTATTATTCCAAAAACTTTGTATCCAGTGTTAAGACTTCAGTATTAGTGTTTCCAGTATTAGTGTTTCCATGAAATGGTATCCAGTAGAAACTGTCAAGTCGGCATGTTACTATCCCCCATATCATTTTTCCCGCTTGTCAAAGGCAATTTAACCTCCTTGACACATTACCTTATGTATCAAATTTAAACATTTTTACTTTGCGTATTGAAATTGTAACCTGAGCCATTAATCTGTGCTTAATTAGTTATAATACAAATAATATATCTAATTTTGTACATAATACTTTACACGCGATTAATCTGATCTGATCTATGACACGGTTCAAATCTGGCTGAACCTATATGTAAATAAATATCAGTGATCTTGTTTTTAAATCGGGCATGATTAAGTTTAAAGTATTTAAAATTTTAAAGGGATAGGTTCTTGTCCATGATTTAAACAATTTTTTCCTCTTTAAATTTTTTTAAGAAACAAGTAATGATGTTATTGATGCAATTTTTTTAAGTTCTGTTTGTTTTTTTTCTGAAATAAAAAAGTTATTAAGAGGACCAATTATTCTTTAGTTTGTATTTTAACCTTAAACCTGTTGTTCATTATTGCAAAAAAAATAAAAAAATTAACTTTTATCTAATAAATTAATAAATAATTAATAATAAATTAATAAAATTTAATTCTTGTTATAAGAAGCAGTATTTAATTTTGAAGTGTTTACAGCCACATCTCTAGTTTTTCTAGAGCAACAGATTTTTTGTTTTAAAACCAAAGTTCTGTTTATCTTTAAGCTTCATCCCTATTTGTCCAAACTTGAGTCCTAAAATCAGACAAAAGGTGTACCAAAAACACAGTCAAAAAGTCACAGTTCCCAGTCCTTTAAACATTCCAATTATATCAGTCAAGGCCAAAATTCTGATTATCTAATGAGAGTTCAAGAGACATACAAAAGTAATATTTCTGTTTTGTCCTATAGTTTCAATGAAGTTATATTTCTAGAGACAGGAGTATTAAATGTTCTTAAAATGTCAAATTTCTTTATAAGTTTTAAAACCACATTTCTATTTGACCTTAAGTCTTATTTACAGCTATTCTAAAACCACTGTTATACTTGTCCTAAAGCCTCATTTACTTTATTCTGTCCTAAAATTATTGTTCTGAGGTTCTTCTATATTTAGATTTCTATTATATAATTTCAGGTATTACAAAAAAAAAGCTTGTTGACTTCAGTTTCTTTAGAGGCTCATACAGATATATAAGAGTGTTTAATTTTGCTTGTTATAGAGAATGCAAAAGCTTCCTTGAATAAGATCATGTGAATGAATTCTTGTTTGGAGATAAAAAAAAACAACCTGAATTTATGATACAATAAGTATTCATTAAAATTTCAAACATAACCAGTATACTGATCAATATAAATTATTGTAAACTTAAATAACTCTTGAAGAACTTGGTATTGCTTTGTTTGAACAGTTGAATAGTGTAAATAAAATCTTGAATTAAGAAACGATAACTTTTATATTATACTGTACATCCGTATCTCAAGATTTATTCCTGGACAGCTGTATTATACGACAATAGGTGCTATTACATCACTATAAGGTTTTCTGATAAAAACAGTACTGTTTGCAGATTTTGGTATTAATTATCGGCATTTTCTTTTGTTCAGTTTTTTTTACCTTTTTGTTTGTAAAAGGTATCACAGTTTAAAATCTTCGGTAAATGGTTAGATAATGCCTGGTAAAGATAGCGTTTTTGTTTGCTGGTATTTAAACGGCATTGTCAGGTGGAAGATACATTGTTATTTATAGTTCATTTGATATTTTAAATGGCATTGATACATTTTTTTGTTTGTAAAAAAGTACATTGTCATCTAGTTAAGTAAAAAAATCTCCAAACTGCATTCATTAAAATGCAAGGGTTGAAAATATTTACAATCATGTTTTTCTAAATATATATTATTAATTTATTATTAATAAAACAATAATAATGATCATTAGATATAATGTAGAACTTTTTTTCTCAACACTCTACTCGCATATGCTTTTATAATAATTAAGTCCTACATACTCATTTTACAGTTCTACTCATGTGATCTTACAGTCTTACTCATGTGATTTTACAGTCTTACTCATGTGATTTTACAGTCTTACTCATGTGATTGTACAGTCTTACTCATGTGATTTTACAGTCTTACTCATGTAATTTTACAGTCTTACTCATGTAATTTTACAGTTCTACTCATGTGATCTTACAGTCTTACTCATGTGATTTTACAGTCTTACTCATGTGATTTTATAATCTTACTCATGTGATTTTACAGTTCTACTCATATGATCTTACAGTCTTACTCATGTGATCTTACAGTCTTACTCATGTGATTTTACAGTCTTACTCATGTGATTTTACAGTCTTACTCATGTAATTTTACAGTTCTACTGGCATGTGATCTTACAGTCTTACTCCTGTAATTTTACAGTCTTACTCATGTGATTTTAGTCTTACTCATGTAATTTTACAGTCTTACTCATGTAATTTTTCAGTTCTACTCATATGATCTTACAGTCTTACTAATGTGATTTTACAGTCTTACTCATGTGATTTTACAGTCTTACTCATGTGATTTTACAGTCTTACTCATGTGATTTTAGTCTTACTCATGTAATTTTACAGTTCTGCTCTTGTGACTTTACATTTATATCCATGTGATTTTACCGTCATACTCATGTGAAGTTACAGTCCTAGTCATGTGATTTTACAGACCTGCTCATGTGATTTTACAATTCTGCTCAAATATTTATAATTTATAGCCCTATTAATGTGATTTTACAGTTTTACTCATGTTTTTTGGGGGGGTTCTTAAGGTACAACAACACAATTTGTCAAAACAATATTAATTGTGCATTTTAACAATACTTAAGTTTTTATGCCCCCGCCATGTAATGGCCGGGGCATATAGTGTTACCCTGTTCCGTCCTTCCGTCCTTCCGTCCTTCCGTCATTCCGTCATTCCGTCATTCCGTCATTCTGTCATTCCGTCATCATCAGTTTCCGTTCATTATCTTAGTAACGGTTGCACACATTCAACTCAAATTTGACATATGGATATGTCGTGAGAAAATACAGGTCAAGTTCGAATTTGGTCATGGTTTGATGATTTTTGGCAGAGTTATGCCCCTTTTACTTTAAAATAATATGAAATTTTCAGTTTCCGTTCATTATCTCCCCAATGTACAACACATTCACTCAAACTTGACATATGGATATGTCATGAGAAAATACAGGTCAAGTTCGAATTTGGTCATGGTTCGATGATTTTTGGCAGAGTTACGCCCCTTTTACTTTGAAAATAATATGAAATTTTCAGTTTCCGTTCATTATCTCCCCAACAGTACAACACATTCAACTCAAATTTGACATATGGATATGTCGTGAGAAAATACAGGTCAAGTTCAAAATTTGGTCATGGTTCAATGATTTTTGCAGAGTTATGCCCCTTTCACTTGGAAATAATATGAAATTTTCAGTTTCCAGTCATTATCTCCCCAATGGTACAACACTTTTAACTCAAACTTGACATATGGATACGTCACAGGAATGCGCAGGTCAAGTTCAAAGTTGGTTATGGTTCAATGATTTTTAGGCAGAGTTATGCCCCTTTCACTTTGAAAATAATATGAAATTTTCAGTTTCTGTTTATTATCTCCCCAATGGTACAAACACATTCAACTCAAATTTGGACATATGGATATATTTTGGAATGCCCAGGCCAAGTTGGAATTTGGTCATGGTTCAATGATTTTTGGCAGAGTAATGCCCCTTTCACTTTGAAAAAAATATGAAATTTACAGTTTCTGTTCATTATCTACCCAACTACTCAAATTTGACATATGGATATGTCCCAAAGGAATGGGCAGGTCAAGTTTGAATTTGGTCATGGTTGGATGACTTTTTTTTGGCAGAGTTATGTCCCTTTCACTTTGAAAATAATATAGATACTTCTTAGGAATAAGCAGTTTAAGTTTGAATTTGGTCGTGGTTCAATGATTTGGACAAACTTATCTTTCTTGAATGTTGTAAAAATTTTGAACTTTCAGTTTCAGCACTGAAATGTATTTAGCCATTATTTTGGCTACAAATATGAAATATGCTATTTCAAAAAGGTTTAGACTGAATAATTTCAGTGCCTTGAACATTGTATGAAAAATGGTTTGTGTTAACATTGAAAAAGTTTTAAGGGCTTTGAACTTAAAATGAAAAAAATTATTTGTGCAAACAAATTTGGAACTAAATATTATAACATCTGAAATTTTGGCTGCATGCGGGGGCATCCGTGGCATGATGACACATTTCTAGTTTATCTAAATATTATCCATGTGTCATTACGATTATGATGGACATAAATTTTTAACTTGATATCAAATCATCAAAGAACTGGAGTATCATTCTCTGAAGCTTTAATACACATCTCTTATACAACGTTACACAAAAATATATAAATTTCAAATTTCCGCTTATCATCTCCAGTATAGAGGCATTATTGAGTGGTCTTCCTAGTAAAGCATTTTTCGCTAGTTAACAGCAATGCATGGAGCATGTTCTGAGTATACCATACCTACTGGGACGCATTAATTTGTATATCGTAAGTCGATGGACCACAGTTTATATAGCAAATGAGATCAATATTAACTATCTATGTTCCTTTCTTAAACAAACAGCACTGAGCTTATATATACAATTTTCACTTATTGTGAAGTTCAAATTTACCCGTTTAGTGTCAATTAGACTTGTCCTGGAAAATTTGGAACAGTCCTATGTTTCAACAAGGGATTTTGATAACAAAATGATGTGGTCAGACTGCATAGAAGCAATAGGATGATCTGACCCTATACTGTTGCCATAGATAAGTCATTCCAACTGGCAGAAACTCCTTGATAATCTCTTGAAATTAGTTTTAAAAGAACTTACATTTATATTTCCTAAATACAAAAGAATAAAAGTGTGAGATTTTTTTTTAACCAATTGTAGATATTGTTCGACAGAATTTTTGTGATAGTTCTGTGAATATATTTATATTTTTTTTCATGAATTTCATTATACTTAAGTAAAACATTTATTAGATTAAGTTTATTAGATTGAGTTGGATAAAGATATTTATCACTGGCTAGTTGGTTGGGTGAATTATTAAAATAAATATAAAATAATCAAAATATATATTCAGTCCTGTCATGTCAAAAATGCCTCACTGGAGTCCCTTTAAAACAGCTTTTAAAACAGCTTTTAACCTTGAATGTATTATTTTTATAGAATGGAAATGCTACATGAAAAAAAAACATCAACAAAAAATCAACATATTTTACACTTTTGTTGTTACTAACCAGTAATCTCTTGAGTTTTGACATTCAACTAAATGTCAGTTTATCTAAATATAATATATAAATGTCTACTAGTATATTGAAATAAAATTCATATATACAATATATATAGCTATTGCAGTTTGAATGCAGTTAGTAGCCCTCCTTAGTAGGTCTGTATAAAGAATCCTTACCCTGTTGAAGCGTAGCTGGACATTGGCCTTACATTGGTTTTGTAGTCATAATATTGTCACCTTAGTGCAGTAAGGGGTTTAACTTCTTATATACTGTAATTTAAAAGAACTTTAAACCTCTTGCCTCTCACACTGTAGGGTTGAGCAGGTCAGAGCTACATGTGAGAAAGCTATCCATGCAGCTAGCTCACAGGAAGTCGATGGTTCTACTCAGGTGCTTGTTTGTGCCTGAAATAATGCACCGAGGGGCACCTGAGGTCTTCCTCCACCAGTAAACCTGGAAAGTTGGTACATGACTTATACAGTGTTGGTGCTTAAAACTGACAAACAAAAAACAATAAAAAAAACCCATAAAGCATTTCAAAATTATAGATACTGTGAAAGGTATAAAATTGGGTAAAAGTTACACAGATACTGTATAGGACATCATTTAAAGACTTTCAAGCTTACTGGTGAAAAAAGGCATTAGGAGCCCCGCTTAATGCATTATTTCAGGCACCTAGTGGACACCCGAAAAGAACCACCTTGTTGCATACAGTTCAAAGACTAAAATGTGAACAGAGAAATTTAACTGTTGTTTTCATTTCCATTTTCATAGCTTATGCTAAACATTCAGTTGAATTACAAAAAAAAAATCTTCACCAAACGTTGACCTAGTTTTGATATGTTTTCAGTTCCGGACCCTCGGGATCCACGTGCTGATTATCAAGAAATACCTATGAATCATCATGACCAGGATATTAAAGGTAAAACACCTTGAGTAGAAATACCTTAAATATAATCTAACATAATTGATTAACCAAGTAACTTCTTTCATTCATCTTTTTCACTTGCTTTTAATAACCATGACATTCTCCTATTATCACAATAACTCTTGCTGTTTAAGTTCTGTGTTTGATGTAACCAAAAGACAGACCTGACTGTACTCTTTTTGCAATAATAATATATCTTGGTCTTTATGCTTATGTGATTTTCCAATTATGTCAATAAGGAGAGCCTTATGGCAAAACATAGCCTTTATGAGTTATATATGTTGTTTCATTTAAAATATACTAAAAACAATATATTAAAATGTAATGTGAATATTTCATTTAGTCATGGGTTGATAAAAAATGGGGACAGTAAAGAGAGAAATTATCTTAAGAAAAGAGAGTGAACTCTTGTCAAAAGGGAGTTATCTCTTCAATAATTATGAGCTAATCATCTACTGTTAAAAAGAGAGTTCAATTCCTAGTTTTGAACAAAGGTCACTGTTGGGGTGACCACTTAAGAAATACAGCCATTAAAACATAGTTTTATTTACAGAGGTGTACGAATTTGATCAAAAGTGTTTTCATTGTCGTGTAATGAGATATAAAATGCAATGAAATTAAAACTAATTTCAGACTTGGACTATGTTGATAGATTGTAACTGATACTGGTAATATTTTACGCACCTGTTGTTTTCGTCCCCTCTCCCAGGTATTTGGCATCAGGTTCAATTTTTTGCCAAATTAGGTAGGACGTGTCCTTTTGTCCACCTGTATCACACTTGACAGCAAATTAGTATTTGAATTTATTTCAATTCATTAGGTGTCATTTACGAGGGTAAGTGACCACCGAAAGACCGTTCATAGGGTGAATGTACTTGTAACCTATGTAAAATAGGTATTTAATATGGAAGCAAGTGATTTGTTGTAAATTACTGACTAATTAGTCTAGGCAGTGCCAGAGGATACAAATGTAATTGGCTCTTTCAACATTTTTGTTGTTGCACATTGTCAGTTCGTAACGACAGATTTTTTCTTACTGTCGGTACTTGTTTCTCGAAACTTGCTAGATTTGATCAATCTGTGGTCAAAATTTCAACAAGTTTTCTATATTTGTAGATAGATTCGGTAGACCAATCTTTCAGTTCCGTCTTTAACTTACATATAATCTCTGCTCGTTATAACAGAAAATCAATGAATAATTTAGCGCTGCTAAATTAAGGTGAGATTCATGTAGCTACATTTTGAAAAATTGTTCTGATTCTTTCACTTTTATGGGGAAAATGTGTTTCCTAATTTTAACAGTATGAGCTACAAATTTATATCTTGATATCTTTCGAATTAATTATGGACAGTTAAAAAACTGAATCCGGACATGACTGTTTATGAAACACTGTAGAATTAGTTTAAATAATTTACATTCTATAGTTTGGAAAATCATCATTTTATATTTATAAAGATATTCATGTAAATACTAAGTGCCAAAGTATGTGAAGCTAAAGTAAATGTCAGTTCAAATTATATAAAATATACTGAAAATTGTCATCTGGAGTTTTATATGGAATTAAGAAAAAAACGTGAAATAGAAACCTCTGACTCATATGTGTTTGGTCCAAAAATCACCGTCATTTTTCTGTTCAAACTTGATTTAGAAGTGATATCGTAGCCTAACCCTAGACTAACCAGCTTTCGAGAATTTAATATTGGCTTACTTTGTCATACCATTTCTTCATTGAAAAATCATAGGCAGAAGTGAATGAATGTCAAAGTGAACAGTGATTGGAATATGAGGAGATTAGAGGTACTCTAGTGTCCAGTATAACTAAATCTCCAATTAATGTCCAGCATGAATTGTCTGGCCTCCTAAAGCCTACAAATCCTCTAGCCTGGACCTCTCCAGCCTATAACATGATCACAGTAAATATTTATAAATCTGATTTCATAAATCACATTATGTTGAAGGGCTTCTGTCATATTCCAGGGAAAACAATGTCTTGCAGTAGATGTCTAGAACGAATTGGAGAGTGCACTCTTTGGTTTTTTCGGGAGTCTCAAATAATAACCAATTGTCTACTGTATTAAAGAAAAGAAAATAAAAATAGTGTGTATTGTGGAATTATTTAATAATTACTTTGACAGGAAATTTTTTCTTTTGTTTTTTGTTTCTTTTGCTCTAAACTACAGTTTTATAGAGACATAATTTGATATTTTTTCATCATGGATGTTTTTTCTCTTCTTTTCTACATGAATACTTTAAAGTTTCAGATTTATGAAATGATGAAAAATTTAAGTATACAGAAGTAAATGGTACTATTAATGTTTTAAATTAATTGTTTAAAACTTTGTCTATGATATGAATATAAAAATATCATGAATTATACAAAAATATACACATAAAAAACATAAGTAAAAAAGAAGATGGGAAATTGGAAAAATTTAAAGAGGGTTGTAATTTCCTTGATTGTAGGCTCAACTTTTCGAAGAATATAGAGAGCTATTATACTCACCCTACTTTGGTTACATTTTTTTTCATATTCAGAATTACTGCCCTTTAAACAGAGTTATCTCTCTTTAAGAATTAAGCTTTTTTTTGTCTTTTACTTTGTTATTTATGTCTTTAGCTCGACTATTCGATAAGAATAAGTAGAGCTATTGTAGTCACCCGAGCGTCGGCGTAACCACTTATGTTAAAGTTTTTGTAATAGTTCAAATATTTTCAAAGTCCATTGACATATGGCTTTGAAACTTTGCACACTTGTTCACCATCATTACCCCAACCAGTAAAGAGGAGGAGGTAACTGTATCAAGCATTTTGACGGAATTATGCCCCTTTTTCGACTTAGAATTTACGTTAAAGTTTTTGCAATAGTTCAAATATTTTCAAAGTCCATTGACCTATGGATTTTAAACTTTGCACACTTGTTCACCATCATTACCTCAACTTGTAAACAGGAGGAGGTAACTGTATCAAGCATTTTGACAGAATTATGCCCCTTTTTCGACTTAGAATTTATGTTAAAGTTTTTGTAATACCTCAAATATTTTCAAAGTCCATTGACATATGGCTTTGAAACTTTGCACACTTGTTCACCATCATTACCCCAACTCGTAAACAGGAGGAGGTAACTGTATCAAGCATTTTTGACAGAATTATGCCCCTTTTTCGACTTAGAATTTATGTTAAAGTTTTTACAATAGTTTCAAATTTTTTTCAAAGTCCATTGACATATGGATTTTAAACTTTGCACACTTGTTCACCATCTGACCCCAACTTGTAAAACAGGAGGAGGTAACTGTATCAAGCATTTTGCACAGAATTATGCCCTTTTTCAACTTAGAATTTATGTTATTATGTTTTTGCTATTTATGATTTGTTTAAGATTATTATTAATTATTATGAACAAGTTAGTTGTTAACAATTTGGTAAAATATCAACCATAAACTATATAAAGAAAAGAAAATATGTTTTAGAAAATAGTATTAAAGATGAATTATGTCATCTTATGAAGTACATGTAACTAAGCATCCTTGTATGGAATATTTTATTTACATACATAGTAAAAGAAGAATTAATTACCCTTTTTAAGCAATAGTGAATTTGTTGCTAAAATTTTGTCAGACTAAAGTGAATTGGCAACATTTTTTTCCTCTGCAACTTCTTTTTTTGCACCATAAATGAAATGATGTAGACAATGCAAGAAGGAAAGACATTCATCATTAAAGTCTTTGATCTACAATACCCCAGCAGGTTTTGTTTCCATGTTTACTAATTATATGGTTTACTAATTATATGGCTGAAATTCAATTGTGCAAATATTTCAATATGTGTTCCACCGGTCCTTAACTTGGTTAATTTTATGCTCTTAATACATTATTTACAGTCCATTGTAACATTTTTATGCAGATCTGCAACATGTCACTAACTTGAGGTAATTAATCGGCATAACAAAATTGCCAGCCGGCTGTAAAACTAATATAACGTAGGATAGTCAGTTATGTTAATGGTATGCTACAAGTATAAAGCCAGGCCAGCCTTTACATCCATGCAATCATTGGCAAGACTGTTTTCCAAGGTGATGTTGAAAATCTTACTTCAGCATTTTTGATATCAAGATCCATGAAATAACAAATTTTGACCTGCTCCGTCGGCCAAGGAGAGCAAGTCTATTGCACAAAATTTGCACGGTAATATAGAAGAAAAAGTTACAAACCTTTAAAAACAAGAAAGTATATTATAATAATAGTTTGTTCTGCTTCGTAAATCATGATTATTTTTCTCTCTCTCTCTTTTTACAACAACACGGAAATCCTATTGTAATGTTCGTCTTCCTATTAATTTACCTAGTGTAATCAGAAGTTGATATTTCATGTATTTAATTATTCTTGCTAATATTCTAAAGATTTCAAGGCACATGTTGTAGATAGATTCCGACAGATGTTAATAGTTGTAGAGGAGATAAAGTCGTAATAACTTCATTATTTCCGCAGCCTCACAAAAATCTGCAAATTGCTAGATGCCGATTTTTACCTTTCAATACACCCTCATTATTCTCATGTTAGTGTACAAAAAATGCCTGAATTTGTTATAATTAAGTTTATTGTATTAGAGGATATAAAGTTAGGCTTTTGTTTTGAGAATGTATGAAAAGATTTTTGTAGAACATGCAATAAATGCAATGAACAATAAACACAATAGAACAATTCATTGTCCAGGAGTATGATATGTAATGGAAAACAAAACAGTCATTTCAGATAAAACTTAAATCATTCTTTGTATAAGTGTGATATGATTAATATGTCATTTATAAGACAGAAATAGGTCAAATGAGGGGTCAAATGTATGGGCAGGGGGAGTAAAAAAGATCAGATAAGCTAAAACAATAGAAATAGGTCAGATGGATTGGGTGGGTGGGAATAGATATACATTTGAGGAAAGTGGAAATAGGTCAGATTGGGGGAGGATAGAAATAAGTTATATAAAAGGAACGGTGGACATAGGTCAGATTTTGGAAGGATAGAAACAGGACAGATATACATGTAGGAAACAATAGTATGGGAGAAAGATAGAAATAAATTACATAGGGCACCAATAGAATGACGTAGGTCAAATAGGAGAAAAATATTAGGAAATAGGTCAAATTAGAGAAAAGGAGGACAAGAATAGGAGGACAATATTAGGAAGTAGGTCAAATAGTAGGACAATATTAGGAAATTGGTCAGATAGGAGGACAATATTAGGAAGTAGGTCAAATAGGAGGACAATATTAGGAAATTGGTCAGATAGGACAATATTAGGAAGTAGGTCAAATAGGAGGGCAATATTAGGAAATTTGTCAGATAGGAGGACAATATTAGGAAGTAGGTCAAATAGGAGGGCAATATTAGGAAGTAGGTCAAATAGGAGGACAATATTAGGAAATTATCGGATAGGAGGACAATATTAGGAAGTAGGTGAAATAGGAGGGCAATATTAGGAAGTAGGTCAAATAGGAGGGCAATATTAGGAAGTAGGTCAAATAGGAGGGCAATATTAGGAAATTGGTCAGATAGGAGGACAATATTAGGAAGTAGGTCAAATAGGAGGGCAATATTTTTTAGGAAATTGGTCAGATAAAGGTGCAAGAAAGATAAAGAAATGTCACATTTGGATGAAAGATAAAAAAGATCAGATATCATCTGAGAAAGAAGATTCAAATTATTGATGATAAAAGGAAAAAAAATGATAAAAATAGGTCAGACAGAGGGAAAAGGTTAGAATTAGGTCAAATAAGAGGTATATTAGATGAGGGAGAATTGTAGAAATAGGTCAATAAGTCATTAAACAAAAATCCTGCAACAGTTTGAAAAGAAGTTAATATTATGAATTTACCAGAATCAAATACATTATGTTTATTGGTAATTGTCAATAATTTGAGTTTCCATTTGACCTACATCCTTCAGACTTCATATGATGGTTTTCCTTGTTGAGTGAAACCAGAGGGGAGGCATGCCTTTTTGGTTACAGATCTATTAAGATCTTAAATTGTCATTGTTTTGTTCTGAGAGGATTGAAAATGATGGTGAGCACATTTTGTTGCTTGTAGAATCAGATAAAAGTTAACAGGACCCTTATATCTGAAGCATCTGAGGTGCTAATTTATTTACAACAGATCTGTTATCATAAGAGGTAGTTGTTACTTTAATGATTTTGCATATATCTAGGCGTGCATTCTCATTGAAATAGAGCAATAATTTGATTGCCAGGAATATCTAGATATTCTGTATTCTACAGAGACCTTTGATATTGGTTGAAGAAATTTTCATATTACTTTTTGTTGCCGTGTTTTAAGGGAAAATGAACTTTTAAAGATAGAAAAAAGCTCTGTTTGAGGTTGATAGTGGTACATAAAAATAAAAAATGTCGCTTGGGAACAAAATTTATTTTGTTTATCTTTATCTATTTTTTTCTTCATATTTTTTCAAAGTTCTATAAAATACAATTTCCTTGATTGACATAACCCAATTAAATATATGGAGGAAGAAGGAGAAAAAAGTTTGTTATCATTTCTGATTCTAGTCATCACTTGTTATCATCTCTGCTCCACGTTATCACTTATTATCACCTCTGATTTGAATTATCATCAAGATGAATGAAACTGTAGAATTATCAATTATTATCCTTACTCATAAAATGCTATCAAGGAATTGACTGAAATTTGAGAGAACTCGCAAAGTTTTTTAAAAAGATAAGTATGTTTGTCCCTATTACGAAACAGAAGCAAGACTGCATTTTGTGTTTATCATATTACAGCATGTATCTGCCCCATTACCTTGATGTTTTCACTAGAGAGATAAGGCTGATTTGTTTCTGATAACTGTAATTTAATTATCTTAATGTGCCTGATAAATTGCTACCATCAAAAATAGATTGTCTGAAGAAGAGATGGTTAAATTGTATGGTAACCTTTAAGGTGGTGGAAGAGGCAGGGGGGGGAGGGGGGAAAGAAGTATTGGGAGAGAGGGGCTTAGGATTTGACCTGTTTATAACTCTTGGGTAATATATTGTTAGAAATACCTTACATTTGAAATAGTATGTTACCTATATTCTGGTCCCAAGAGTTGGGTTTTTTTTAAGTCCTTGTGACCACCCCCATAACTAACAAATTGTTTCCTTCAACAGCTGAACCATTTTAAATTGACCTGCAATTATTGGAGAAGTAAGGGTATTTGATTACCGCAAAAAAATATGTTAGGTGAATTTTACATGTAACTTTAAATAGATCTGATTGACTGTGTTACATGATACTGTGTCTGTGGTTTCGAAAATGTGTTTAGACACCTGGAAGCAGTCTGCAAGGTTAGTTAGCTGAGGAATTCTGCAACAGATTAAGACTTTCTAAAAGAGATAAGATAACATGTATGATGTATGTGTATTAATGAGAAAGGCTACTTATGTCTCTCATTAATAATGATACCCACATGCTTTAACAAGCCATATCAACCAGTTAAAACCATATGGACCAGGGATATATTATTATCAACTAGTTAAAACATGGTTTCAGCAGGTCAAGGGTCAATCATTAGCAAAGTTGTTGCCAGGGTTGGTCACTTGATTTCAGGGAGAAAAAACATACATTTAAGCTGAGAATCCTGCTGATTTTCATCAACATCCAAAAGCTAATTTGTTGCTTAATTTCTGAATGAGTCTTCTATTGTCTCTATTGAAAGTCATAATTCTATGTTAATCCTAGCACTGAAAATATTGAAAGTTTGTAGAATGGAGGTGATAACGAAATTTCAGTTAGGCATGGAGTTTTAGTATGGTACTGTTTAAGATATTTTTTTCAGAATTTACATTTAATCATAAATCGAATCAAGTAGATAATTAATAAAGCAATCAACTGATTTTTTTTCAGAATTTACATTAAATCGTTAATTGGATCAAGTAGTTAATTTATAAAGCAATCAACTATCTCATATCATTAAGTGAGATAGTATTTCAGTACTCTAGTAGCAGTGATATAAATAGAATGATCATATCCAAGAGCCCATCGAACATCAGCGAAAAACTTGTATAACACAATTGTAAGACAGGTCACTATTGTTTATTATATAAGAAAATCATTTTTTTTTTACCACAATTTTTTTTTATCAATCATTCTTGTCTCATGCTAACCATTCCATGTTTCAGTGCCAGGCAACATTCATTCAGGAGTTTCAGGCAATGACAGCATTATGGCCACGGGGGTCTTCAGTGCTAGAGAATTAATGCGGGTCACACGACGTAAGTATCAGCATGGCCAAACATGGATGATTCCATTATAAATGCAATATTTATCTTTCAAACCTCGATTTTAATATTTTGGATCAGAAAATAACTTTTCATTAATTTATAAAAATAAAACAAACAAAAAAACATTTATGACCATTATTTAAGAAATGTTCAGCATTGGCCTTATAAGGTCATGTTACATAGTAAGGCTTCAGAAATATTTTTATGCTCCCCGAAAAATTTCGGGGGAGCATATAGTCGGCGCCTTGTCCGTCTGTCCGTCTGTCCGTCCGTCCGTCTGTCCGTCTGTCCGTCCGTTGTCTTGTCCGGAGCATAACTTGAAAACCCTTGGAGATAATTTGTTGAAACTTCATACAGTGGTAGAGGGCATCGAGGGGGAGTGCAGTGTCAAAGAACCATAACTCTATTTTGCCCGGTTTTTGAATTATCTCCCCTTATAGAAAAATCTTGTCCGGGGCATAACTCTAAAACTATAAGAGATATCAACATGAAACTTTGTAGGTGAATAGATCTCAATGGTAGATGTGCAGTGCATAAGAACAATAACTCTTTTCATCCTAATTTTGGAATTATTGCCCTTTGTTAATTTTAATACTTTGAACTTTGTCCGGAACATAACTTGAAAACCCTTGGAGATAATTTGTTGAAACTTCATACAGTGGTAGAGGGCATCGAGGGGGAGTGCAGTGTCAAAGAACCATAACTCTATTTTGCCCGGTTTTTGAATTATCTCCCCTTATAGAAAAATCTTGTCCGGGGCATAACTCTAAAACTATAAGAGATATCAACATGAAACTTTGTAGGTGAATAGATCTCAATGGGTAGATGTGCAGTGCATAAGAACAATAACTCTTTTCATCCTAATTTTGGAGTTATTGCCCTTTGTTAATTTTAATACTTTGAACTTTGTCCGGAACATAACTTGAAAACCCTTGGAGATAATTTGTTGAAACTTCATACAGTGGTAGAGGGCATCGAGGGGGAGTGCAGTGTCAAAGAACCATAACTCTATTTTGCCGGGTTTTTTAATTATTTCCCCTTATAGAAAAATCTTGTCCGGGGCATAACTCTAAAACTATAAGAGATATCAACATGAAACTTTGTAGGTGAATAGATCTCAATGCGTAGATGTGCAGTGCATAAGAACAATAACTCTTTTTGTCCTACTTTTGGAGTTATTGCCCTTTGTTTATTTTAATACTTTGAACTTGAACTTTGTCCGGAACATAACTTGAAAACCCTTGGAGATAATTTGTTTAAACTTCATACAGTGGTAGAGGGCTTGGAGGGGGAGTGCAGTGTTAAAGAACCATAACTCTATTTTGCCTGGTTTTTGAATTATCTCCCCTTATAGAAAAATCTTGTCCGGGGCATAACTCTAAAACTATAAGAGATATCAACATGAAACATTGTAGGTAGATAGATCTCATTGAGTAGAGGTGCAGTGCAAAAGAACCATAACTCTGTTAAGCCTTATTTTTGAATAATCTCCCCTTTTAGAAAAATCTTGTCCAGGACATAGCTGTAAAACTATAAGAGATATCAACATGAAACTTTGTAGGTAGATAAATCTCAATGGGTAGATGTGCAGTGCACAAGAATCATAACTCTACCTTGCCTAATTCTGGAGTTATTGCCCTTTGTTTATTTTTACTTTTTGAATTGTCCAGGACATAACTCGGAAATCATAAGAGATATCATCAAGAAACTTTGTAGGTTGATAGATCACATTGATTAGAAGTGCAGTGCAAAGAACTGTAACTCTGCCTTGCCTAATTTTGGAATTATTGCACTTTGAACTTTTTCCACGGACATAACTCTGAAACTACAAGAGGTGTACTTTCCTGTGTCCAAAACCTATTCGGGGAGCATCACCCGGCTCAAACCGGGCTCTTGTTTTACATAAATTGTCATAGTTGTATATGGTCGAGGTTTGATTTTGTATATATTGTCGAGCAATTTGCTATTCTTGTATTCTGCTTAATAGCTTATTCGCAGAATTTGGCCTATTTAAAATACAGGAATGGGGAAATTAACTGTCTTATATTCACTTTTGTACTTAAATTGTAAGTTTCGAGTTAATTATGGAATAGTAAGAAACACACATGCCCAATAATTACAACATTAATTCTATTAGTTTTGCATATTCTGAGACAAGTTTAAATAATCCAGAAAATTTCTTTAGAAGTTCGAGTAAAATTAATGGAACTGCCCTAGAATAAAGGAATCTTGATATTTTCAAGATGATATTTATATAAAATTAATTTCCTCTAAATAAATTATATATTTACCAATATATTAATCAGTTTTCAAAATTTCAAAAATTTCCTTTAAAAATGAAAAAAAGAAGAAGAGAAATTGAATATAAAAGTTATACATATGCATAAAAATGCCTTTCAAAAGAATGGTATATATTTTGGCAAGCAGATGCAATATAAAGTTGCGAGACATTACTGATAATGGTGATCGCATATATAGCACGTTGAAGTGTTTTGCATGCAGCCATATAATGGTGTCAGTGCCTAGGTCTGCTCCTAAGTCATCCTTCATTTGTATATATGTGTATTAAACTACATTATTTCATATCTAATATCTGTATCTTTGTCATTTGTTACAACTTTGTTTGGTTTGTTGATTTTTTTTCCTCGTTATTTTTTGTCTCGAATTCAAGAAATTATTTATTTATTAATTTTTTTATTATTTATTTATATATTTTTAAAAAAAATATATTTTTGTGCCCCTACATCTGTGAATTGTGCAGTATTTTTACTTTAACTCGAAACTTTTTTAAATATTGATACATTGTGGCATTTTCTGTATTTGATATCTTTTTTGCGGGAATTTTCCCCCATTTGCATGAATTTTAAAGGCAAATTTAGATGGGAAAATTATTTCTTATTTTGATATTTGCATGCATTTTAATTTTTACCATTTACATGAATTTTAGAGGCAAGTAATAGGGAAGGAAATTTATATGTACTATATAATTTTTGTTTAAAACTGCATGCATTTTTACTATTTACAAAATTTTTAAAGGCAATCTTAGGATGGAAATTATATACTAATATGCATGAATTTTTTCTTCTACTTATTAAATGCAAAGTGAGAGGTAAATTAATTTTGCATGATATTTACCTCTAATATGAAATATAAAAGGTTTGAAAGAGGGCAGAAAATTATATACATGTACATATATGAAGGTAAATGAATTTGCTTTATTAAAAGTAAATAGTTATTTACAGGAATTTTTATGATTCATTTTGAAGGGAAATTAAAGGGAAATAGTCACAGCAGTTTCTTATCCAAGTTCATTGAAAAAATCCGGCAGTTTATGGATAAAGGAGAACCATGCTGAAAATGAAAATGTTTTTGTATTATCTAAATGAAGTTAAAGGAGGCTTAATTGTTCACATCATTTCTTAACAATAACAATAACTAAAATTTCTTGACACTTTAAAGAACTCTGAATATTCCGTTTTTAACCATAAAAGAAAGCTTTATATTAATTGTTATATGAAATATATTTATGGGGACTGCTGAATATGGTAAAGTTCCTTTTTTATGTTAAAATAATTTCATTAGGGTTGAAGGCAGTCAATTTGTTAAATTGTTTTATCTTGTTGACCTGTGACATTCAGGTATGTTATATTTGGTGATCGTAGTCCAGTTGTTCTTTATGATAAGCCCACAGTGTATATTTACTTTTACGTCATACAATGTTAAAACATTACAGTAGTTTGATTATAAACACTACTGTAATTAAATAATTATGATTATCTATTTAGGTTAAATATAATTAACGTATATCTAAAATGATTATATTTATTTTTTTGCGGGGTTGTTTAAAATGATTTGAGCGGCATCACGACAAAACCAACATAGTGCATTTGCGACCAGCATGGATCCAGACCAGCCTGCGCATCCCCGCATTCTGATATGGATCCATGCTGTTCGCTTTCAGTTTCTCTACTTGTAATAGAGTTGGTAAGCGAACAGCATGGATCCTGATCAGACTGCGCTCATTTCTATATTTTGAAGGAACTTTACTTGTAAAAAAGACTAAAAACATATAATTTGAAATTCTTATATATATTTTTTTTAATTGGGTTTTATCGTCACACCGACACAATATAGGTCATATGGCGATGTTCCAGGTTAACTTTAGGAGGAAGACCTCAGGTGCCCCTCAATGCATTATTTCAGGCACGAACGGGCCCCTGAGTAGAACCACTGACTTTCCATAAGCTAGCTGGATAGCTTCCTAACATGAAAGAATTCAAAGTCCCTTTTGGGATTCGAACTCACAGTGGTGAGGGGCAAGTGGTTTGAAGTCAAAGACCTCAACCACTCGGCATGGATATAGATCAAGCGAAGAACTAAGCCGAAAAATCTGCAAGAGATAACAATTTATTATATATAGAAATAAATTGAATATTGATTTTTTTTTTTTGCATTTCTTAGCTTTGAGTGAATTCTTTGAGTGAAAAGCATCGCAACACCTTTTTTTTTAGCCATTTTGAAAAATAGAAATTATTATTCTGGAAATATTGGTGAGGGAATGATCTGAAAATTTGTACACAAGTTACTGGAAAAATATATCAAGTCCCAACATGGTGGAGTCGCTTTAAAATTTTAATAAAAGTAACATTGGGTGACACTGCTCAGTTTTTCATTTCGTGTTAGGGATCACATGCGTGTGACTAGAGATTATTAAATGCATATTTTAAATTGTATATTTATTTGAACAATGTAAATCAGAGGGTATTAAATTTAAAATAAAGTAAGTTGCACGGAAAGCCTTTCTCTGTTTTTTTTTCTTGGATTTTATTTTGAAAGAAAGTTTGTCATGTACTTCTGCATATCATTTTGAAATTTAATATTCATTGTATATGCATGTAATTAAATATAGTATGATAAGATGTATGGATAAAGGCATTGTATAAATTATTGAAAAAAATAAAAAAATTTCTAGGGGTTTAACTTGTACAGAATTTATTTCAGTGTGATTGTGTAGGCCTTTCAAATTCAACCTTTGAATATGTTTCTGGAACCAACCAGTACTATATAAAGAATTGAGTTTAAAGTTCCTTGTTAAAAAACCCAAAACATCTTGCCTCTGACAGAGCTTGAACCCGCCTGGGCAATTCTGAGATTTCTAGCTGTGAGCTAACCACTGGGACATGCTGCCTCATATTTATTGAGTTTTGTTAGCTTCTCTGTCATATTAAAGCACATTGAGATAAAAAGTTTTTGGAGTTTTCTTGAATTTAGGATTTTTACACACCTAAAAGTCTAATTTTTCTACACAAATATTTTTTTCTCTCACAAAATAGCTAATTAAAGGAACTTCAGGATATTGGTCAACTATTTTAATTGACCCATGTACAAGCTGATATTTAATTATGTTAAACAGTATCATTATGATTGTCCACGTACAATAAATGTTGTTATAAAGGTTCCTTTCCTTATACAGATTTTGCTGTCATTGTTACAAGAATAGTAGAGTTCTAATGGATTAGGCGGTGTATAGAATTGCAGTTTGTGTGTTTATCTTAATCATGTAGAAAATCCTGTAGACTTCTGTAATTTCTTTAATTCTGTTTCAATATCGTAGAAATTTGTTGAGAAATCTTGTTTATTTATCAAACTGCATTACTTGAAGCAAATTGAAGTATTCTTTAGAGAAAGAAAGAAAAACTAGCTGTGCAAGATTCTGATCAATTTTCATGTCATCATTTATCATATTAACATTCACTCCACTTCCACTAAATTTATAAAATGGACTTTCCCTAATGTTATGTTTGGAACTGTCCATTGTAAATTTAAGAGAGTTCTATATATATATATTTTTTTATCTGATTATTATTATTAATGAGAAAGAGGTTTTGATAATTTTTGCATTTTATCTTGTTGTTTGGTGTATACCTATAACTCCTAAAAATAGCAATAGATGAGTCCAAATTTAAAGCAGGGAAAGTCCATTAACCCATACCCCACTTGATTTCTTAAATGAACTTGTCCATATCTCAATTTAGACAAAACCGTTCATCAGTTTTAGGAAAAATTAAAAAAAGAATTGTCCTAGTGGCTGAAAGGTGAATAATACGGACCAATGATCAACTGGCAGAATGTACAGACTGATCTTGGTCTGCACTGGTCACAAACACTGGTCACAAACAGGCAAAAGGTTAATAAGATTAAGGACCATACTTTATAACCACTCTATTTTAGTTGGATGCTACATCTGCTGACAGATGAATATCTCGACAGATAGATATCTATTTCACTCATGTCTTCAAACTCGTTAAAAGAATTGTTCTTGTTTACTTTTAATCAGCATGTAAGAATTGACATAAATGTTGCATACAAA
Source organism: Ruditapes philippinarum (assembly GCF_026571515.1). NCBI lineage: Eukaryota > Metazoa > Mollusca > Bivalvia > Venerida > Veneridae > Ruditapes > Ruditapes philippinarum. Next base: position 25,144 of record NW_026866259.1, on the reverse strand, counting down.
ACTTCAGATGTTTGCATGACATGGTTATCAAAGCACTTTGCTGAAGTTTGACGTTTTAAGTTATTATTTATATATTATATTTATTTATATAAATCAAATACTGAAAATCTTTACTTATACTGCTATGCCATGACAATCATTGCAGCAAATATGTGATAATTAAATTTCACCAAAATCACTGTTCGGGCTTACGCTGCATCTGTTAATATTTTGTGATGTTGTTTCTTTTTTGTGCAGTGTTTAATGACTCACTAAAATATCCTCATTTTTATAAACCACATTATCTCATGTATCATTTGTCAAACCTCATTTTCATTTTAGACCCCTTAGACCCGTTAGACGGTGACCAAGACCAGTATGAGGAGGAAGCTAACGGTTTGTAAATTCCCTTCCTATCCTCTTCATTCTGTATCTTTTGTCTACGGAAGCTGAAAAGTGCCATCACATTTTATTGTTTGGTAGTGTGTCAACTGTCAGGACGCACAGACACTGTAGTAGAGGTCCTAATCCTGGCCTCTTGGCTAGTTCTGCCGACTAAGGAAGAATTTCTGAACCTTATTTTAAGAAAAACGTGCACCTGAATTAAATCCACTAAGCTTTGAATGCAGTTGATTATTTTCTTTACTTTCCTCTTTGTGATGAAAATCCACAGAGGTGATGAGAAATTGATCTGAAATCTGAGTGACATAGGCTCTTCAAGAACTGCATCTAATGCTTTTGTTTAAAATATTTATGTATTTAAGACAGAAAATTTCCTGGACTGAAAATTAAAATTTTATTGTAATACAAAATATTTACTGATGTGTAATGTTTTCTTATTTAAACATTTACCACACATTAAGTTAGTGCAGGTGAAAACGGTAGTGTGGAGTAATTATTAAAGATGTTTGTAATGTAGAACTTTTCAATCCTGCAATCAAAAATTTGTGATGGCACTTAAAAGATTCCAAACTTTGTCAATTTTGTGACATTAATTATACCCTCCTCAATATGTACGACCTCCATTAATCATCGTTCCATTTCATGCATCCAAACTTTCTTTTCTTTTTTTAATATCTACGTCTTCATTTTCATATTCCCTATCTATCTGTCGTATATTGTGTATTTATTTATTTTATTATCATTTTAATGCTATAATACAGGAACAAACATGCAAATTTGGGTCACAATTTTCCTTCATTTAATATTTAACCATAATCTCTCTTCTTTTGAGAAATTTAGCAGATTTATTGCAATTTAAGTGTGAAGCAAGGGCAATTCACAAAGATTTGGAATGACATTTAAAGTTATTGTTTGTTTAATATGAAATAATTATCATGGTTAGAGACTTTTCAGATTTTTCTCTTCACTGATTGTTTTTCACTTGTATATTTTCAGCATCTATTATGATGCCTCCAAATGGAACCCATCCGATGTTGCCACCACCAAAGATTGACAGCCCTAGTTACTATAACTACAGTCCCCATCCTCAGGACCCCAACCATCACATGGTTGCCATGACGGCGCACCACGGTGGCATGCCAAATGGTCAGTCCCAACTCAGTCCCTCAGGTAATCCTCACAAACGATTGAAACGTTCGACTATGAGCTCTATATCATCAGCGGACGAAGATCAAGAGAGCGTTGGTGATGATACGGAACAGATGTCAACGTACTACAAAGCCAGCGGGATGGCCGGTCAGCAGGGTTGGCAAGACCCAAACATGGATCCAGGTAAAACTTGTACACCAGTACATGCGTGTGCTACTTTTGAAGTGTTACTGCTTGCATATTATTTAATGTGTGTGCAAATCTTATAATATAACACGATTGCATGTATGGAAATTTAGCTACCATGAAAAATTCAAGTGAATTTTTTCGGGGGGAAACAAAATTTATGGGTGAGCATATACAGCAAATGTTGTTTTAAAGGATATAACTACTGTCATAAAACATTATCATTTTATAGCATGCAAAATTTTGTTAAGATTCCGTGTACTAGAAAGTACAAAGATGTAGATATGCATCGTAAATGTGAAGTAGTTTGTAACAACTTGTAGGCTTTATAGATATTCTTATAAAATACTGGAGGGTATTCTTAGATGTTTTATTTCCTATTTCTTGCGTCATTTGGAAATTAAAGGTAAACCGCAGTTTCTATTTTGTAGTGTTTTGACTTTTTCTAAAATGCTAACAGATGAGTTTGTAGCTACTTAATTTTCCTATATACCCTGATTATATCCTAGCACAAAGAATTTGGTCATGTTCGTCCTCTATTTATAGTTAGCAATTTTGATATATTTTACAATATGAAAATCAAGTTTCATATCATTCAATAATTACTTTCCTGTTATATTTGCATTAAAACAGAACAAATAATCGTACGGTTTCATTTTTCTGAAATAAAAAATCTACAGCAACTTAGACCATAAATTTGTATAATTTCATCATCTTTTTTCATTTATTGATTTTATACTTTTTCACATTTATAATCATAGTCAGCCTATGAATAGAACTTTGTGTAGGGCACATTGAGTAACATTTAAAATTCAAATAGTTGTTAACCAATTTCACAAAAGAACAGAATTTCTGTAAACTTTCATACATGCAAAATGAATAACTTGATGCCCTTTCTGTGGGTCCAGACAAAATACGTTATGTTTTGAGTTATGAAGTGACAATAGTTAGCATTAAGCATTGCGAATAAAAAATAGAATGTCAGTGTTTGATATTTTTAGGAGCTTTGTTTTAAGTGCATAGCTGAAAGTATGTGATTATATAATATTGTATGAAAAAAAAGATACAGTATCATATTTGGTACAGAATAATGTAAGATTAACATCTTAATTTCAGAATATTTGATATTTGACCATTGAGTCTTTTGGCAATAATTTAAATTATTATTGTTATGTATGGGAGGGCATTTGTCCTACACTCTTATGCAACAGTTTAAAGCAGTATTGATATAATGCCATGATTGTATATTGATGAAAAAGGAAATAGCCTTACTTAATACCATAACAGTTTGACATTGGTGGTAAGAAATATGTATTTTTTTAATCACAAATATGAATGATACTGGTACTATTAAAGCTTTATTACATGGTATATAACTTGTGACATAACATGTCTTTGAACTGATAAGCCCACAACAAAAACAACAAAAGAATGGTAGTTAGATAGCTTATATCAGACTGCAGAAAGAATTATTGATATCATTTTGTAATAGAGAATGATATTGCATAGTGTATTTATTATTGATATCACAATGATGTAATAAAAATGATATAGTACCGTACTGAACTGTTATTGCATTGTTCAAGCTAATATTAGAACACACATCATACTACAGACTTTATGATTGCTTATTATTCACCTGGATTGCTAATATTTCTTTTCCATCGCCTCATACATTAGGTCTTGTAACCGCACATTCATCTACGAAGCTGCATTCCCCTCATATCATACAAACATTGAAAACCAAATCTACTGGGGATGGTATAGGGTTTGCACCTGTTATTTCCCACCATGATGGCAGATCGGATCATGTAGCCACACCTCCCAGGCCTCTTAGTGACCATGTAGGCCAACCAGTGGAGTCCGGTCACGAGAGTGAAACCCCACCACATCATATAAGGGCCACAGGTGAATTTGACCTCATTTGTTTTTTCCTCCAATAGTAAAACTTAATGTAAACATGAATTTCATTGGTCTTCATTCAAAATGATGTCACAGCTGAACAATTTTGGAGACATTTAAAGATTTCTTTTTCTCTCACCTAGTATTTACAGCCATTTGCTTATAAATCAGTTTTCAAAAAAATTAAAACCCCTTTAAAAAAGGGGCATAAGAAAAAAAAGAATAAAAGGCAGAACTTCAAAATTGTAGTATTGTGGAGCATTTTTCATGAAGACCTCTCATTCACCTTCATTGTGCCTCATCATTTTTTATGTAAATATGTAAAATATTCTCAAAATATGTTTAATCAGTTGATATCATTGTTTTGTTGGAAGGTATATATTTGTTAAACAGTTGATTAAAGTCATTTTTTTTCATAAATTTACATTTGTATCGTATTATACATTTATTTCATGCTTCTCATACATTTATTTTATGTACTCATACATTCAATTTGTTTTGTTATACATTAATTCAATTTAATTGTATGTTCTTGCTAATATTACACATTTTATTCATGCTTTATTCATTTATTGCTGTTTTGTCCTTTCATAGTTCTGTAGATTTGTCGCATTTTCCTTCAGTTTCTCCAAGTAGATTAATTTATCAATCAATATCTTGACTTAAATATTTGGTTGGTAGATGCCTTGGATGGTCCTCTTACTTTTGGTTGGACTTGGGGACAATGGGGTCAAGGTCATCAGTGATACAAATAGAATTTTACACTTTTGCTTATACAGCCTATATATTTTGACAGATATCTGGTATGATATTTGGTAGGAATATACCTTGGATGGTTTGTCTAATTTTGGGTGTAGTTTGGGGTCACTCAGGTCAAGGTCACAATGCTAGATTTTTAATTCATTCTGCTTATAGAGCCTGTTTTTATAAGAGATGACTTTCATATTTGGTATAAACATTCATTTGATAATCTTTTTACAAAGTCAGGAGTTGGTCAAGGTAACCTGTGCTAAAACTAGATTTTTTACACTTTATTGTGCCCCCACTTTAGTGGCGGCATTTAGATTTACCCTTGTCCGTCCTTCCGTTCTCTTTTGTGTCGCAAGTAACTCAAAACGTATTTGACCTACAGTCATGAAACTTTATAGGAATGTTAATCAGCGTGTGTAGTTGTGCCCCTGGGTATTTTCGTGTGGATATTTTTAGTATTTTTAGAGTTATTGCCCTTGACTTAGTAAAATTTTGCAATTTTCAACTTGTGTCGCATGTAACTCAAAAAGGATTTGACCTAGAGTCATGAAACTTTACAGGAATATTGATCAGCATGTGTAGTTGTGCACCTGGGTATTTTCGTATGGATTTATTTAGTATTTTTAGAGTTATTGCCCTTGACTTAGAAATTTTTTGCAATTTTCAACTTGTGTCGCATGTAACTCAAAAAGGATTTGACATAGAGTCATTAAACCGTTGCTCAGCATATTTAGTTTTGCACCTGGGGTTTCGCTTGGGGATTTATCCAGTATTTGTAGAGTTATTTCCCTTGACTTAGTAAAAACTGTTTCATTATGTTGTTATTTGTTCCTTGAGTGCTTGAGTTAGAATCAACCAACTTTACAGGAATAATGATCAACATCACTAAATTACAGGAATAATGATTCACATCACTGTGAAGCTATGAACCTAGGACTTTGCAAGTGGATTTTTTTCAGTTTTGTTAGAGTTATTGCCCTTGAGTTACAGTAGTATAAATTTGCAATTTTCAACTTGTTCATGCATAGCTAAAAAAGTGTTTCACTTGTAGGCCTGAAAGTTTACAAGAATGTTGGTCATCATGTGTACTTATGCACCTTGGGGTTTGCTTGTGGATTTATTCAGTATTTGTAAAGTTCTTGCCCTTTACTTAGTAAAAGATTTTTAGTTTTCAAAAAATATTTGACCTAGAGTCGTAAGATTGACAGAACAGTGGCGCGTTGGGGGCACCCGTGTCCTATGGACACATTTCTAGTTTATTGATGAATGTCTTTTTGTTTTGGTAGGAACATGCCTTCTGTGGTTCTCAAACTTCTGTTGGAACTATGGGGACCATCAAATGCCTATTGTTTTTTTCCGCGTTTTTCATGCCCTCATACATAAAATTCATGTTGTCATGCATTATATCCTGAGTCCTGCTCATATACATTTATTTCATGTTCTTATGTGTTATTTCTTATTTTCATGCTGTTATACATTTATTCATGTTCTGAAACATTTGTTTCTTTATTTATGTTCTCATACATTTATTAGCTCGACTATTCGATAAGAATAAGTAGAGCTATTGTAGTCACCCGAGCGTCGGCGTCTGCGTCGGCGTAACCACTTATGTTAAAGTTTTTGTAATAGTTCAAATATTTTCAAAGTCCATTGACATATGGCTTTGAAACTTTGCACACTTGTTCACCATCATGACCCCAACCTGTAGACAGGAGGAGGTAACTCTATCAAGCATTTTGACAGAATTACGCCCCTTTTTCGACTTAGAATTTACGTGAAAGTTTTTGTATTAGTTCAACTATTTTCAAAGTCCATTGACATATGGCTTTGAAACTTTGCACACTTGTTCACCATCATGACCCCAACTTGTAGACAGGAGGAGGTAACTCTATCAAGCATTTTGACAAAATCATGCCCCTTTTTCGACTTAGAATTTACGTTAAAGTTTTTGTAATAGTTCAAATATTTTCAAAGTCCATTGACATATGGCTTTGAAACTTTGCACACTTGTTCACCATCATGACCCCAACCTGTAGACAGGAGGAGGTAACTCTACCAAGCATTTTGACAAAATCATGCCCCTTTTTCGACATAGAATTTACGTTAAAGTTTTTGTAATAGTTCAAATATTTTCAAAGTCCATTGACATATGGCTTTGAAACTTTGCACACTTGTTCATCATCATGACTCCAACCTGTAGACAGGAGGAGGTAACTCTACCAAGCATTTTGACAAAATCGTGCCCCTTTTTCGACTTAGAATTTACGTTAAAGTTTTTGTAATAGTTCAATTATATTTTTCGACTTAGAATTTATGTTAAAGTTTTTGTAATACCTTAAATATTTTCAAAGTTCATTGACATATGGCTTTGAAACTTTGCACACTTGTTCACCATCATTACCCCAACCTGTAAACAGGAGGAGGTAACTGTATCAAGTATTTTTTTTACTATCAAGCACTAAGAATAGTCGAGCGTTGCTGTCCTACCGACAGCTCTTGTTTACATGTTCTCATACATTTGTTTACATGTTCTCATAGATTTCTCATACATTTCTCATAAATTTCTCATACATTTGTTTACATGTTCTCATAGATTTGTTTACATGTTCTCATACATTTATTTACATGTTCTCATACATTTGTTCATCCATTCATCATATATAGAAATCTCAGACAGCGATGAGGAAGATAAGGATGTGGCAAGAAGTTCACGGCACGCATCTGTGATCAGTGCTAGTTTTCAGCCGATCTTCACCACTCTAGTTGGTACGATAAAAATCTTCATCATTCTTCACTTTTAGATGGTTGTGGTTCTTTATACTCGTATTTTATCCCTTCTCTATGTTTGCAGTAACACAGATTGTCCAAATATGAACACTTTAAAGTACTTAACCTTCACATCTGTGTCCCCAAATCTCATTTTGAACATTTTGGATTCTATTCAGTTAGCTTATGGCTTGATGGTAGTGCTGAGGTGCCTGCTTAACAAAGGGGCACTTGAGGTTAGCATTTGAGGTTCTTCCACCACCAATAATGATGGAAAGTCACCAAATGACCTTTACAGTGTTGGTGTGACCTAGAACCAACAAATAGCGCTGTTTAAATGCCAGGTCATAAATTGTATATACTTTTTACAATCCTTTCCCAGATTTTAATGAAACTTAGTTAGAAATATACCAGCTGAACGGCACACATTTTACATTACTTTTCTGGATTTTGATGAAACTTTGTAGGAAAGTACCAGCTGAACAGCACATATTTTACAAGGCTTTTCTTGTTTTTGATGAAATTTTATTGGAAAATACCAGATTTTGTTAGCTTTCTTCAACCCTATGTGATAAATTAGTGATAATTTAAGGACACTTTACAGATTGATTGACATGTTGGTTAAGGACTGATATTTCTCCCAATACTCATTGTGTACTCTTAAGGTTTGTTGAAGATTTTTTCACAGCCAAGGCTATCCAAACATGTCACCACATTTTGGTTTATTCCTGATAAAGGTTATATAAATTATAATACATATCTGTAAAATATGTTGATAACATACAAATTCTTTACAGTCATATTGATATTTCTTATCAAATTATTTGTATGTGGCACTATAAGTTTCTTTCCTTAAAATGTATTTATAAACAAATGTACATACATAACTGCAATTTAGATGATTAGTAATTGGATCTGTGTATAAGCTTGACAATTTAAAGAGTAGTGGGGCTATTCTACTTACTTTGAAGTAAAGCTCGAAAGTCAAAGTATGATTCTAATGGTGATGATTTAGACCCAAGCAAAATTAGTTGATGCAAAGGAAAAATGAATTTATTGGCAAGTCGTCACAATTCAATCAGGTTTTCTTACTATTTCAACGCCTCTCAAAATATAACATGTGCTGATTTAATCAACATGTTGTTGTTTAAATGCATTATTCACTCATGATGATGTTAAGAATTGCGATGGGGATACAGGCAACTATTTGTTTTCATTTGCTGTTTTTGTTAAAACATAAGACATGATTTGAGCCACATCATGACAAAACCAACATAGTGCGTTTGCATCCAGCATGGATCCAGACCAGCCTGAGCATGCGCGCAATCTGATCAGGATCCATGCTGTTAGCTATCAGTTTCTCTACTTGCTATAGGTTTGGTAAGCGAACAGCATGGATCCTGATCAGCAGGCTGGTCTGGATCCATGCTGGTGGCAAACCCATTATGTTGGTTTTGTCATGACGCGGCTCATTTGTGTTACTGCAATCCTCTCCACCTGCTTTATGGTGACATCCCATCTTCAGCTACTTCTCTTTTATTCCAGATGTTTTATAACGTGTTTCTACACAATTTGTTGTTTTTCAGGGATATATGCTGCTACGCTACAGTGTTTGAATATGAATAATGAATATGTAACAGAATAGAATGAGTGATATAATTGATCTCATCACACACACATTACTGTCATTTATGACATGCTATAATTAGAATAGATTTGACGCTATCATATCTGTAATAGAGTCTTAAGGAAAAAAATATTGTTTATTGTTGAACAAATTCAGAAGTATTTGTCCTTTTTTTGCTTATTTTGTAAAATGAAATATTAAAGAAATGCATTTTTTGTAGAAATGAAAATTTAAAGTTGTAGAGTATGTGTAATAATTTTCACTGTAAACAATTTTTCAAAAATAGAATAAATATTATTAGGTAAATAACAAAACCAAAACAAAAATCAGTAAATAAGACAAAAGACATGGGTAATAATATTGTCATATGGAACTACAATTCATACAATTTCAGGGAATTAATTGTACGATCAGTGATTGTTCTAGTAATAGGTGGTTGCATGCAATAAATTTTGCTTGGGCTTGATTAATTGGTGCTATGCAGTGTTTTTGCTTCCTCAGAATTAAGTTTTGTATGTCCTCTTTAATCCAGTTTTGAATGCAGCCACAGTAAATGGTTGCTGTAAGGAATTGTAAAAAACTCAGTTTTTGCAGTTACAATTTTGAGTCTATAATGCCTTAAGATGTAAAAAATTCTTTTTTTCAGAAAGAACTTACAAGTTACGTTGTTTTTTAAGACTCTCCATGTTTTTTTTTTATTGGTTGTATAGCATCGTTTTTTTATTCCTGTGCATTTTTCATCTACAACTATATTATCTTTTAGTTATTGTAACGCTCTTTTGTATTTGGCTAAACTTTTATTGAACCATTGGCAAACAAAATTTATTCTCATTTTCAAAACAATACTTTGATCAGTAAGCTTAAGAGCTAGGTCTCTAGACTAATGGGTAATAATATTGTCATATGGAACTAGAATTTATACAGTTTCAGGGAATTAATTGTAGGATCAGTGATAGTTCTAGTAATAGGTGGTTGCATGCAATAAATTTTGCTTGGGCTCGATTGATTGGTGCTATGCAGTGTTTTTGCTTCCTCAGAATTAAGTTTTATATGTTTTCTTTAATCCAGTTTTGAATGTTGTCCCTAAATGCAGCCACAGTAAATGGTTGCTTTAAGGAATTGTAAAAAAACTCAGTTTTTGCAGTAATGCCTTAAGATGTAAAAAATTCTTTTTTTCAGAAAGGACTTACAAGTTACGTTGTTTTTTAAGACTCTTCATGTTTTTTTTTTATTGGTTGTATAGCATCATTTTTTATTCCTGTGCATTTTTCATCTACAACTATATTATATTTTAGTTATTGTAACGCTCTTTTGTATTGGGCTAAACTTTTACCGAACCATTGGCAAACAAAATTTATTCTCATTTTCAAAACAATACTTTGAGTGATACGCTTAAGAGCTATGTCTCTATCTTATAAGGTCAAGGTTACACTTTAAGATAAAAGGTCTAATTTACTTCCGTTATGTTTGGCACCAGTGGTTTCGGGAGGGCATACATAGCCGAGTGGTAAAGGTCGTTGACTTCAAACCACTTGCCCTCACCAAAAAAGTTCATGTATTTGTCTTAATTCAATGTCAAAGGTCATTATCTGCTTTTTTGGGTCAAGGTCACATTTGGAGACAAAAAAAATAGGGTCATGGTCATAATTGTCATATCTACAGTTAAGTGTAGAACATGTGACTTGTGGCACCAAAACATCAGCCAAATAAAATGCACTCTATTAATCTTTCGTAGAGACAGATTGCAAAAGAAATTATTTTGTTCCAGAAATATTCAGTGTTTTTTTTTACAGTAAACCAATTTTATTTTATGAGGATTGTAGGCAAAATAAAAAAGCAGTTAAAACTTGACTGGGGGTAATAAACAGTTATATATTGCATGCTTATAAATGTCCCTGCTTTCATCCCTGGGGGTGAGGTTGTGGTCAATGTACTGCATTTTTAAGTGTTTTAAAACATATTAGCATAGATTGTGTCTTGTATGTACATGTACAATGTTATCTATTTTTATCATTCACAACATTTACGGTATTGTATATGTGAAATCTTAAATCTTAAATTTTATGAGTGAACTGGTAGCCAAGGTTTCTGTTGTAAGTAAAAATTTTATGCCATAATACACGGGTTCATATATCATACCACTGGTTTTATAATCAGTAAGTTCAAAGTCCCCACTATTCCCAGAGTGGTGGTGGCCTGTGAGTTACATTAAACAGGAGAATCTGTAAATGCAGATATATAAAGGGAGATAACTACAAGAGTGTTATTATCAGTATCAAAGCTTAATATTTAAACTTTCATTAAAAAATCTGTGATACTTTGGATATGGCAATTTACATTACTGGTTGGAGACCACCAAAACCGGACAACCATCAAACCTGGACGGCCCAGAAAATGCTTAATTTAGTATTTTCTTTGTTCAGTGGATGTCAGTTACTTTTTTACCAACAATAAATGCATGTTTCTTCTATAATTAAGTAAATAAATTTATTTCAACCTCCGTAACTGGTAATATTTTAATGTCTATTTCAAGAATGTTGACGTTGAAATTTGGGGGCCAGGAAAGCAATGCCTGACCTCATATACCACTATAATCATTTGCAGAGTAAACTATAGAATATCCAAGACTTCAGCATTTGTTGCTGACATATTGTATATCATGTTAAAAATCAAAACACCCAAGCTTTTATCTGGATTAAATTACGTCATGTACATATCTGTCCGGACACATGGTACTGTAGTGTAGACAATTTAGGTAATTTTGATACCCTCCTTGTCGAGATATAAGTGTCAATACATTCAGAAATAAACAAACTAGTTTGTTAGTTAGGGCAAGAACCTAGCTGAACTGTGTCAAATTTTTAGGTCTCTATGTTAAAAATTATGAAATCTGTACGGAAAAATGTTCAAAAAGTGTCCGGTTGATGGTTCCCGACCGGTAGTGTTTAAAAAACTGTATGCCTCCAGATGAGCAATCACAGTTTTTAAAAAATCAAATTTTATGAAAACACTTGAAGACTTTGAGATAAGTATAAATTTTCACGATGTAAGGCTGTACCCTATTATAAATCATGTATGGGCTGTTTTTTGTCTACTTTTAGTACATTTAAGGATCTTAATAAAAATTGTTAGTGCTTTATACATTTACAGAAGTTTTCAGGTATTTTCCTAAATTTTATAGAAATAAAGATGAATCTCGTGGTGTGCCTATTGTAAGCCATATTTACTTTAAGTTGTCAGAAACTTTGGAAACCAATTCAACTTACCTATTGCACATAAAGGTTACAACTTGGTTGAAGAAGTCAAACTTGAGCCTCTGATAGGATGATTCAAAACAAAAACTGGACAATGATAAAAAGTTCATTTGGAGACTTTTGTTCAGTTTTTGATTTTCATAAATTTTCACACTTGGAACAACTTACTTTGATAATCTTTAATTACATGGTGAAGTTACTGTATTTACAGGTATGCAGCCCATGTCATTAAATTCGAGTCATGGTCATGGCCAGATGAAGTATCCTGACCAGCCAGGACATAGTGGTCACAATAGTGACACTTTCCAGGATTTTGTTTCTCTAGTGTGCCAGGAGGCCAATAATCCCTCACAGCAAGGCCAGGTTAGTGTATGGTATATAAAAAGAAGTACTGATAAAAAAATTAATGTAATAAGAATAAATGTGACACATGTATATATGTAAGGACTTATTGTTTGCTGTCTGTCACATAAGACAAGCAAAACACACAAGACAAGTTTATTGTTATTTCAAGTCAATTTTTTTCAGTTACTGTGAAGAGTAAATGCATGCCAAGATTAAAATCACAAATTACGGCATATTTTGATAATATTTATTTACATGTTATTTGTTGAATTTTATTCAAGTTGCATCAACAGTGTAATGATCATATGGTAACTTTCCAGCTTTATTGGTAGAGGAAGATCTCAGGTGCCCTTCCCTGCATTATTGCAGGCATGAGCTGGCACCTGAGTAGAACCGCTAACCTTCATAAGTTTGCTGGGTTGCTTCCATACATGAAATTATCCTTAGTCCCTGATGGGATTTGAACCAACAATGGAGATAAGCAAGTGGTTTGAAGTCAGGAAATTTAACCACTTGGCTGCTGAGGCTCTATTTTGATTTGTTTTAAACAAGCCATTTGAGCAGTAAAAACACTTTTTTAAGAAATGATTTATAATATGCTAAGAAATATCTTTTCTTTTACAGTCAACGCCTCCCTCGCCACCTGGGAAGAGCTCAAGCAAGATGCCTCACTATTACACCCCGGGGATGTTACCCCCACCCCCTCCTCCTCCCACACTGGCTCGTCCGGTCGCAATACTGAGAACGTCAGATGGGACAGTTATCAGTACTAACAGTTCTACTTCAATGTCAAGTTTGTACATTCTATAAATTTATAGAAAGATATATATTTATATCACCACTGAAATATTCATGTACAATGTACAATAAAAATTTCATAAACTTTACAGTTGCATTGTTTCATATTCTAATGGTTATATTTGAGAAAATATAAACAAAATGTATCTGCTATTTAATGTACATGATTTATATAGAAGGAAACAAAATTTAAAGTAGGTAAAGGGATGATTTGGCATAAGCTCCACATACTTTATCAGAAATTTAAAAACACATAAACATAATTTCCCAAATTAAGTTCCTTGATTTAATATTGTTTCATAAAACTTAAGTAAAAAAAAGTAAAGACTTCCAATATTATTTGTGACAGTTTCTATAAAATGGACTAAAATTGTATAACATGATGATTTTAGGCTCCAGTATTAGCAGCAGTGTTGGTCAGGTAGTGAGTAATTCGCCTGGTACCCCACCAGCCAACAGATCTATAATGTCTAGTCCTTTCTCAGTGCTACAGAGGCCGGAACACGGCTTTGCACATATACACCCACAGGGGCATCAGGTACTTGTTTTCTATATAATCAGTAGATAAATATATATTAACTTATTCTTATAGGCCCATAAAGCATCAAATATGCAATTTTTTTCTATTTTTCAAAAGCTCTATAGATTGGAAGTAGTTGACCATTTAATGTTAGCTGCTTTAAACAAAGTCAGGTCTGAAAAATGATTGGTTAATGGAAAATCTGACTTGTATTTACTCATAACCTGTTGACAGCAACTAAATCTACCCATTCCACCAGTGCAGACCAAGATCAAATTGCACTGTCCACTTTACAGTTGACAAATATTTTGAAAATTTCACTTAAATGATGAATGGTTTTGACCATATTTAACAATGGACAAGTCCATTTATAGTATGTTGAGTTGTAAGAGTTAAAACATATGTTATCTTTAGTACAGTAGTTGCCGTTAGTATGAGGTTAGGATCTAACCACACTATAAGCTGTCCTCCATATTGTCTGCAGACCATGTTCTTATTTTGATATTAGCCTACTTAATGAATGGAGGATGCTGAGTAATTTTAAGTAATTCAGACTCTAGATTTCATATAATATAATGAAAAACTAACTGGCACATATTTGTATTTCAGTTATTCTCGTATCCAAATATCAGTCCAGTCAATGCATTCAGTGGAGTTATCAGTCCAACTACACTAAGTTTGATCTCTTCGCCCGTAGCAACGCCACGTACGACACCAAGGTCGACGCCAATACCTCGTTGGACCACTCCATTTGGAATACCGCTGGATGATAACATGGACTATAACAGTATGCTTGCCACAATGATGCATGTTAACCCTGATGAGGGTCTGATGAACGAAGGTACAAAATATAACCTCAATTAGTTATCTAAAATTCTAACCACAATATCAATTACCTATAATTCTAACTGGGTGTTATCAAACATGCCTGTAGCTGGCTTGTTTCTATGCCTGTCTTTGTTTAGTATGTTTCAGATTGATTATTCATATTGTGTGTTTGTTTTAAAAAGGAGACTTTTCTACTTATCTTGAACATGCTTTTACCAGTCGTCAAATTGTGTATACAGGTAAACGGAAGTGGTGCAAAAAATGACAGGTCAACAGCAATTTAGTTTCAGATTTGTATGTTTGTTTTTCCGGTCTGTCACCAAATTCTGTTACTATTGTTTGTCTCAAAGCAAGTCAACCACTTGTGGATATTTGGTGAAAAATAACTTGACTGTATCATAATCTTGTGTTAATGTTGTGCTTTAATGAATTTATATAAGAACTATCTGTTAAATTTTCAGATCGAATATTTCCAGTGATTCATAACTCAGAGGGTATGGATCATACTAACGGAAATAGCAACAGTAACAGTAACAACACGGGTAATGGAGGGGCGGGGCAGTCAGCTGGCCCCTCCCATGTTCCACCCCCCTCTCACCAGGGGCCTGCTACACCAGGGCCACCAACACCAAAACAGCCAGCACAGGGTCAACAGCAAGGCACCTGACAATCACAGTAATGGTGTAGCCACTAGGGGGCAGGACAGTCAAACTGTAGGGGGTGGGGCTAATTGTCACAGGGGTGGGGTTAATTATCACCATGATGTTTAAACAATACACCAATCAAATCTGAAATATCAAGACTATATTTTATCATCATGGTTTTTGCTGCAATGTCTAGTATTATGAAACAAAGTTTTACTTATTTATTTTTTGTTTTGATAAATATTGAATGCAAATAAATATACTCATGTATTTTAGGAAGTTAATTAAGTTTATTTTTGTATCTTTTATTTAAAAAACGATGGATTTGTCAATGGAATTCGCATTCAACAAATAAGTGGTTGTTTGTGCAGATTTTTATTTGAACACACAATATAATAGACCATGTAAAAATTATGTCTTAAATTTGTTGTTATCATCATCATGGTGTGTTTTATTGTGGGTGGGGTACATAAAAATTGAGATTGTGCACAATGAAGTGCTGTGAAAGGCTGTGATAGATTAACCATTGTTGTTATTATTTATTTTTTATTATTTTTCTTCCCCTTTCTTAATAATGAAAGCCTAAGGTCAGTTGACAGTTTTTTCTTCTCTTATTTATATTGTTACTTTGTTTTATTTCTTTCTTGCAATTGGATTTAACAAGAGCATTTGAATGATTTAGAGATCAGAGGTTGATTTAGTATTTTGTTAAGTGTATAATTATATTTGGTAAGACTAGAGGTGATTTATTCATATATTTGCATGCATTGTTACAAGCTGTAGGAATAAGGCATATTGTTTTAGCTTCATATATGCATATTACTATACGATCATGCCCTAAACAAGTTGTAACATTCTACAGATTTAAACAATTTTGATGACTGAAAAAGATGAGACAGTATGCACCCCAAAAATAACTTTATAGAAATTTAAATGATACTGTTTACTGAGTTGAGTTAAGTGTTATTTATTCACATTTTCCTTTTATTTTAATATTGTATAAAATTATATTACTTAAATGTGCAAAATTTGTATTACTGTCCTGTGAAAGAATATGACAAAAAAAAGTTGATGCTTTTCACGTGAAGATGAGATCTTGGTGCACATATTTTCTTTCCATAAATTTTTGAAAAACAGTACAGTAAACAATGTATACTTTTGTACTCAGTTTTCAGTATCATATAAATTGTTACATTCAAATAATAAAAATGTTATTTGTTTACAAGTTTTGCACTGAAACCATTTTATTTGTTGATGTTCAACATACTTAACTATGCAAAAGCAATTTAATAACCAGTTTATTTTCTGTAACTTTTCTTTTTTCATTGATTCAAATAAGATTGTATCCAGAGGAAAAGAACATTTTTCTTGAAACATGTTTTGCCTGTAAGGATTTTTTCTTATTCAAGCAAATGTAGCTGTAAGTAAATAACGATTTTTTCTAAAAAGTCATCATATTCTATCGATACACCAATTTAATGTTTAACTAACAATATTAATAACCACCTCCCTCTTAAATCTGTATATTGGACTTGACCTCTTTTAAGTTTGGAACTTTTCATTGATATTTGAAGGTGTTTTAATATTAAACTCTTCTAATTAAGCAGTCCGGACAGCAGCAATTTGAAATAAAGATATTGAAATCCCTTTATATTGAAATGGACAGTTCCATATAAAAAAACAGGGCAAACCCATTACACAAATTCAGGGTGGTTAGTGTTTTGATAATATGATGACTGTATTAAGTAGATCAATTAACACATTTATACATTTTCAAAATCAACACATCCTGTACTATGCATAAAATATGCACATTGTGAATGTCTTATGTTACACAAACATGTTATGTATACACATATGTATGTCATATTTCTCATTGTTTTGTTAGGGAGAAAGAAAATGAACGACTTTGATGATTTTCTTAATGTCTGTTTCTGTTTGCTAACTTCTATACAATTTGCACAACTGCTGGGATAGAGCAACGTTACAGTAAAGGTTTTGGTATGTTGCTTGAATAAATTACATTTAATAATAAAGCAGACGCGCATACAAAAATATTAATGAAACACCTGGTGCCTTAATTGACACACTTTTATTTAAAGTCTTTTCAAAAAAGAAAATTGGTGTAAGATGATTGGGTAAAGAATATTTGAATCAATCAAGTTTTAGTTGATACAAAAAGATAGAAGTTATAGTGTAACTGTTATAACATTTTTGAAAAAAATAGTAAGGGCTATGAACCTTTCAGTTCAGGTTAAAGCCACACCTAACGAGCCAATGGTTTAAAGTTACTTGACCCTAGTCAGCGGTATGTTTAAAGTTGAAAACTTCAAGTCATTTGATCCTAATGAATAATAATCCTAATAATTTATTGAATGCTATTTATTTTATGTCCATGACCATGCTATTGTTAAATTGCATTTGGTTAGATTGCACTAGGTTAGATTTTTACTTGAAAGATGCATCCATTTGTCTTAAATGCTCTAACGTAATACAAACATCCGGCAAAAAATGTACGCTAGGCCTCTGAATACAATGTCTTGTGTGAGACTTTGAAATCATTAATTGATTTGAACTTTAACCTGTAGATATGATTAATAAATAGTTTAATGTTATAGATGTTATGCCTCTGAAAACAGAATTTATATCATCTTGGTAGCCATTCTGACATCATAATGTAGTAAGGGTTAAATATATTAGAGATCTTGATCGGATACCAAGATCTGGACTGGGAACCAGTGATAAAACTCAGCTGTCTGATTGGGTAATTCTTTGATATCGGCCAATCATCAGTGTGATTTCTGACACTGGTTCCTATTTGCAGTTTTATAAAGTAGTTAGTACGCTTCAATATTACATTTTATTGTGAGAAAACAATTTGGAAAAGAAAAATAAAAAAAAATCATCAGGGTTTTTATGCAGTTCTTTTCTACAAAAAATCGGTGTTGTGTGAATAAAATCTACCTCATTATCATGTGTATAGAAAGTTGAATAAACCACTTGTGATGAATAGTTAAAGCTTGGATCAAAGTATTGTACAAGATATGCAAACACATTTTCATATTTGAATTTGTTAACTATCGTTGTCTTAGGGACTGATAGATTTGTTTCAAATTATTTTTTTTCCACCAATTTGCAGTTGTTAATTATGAGTTAGTTTCATTTTCAATTGCTTTTTTCACCAGCTTGCAGTAACAGTTGTTTATGTTTATGAATTTAGTTAATGGTATTTCTGTGTAATGTTTTATACTGATTGAGACAGTTGTTTGCGACATTGTAGTAAAAACACAATGAGTTGCTGTTTATTTTAATGACAACAAGAACATGACATAGAATTGACAGGCTTCTCACAGGTCAATAGTATGTCACTGCAGGGTGGTTAAGAAAAGAAAAATGATAGTTTTCCAAGCATTTGTACAGTGATACCCAAGATGTCTTTGTGGTGTAAATGATAGTTATTTAAACTAAATTGTTCACATATCAATTCTAAGTTTTATAGATTAAAAAAACAACAACAACTAAACACTTATAATAGCAAATATGCCTCTAAGATGCACTTGTTAACAAATCAAAAAAGCTAGATGAAATAACTGATATCCAAAAAGCATATTTCTCATTTCAAAATGTTGATCAGGAATATTTTCAACAAAATACTTTGGTGTTTGTTGTTTTTGTTTAGTAAAGATGTTCTGAAAATTAAGTAGAAAATCAGAATTTTTACAGGCATTGTGTAACATATGCTTCATTTATTTTGAAACTGCAATAAAAAGTGAATGTAAGTGTAGTATTATAAACAATGATAAGTCTCAGGTAATTATAACTGCTGAGATGTTGATTTTTACCTTTACTGTGATGTCATCATGTTTAAAAATAGATATTACAAAATATCTGTGAAGATTGCCAAGGAAAAAACAACAAGTATAGGTTAGAGTGCATATTGGGTGTTCTTCGTAAATAAGAAAGCTAAAAAGGAGCGAAGCTTGCGAAGCGACTGTAGCTTTCCTGAAAATTTGAAAAATCCTCGTCGGTGATTGGCTTAAAAAAATTGGCGAGCACTAATATATGTCATGGTATAAATCTAAAAATAGACATGAAATAAACATTCGGTAAAACAGATTTGAAACTAAAATAGATATGAAATAAATTTTTGGTATTTATTTGGTATTATACAAATTTAAAAATTGATATGAAATAAACATATGGTTTTATACAAATCTAAAAATAGAAATGAAATAAATATTGCAGATGGTACAAATCAATTCTATGAAATAATGGTATTTTAAAGTAAGAGTGTCAAAAATTTATAAAGAAAATGAGCATGGGTTGATAATGCTTGGTAGCAAATTAAGCAAATGTCATGGTTTTAAACTCAATTGGAAGTAATTTCATGTCATATTTGATTATTAATTGTTGCAGAAAATATTTTTGCAAGTCACAGATAAAAGTTTTTGATTATCTATTTTAATACATTATAAAGAAAAACCACATTGTTTTTTTCCCTCTTTTTAAGTTCTTTTGAAGTTGTTAAAGATATTTTTTTAAAGATTTTTTTCTCTTTATTTTTCTTTCTTCATTTAATGCATTTTTTGTTTGTGTCCATTATTTATTATTTGCGTGTGTTGTGTGATCACAAGATTTCCGAATAGGTGCCAAAATTAGATGTAGATCTTATAATTGTTTTCTTATGTATAAACTCTTTGCATTTCACTTTTTTTCTCTTATATAAATAAACTATTGAAGGGTTATATTAACCTTTGTCCTTGAAGGATTTCTTCTAATTTGTAGGTCAACACAATTAGTGTGATTCAGGGATTATGGTGTAAGATCTGAAATAAGTCATGAAATAAACAACAAGAAAAAATAAGTAACATCAGCTACCAAAAAAAAAAGAAAAGTCTTTTTTACTTGTGATGAAGATGATTTATGACTGTGAATTGTAAAACAGATAAAAACAATATAATTAGATTGTTTACTATGCCATTATGTCAACCTTTTCTAATATGTCTCCTTGATAGAAGAAAACAAATTTAGAAATTAAGTTCTACTTGATATGTAGACATATACATACATTTTTCTCTTGTTACTGTAAAAGGGTATATTTTTGACATCAATGATCCATTTTTCTGCAAAATTACTTATGAAATAGTTTCTAGAAAAAATGTTAAAAAAAAAACAACATGATTTACAAAGAAGAAAAAAAAAGTGTCTTAAAAGACTGTTTATGTATATAAATCTCTGTGGAGCGGAGAGTTGGTAGTTGTAGACTGTAGAGTAGAAAATTAGCGTATTTTTAAAACAAGTTTCATTATCTTCTCTTTTTTAATCCATTTTTTTTATTGTGAAATTCTTATTTTCTATTAAACAGAAAAACAACAACCAATACATTATAAACTGACTTACATGTGTAATCATTTTGTCACTATGTACATGTATACCAGCCCTGTTATTTCTGTAGCAAAATTATCAATCAAGATGGAATATTTGATTTGTATTAGTTATTTATTTATTTTTTCTTCATGAAAACAAAATAAATATGTAATCATTAACTGTTGTACTTTTTCTTGCCAACTGTATTTATTTCAGCATATTTATTAAATTTCAATTGTGAAACAAATTTCTGTTATGTAAATTACTTTTGAGCTGTATTGTTAATTTTCAAACTAGAATATATGTAGGATGTAGGACAAAAGAATTGAAACAAATAATAAGAAATTTTTTTTATGTTTTCTTAAAGATTCTTTAATTTTGAAACAATTTCAAGTTAATTCCCCTTTTAAAGCAGTGTCTTTTAAATCTATTTAGAAAGACCATGTTTAATGAAAGCATATTTTTTTTGTAAACACATCATAACTTTAATCATCCGAAAATGAATACCTGTGTCATTTTCCATTTGTAAAAATCTGTAACCCTTAAGATTTCAGTAAATCTGCATCACTTGAGTTAAAGAACAAGAACATCTGTGTACTTCACAATTCAAGTTACATTCACCTTTGAATGAATAAACCTTGAGTTACAGCCCCTTACTGGAACATACAATTAGCAGGCTTTTTACTTATATGGAGGTAGAAACAACGAAAAAAATACCAAGTGATTCTTATATCCCCCTCCCAGTTATTTTCTCTACATGATATTCAGTTACCTGTTGTTAACTATATAGTCACTATCTAAAAGATACTGTAGCAAGCATTTGCACTCTCAAACATTTTTTGTCAGCCTGGCTTGTTATTCCTCTGTTTAAAGTTTACAAATATCTTTAAATATTTTGTATCACTGCAGAATGCTATTTAACCAGTTGTTTATGTATAATATCTCACATGTAGTAGTAACTAAAAACCAGGGCAATGATTTTTTTTAAGATGTCCACTTCGTTTTTCTTTTCTTTTTTTCGTTACTTTATTATATATTTTTGTCAATGTGATTTTTTTTTGTTTTCTTGTGTACAGTACAGCTATGTATATATGCTTTTAATTATTGTATATAATGTAAATAGAGACCGTTGTTTTTGTATACATAGAAAATAATTTATTATTGGAAAAAACATTGTAAACGTTGATGATGTGTAATGGAACCACGTTACCGTGCTTACCAAGCTAGTGTTTTGGTTGCTATGGTAACAGAGATTGAATTATTTTGTTTTTTTTTTTGTTTTCTTTTTTTTTGTGAAAGTATCAAAATGACATCTGTGATGTGAAATGCTTGAGTGACTTCAGTTAGAACATGAATCTTAAAAAAGATTACATGAATCGTATTAAAATGCTTTTCTGGTTGATATAAACAAAGCTTAGAAAGGGAAAAATATCGTCCCAAGGTTTCCATAGAAATCATCAGGCAATTGGCAATGTTTGAAGCTTTTGCAATGAATTTACTGGTTATATATATATTCAAAGTGTTGTAAAGTTTGTGTAAGAAAACAATAGAATTTATTGAGAAAATTTATTTAAGGAATGCAGGAATGATGACAATGGAGAAAACCACTAAGCTATATAATAATTTATGTCTTCCATGTACAATTAATCTTAATTTTACCATCTGGAGTCTACAGGATTCTGTAAAAATAATTCTAATTCTTTACATTTGACATATTAAATTTAACATCTTAAGTTATTTGATTCAATTGAAATAAAGTTTTCTTACTTTATTTTTTACTAAAGCAAATTGTTAGTTTCCTTTTCCTGACATAGTAATCAAGTATCTTTGTTGATAGTGAAAACAGGACTGATGGTGTTATATCCATGGATTTACTATAAAATTTTGCATCCATAAGTCAGGTCATTGCTCCAATCCATGGATGATGTGTGGACATGTCAAAATCCATTT
Organism: Ruditapes philippinarum; assembly: GCF_026571515.1. Classification (NCBI taxonomy): domain Eukaryota; kingdom Metazoa; phylum Mollusca; class Bivalvia; order Venerida; family Veneridae; genus Ruditapes; species Ruditapes philippinarum. The sequence goes on along the minus strand of NW_026866259.1, from coordinate 2,677 downwards.
ATATTATATTGATAATCTAAATCCAGGTTTTAACTTATAAATTTGAAGTTTTGGTATCCTGTCAGATTTGACAATGTTTGAATCCATAAATCATATTTGACAATTTTTTGTATCCATTTTCTTTTCCATGGATAAGAATGAAAATCTGAATCCATGGGCCTGACAGTAAGCTTTAAATCCTTGGCCAAGTATGAAAATTTAAATCTTTTTGGAGTTATGTACTTGTGAAAACATGGTCAGTTTTTTCAATTTTTATTAAGCCACAAATTTTAAATGCTTTTCTCTGATTTCTTGCAGCTTTTCTTTTTTCGAAAGCTAATGGTATATGTTTTGTGTAATATTCAGAGGATATCTATCGTCTTGATTTTTTAACACTTGTTCTGATATGTATAAGTTGCTAGGAAGGGATAAAGACTTGATTTGGATCTGAATCTGAGGTCAATATTTGTGTTTGTTGTTTTTATATATTTATTGCATTTCATAAAAAATGTTGCCTTATTACTATAGACAGGAGTCTTTCAGTATTATGCAGTTTGATATGTTTTTTGCAAATTTCGGAAATACATTTGTATTGTGTTTTGTAACGTTTAAAGATCCATTTTCATATTAACAAACTTTAAAATAACAATATTAAGTACACATTTTCTTCACAAATGTTTTGAATTTTTTCAGTTTTGTGAATTTATATGTGATAATTGAAATGTATTTTATTCACATACTGTTTAAGTAAAAAAGGGGGTTACTTACAAAGAAATCTGGTAAATACTGGTTAGTTATCCAAGAAAGCTGGTTAGGTGTTTCAACTGTGGAGATATGACTTAAAACATGTGCAAAGTTGGCGTAAAAAACCTAACAGAATAACAAACAAAACAAAAATTAATATGATTATATCTTTTATAAAGATTCAGGAAAATTGAAAATGAATCTTTAAATGTTACAAACCATTTTGAGAAAAGCAATAATAGCTTTATAATATGTTAATGAACAAGGACAAAAATAGAAAAAGTGTATCTTAAACAAAGAAAGCATTGGCCATAACACTATGCAATTTCATGAGGACACGCTGTATATATATCCATATGTTATGTGTTACTGTTTGACTCGTGTAACGTTATATATATGATGTTACAGTGTTACTGTTTGATTTTATAATATCATGATTTTAATTCTATAATACAATTGTTTCAAGTGTGCACAACAATATTTATACAAACAAGGTCTTGAGGTTGGTTTAATGAAACTTGAATTTGAAGACCAGTCTAAAATTCAATGCATCTGATTGGCCATTTGAAATTTGAAATTGACCAATGAGAGTGATGCTTTGATAGACTGGTTTTTATTATCAAGTTGTTTTGTTTTGTTTATTTAAATAAAAAAATAAATACCTTTTAGGTCAGTACCTATTGGCGAATGTGTTATTAAAAATTTGACTCTGTCATGCTTAGCTATGAAATGGTTTGCTTTGACCAAATGTAACTTAGCAATTATAAACACAATCAGAGAAAATGGGCTTCCTTATATGAAATTAGAAGAAGACTGATGTATATGTAACATTTTTGAATACTTAATTACTTTTATTTGACTTCTGTGACTAGAAGTCTTTTCAGACAAACTGGCAATATGATGTTAATTAAATGTTGTGGTTCTTTAGAGTTACTAAATATAGAACATTGTTGATATGAATATACATGTACAATGACTGAGCCTCTAGAATCTCAAGAAATCCACTTGCATACCAAAGATATATGCGTTTATGTTACATGTATTTTTTTAAGAATTTTCAAATATCAATTTAACCTCATCAGTTATGAGGAAAGAGAATTGAATTGCCTTAAGTGTCAACAAAGTTATGTGATAAAATGATTAAATAAGTTTTAGTTACTAAAAAATTACAGTCCACATTACAAAAGTTCTGGTTATATACTCTGTGTTTCTGAATTTATTTGTAATATGCATTTCATTAGTAATTATTTGATGAGCATGTAACTTATTGATAAACATTGCAGTACAAGTAAAGGGGAGGTTACTCCAAGAAAAGACAACACCAACATTTGTTTAGAAACATAAGCATATTGTTATTGGTTGACGTTCATTATGATGAGGGTCTTGTACTGGAGTAATTTTATGACATTTTAAGCTTTTATTACTAGTATTATATTGAGTAGAGCACTGATTATGTCCTCAAGCCAAAGGTATTAACTTGCAGAAATGATAAAAATAAACTTTATGCAGTCATTGCATTGTTTCATAACAGTTTCGTTGTGATTTATTCCAGCCCTCTCTCGCTACCCTGATTTATTCTTTACCCCACTGATTGAGTGTATTCTTTACCCCAATGATTGAATGTACTCTTTACCCCACTGATTGAATTTATTCTTCACCCCACCGATTGAATTTATTCTTTACTCCAATGATTGAATTTATTCTTTAACCCAATGATTGAATTTATTCTTTACCCCAATGATTAATTTTTTTTAACCCCACTGATTGAATTTATTCTTTACCCCACTGATTGAATTTATTCTTTACCCCACTGATTGAATTTATTCTTTACCCCAATGATTGAATTTATTCTTTACCCCACTGGATTGAATTTATTCTTTACCCCACCAATTGAATTTATTCTTTACCCCAATGATTGAATTTATTCTTTACCCCAATGATTGAATTTAATTTA